>NC_052055.2:47010512-47337595 GCF_903992535.2 Arvicola amphibius
CTGAATGCTCAGGCAGGGGCCATTCACCAAGGGTCTTCCACACTGACACAGGTAGATACTGTCATCCACCTGGGCTTGCGAGGGACTGTGTCTACCTACTAAGGACTCTCACCTATGGCCCCTGGGATAGCTCTCTAAGGGTTATGAGGCTAGCCCCCAACACAAGGGAAGATGGGCACACTGGCATCAAGAAGGGATATAAGATAACCACTAGCCAGGACTCGCTGAGCAGATCAGACAGGACAAAATGAGCCCAGGAGCCAGATCCAGCAAGACTCCATAGAAGGCCATAGAGGGGCCATACAAGGCCTTGGAGATCACAGCTAAGTAAGCCGCACACCTAGGGCAGGTTAAGTGCTGGTCCCACACTGAGGAAAGGCCAACCCCATCTCCAGCTGGCACAGGAACCAAAACAGTTGCACCCAGAGGGATTGAGAAGGCACTGATGGGGCAAAAACAAGAGATGAATCAAAATGAGAGGCTCAGAAACAAGGGCTCCCTTTAGTGAGGGGCCTAGTATAGGAAGGGACCACAGGGCCAACCCTGATTGCTGCACCCAAGCACAACTAGGGAGCTGCAAGACCGAGTTCCCAAAATTTTCTGGCCTAAGCATGTCCCTAGAGAACATGAAGCTGTAGATAAGATAGGCCCTCCCAGGGTGATAACAGAGGGTCCTTGTTCTTGTTGCCCAAGCCCCAGGTGTTGCCCAGGGCAGGACTTATCAGAAGGACTTTCATTAATCCTGTCTTCTCCCAGCATGATCAAGGGCTCTCCCTCCCAGGTCAGTTCCCAGATCCCTGTGGCCCTGGTTTTCTAACCTACCCACACTGCCATCTTCTTGAAGCTGAGGAGAACCCCAACACAGAAGAATGATCAGGCCGGCGACAGAGCCAATCAGGGATAAGGATGCTGGGGGTTTACATAAAGCACCAAGAGACCATGTGGCAAGGGTACAAGGATCCCTGCCCCTCCCCTGGACCTCCACAGCAACATTCCAAGTGAAGGCCCTGGCACCTGTCCTAGCACCACCCAGCCCTGCCAGCAAGCCCAGGCACGAGGTGTGAGAGTTCAGAAATGGGAAGCGAGCCAGTCCCCCCACTGTCTCACCTGAAACAGGGCAGGAAGCACTGATTTCTAGCCCTTTAAGAACGACTAGACTGGCCTGGGCTGTGGTGGCACACGCCTTTAATCCCAGCACTCGAGAGGCAGAGGCAGGCGGATCTCTGTGAGTTCGAGGCCAGCCTGGTCTACAAGAGCTAGTTCCAGGACAGGCTCCAAAGCTGCAGAGAAACCCTGTCTCGAAAAACAAAACAAAAAAAAACCACGACTAGACTAAATAAAGAAATCCACTGCAGCTCCAAAGGCGGCTAAGCTGGTGCCACTGACGAGGGAGGGGTCTGGCAGGCTCAGTGCTCACCCAGGTACCTGCCTGCACCTGAGCCCTCTATCTCCAGGCCTCATCCTGTTTTCTCATTAAGCTTTGACCTGGGGGATATCCCCACAGCCACACCAGAGCTTCACTTGGCACCGCTGGGGAATCAGTCTTTCGGAGTCTCCTGGGTACATGAGCAGAAACAGAGATGAGGTTGTGGCACCCTGAGCCCAAGTTCTACTTAAATGACAAGTTTTTAAGGCAAGCCACTGGGCTACACCATAGCTCACGTGCAGGTCAAGCTTGAGTGGTACACGGGGCACAGCCAGCCACAAAGGGGACTTAGCACTGCCTCAAGACCTGGGCTCATCTCACTGCCGATACTCTTGCTTCCCCACCAACTCTGCTTGAGAGGCTCAGCTGGGAGCCCTCAGCAGGGGACATAGTGGGGCAGGTCTTCCCCAGGACTCAGCCCCACTAGCACAGAACCCTGTACCTCTGGAGCAGGGTTTATGGCATATCGCTGTTGCAATGCTGCAGAGTGCTTTGCTTTCCTGGTAGTCCCACCTGGCAAGAAGAGGATCCAAGCCTAAGGGCTGGTGTAGTGATAGCTTGTTTGTAATCTAACAAATGAAGGTTGCCTGAAGATCAGAGTGCAGAGCTAAGCCACCACAGAAGCCAGGCAGTGGTGGCACACACCTTTAATCCCAGCACTCAGGAGACAGAGGCAGAGGGATCTCTGTGAGTTCAAGGCCACCCTGAGCTACACAAGAAACAAAGCTCACACAAAGGTGATCCCATTGGGATCCATGCCTTTAACCCCAGCATTAGGAAGGTGGAGACAGGAGTGATAAGGCTGGGCAAAGAGAAATATAAGGTGGGAGGAGACAGGAGCTAAAGGCAATCTGAGGATTCGAAGAGACTGATGCAGTCTGAGGGTCCATAGAAAAAGCATTCAGTCTGAGGATTCATGGAGACAGAATCATCTCTGTAGTCTGAGCATTGGTAGAGGTTAAGAACTCTCTAGTGGGTGGCTATTCTGCTTCTCTGATCTTCAGCATTAACCCTTACCCTTATTTGACTCTGGGTTTTTATTATTAAGACCAATTAAAGCTTGTGCTACAGGCTGGCATTCCACTGTAATGACAGAGGTGTATACATTGAATGACATGGCAGAAGGTGTCTGTCCTTTTGTCTGAGATACCACAGACCAAGAGTCCAGTTGCCAGCTCATCCCTGACTACCAGACATATCCAACCCGTGGTGGCTGACCCTTAGGGTCAGCTCTCAGGACACCATGAGGCAATGTTCTCACCTTTTCTGTGGTAGGACAGTGACCACCCTACTCCCCACACTCTCCCGAAGCTTCTTAATCAGGACTACAAATTAAATGGCATCTCCTCCACAGGCTACCCTCATCTCTATTGCGGTGACCGAGGCGGAATATTTTGTGTTTAAAGCTATTAATGACCACTTCTGCCATGATGACACTGACATTCAGAAGTGTAAGGTGGCGAAGCCCCAAGGCCAGGGCCCAGCTGGGCTTCATCAGTGGCAGCCTTCTGTTCTGTTCTGGGGTTCCTCACTCTTAGGTCCAGAACCCTAAACTCAGTGTCCACCACCTCATACTCCCAAATGCCTGTATGGTCATCTAGGAACCCCTGACCAGCAGTCTGCAGGGAGGAGAGTAGCTGGGGTGACCGAGTTTCAGAAAAATGGCGGGATCTGAGAACTTCTAAGAAACCTTGATGGGGCCCTTGTCAACTTTCTGGAAGCCCACTGACCAGTATGGAGGAAGGAAAGTTCCCAGAGCCACAAGAAGAGCCAAAGCTCTGCTTCACCATGGACTTCATCTGTTATACCAACTAAGAACAAGTTAAATACAATGTGCTGGGCCACAGGTGCCTGGCCTCAAGGCATTTGACCCTGCCCGGTCCACTGCCGGTTGTCCCTCCTGCTGTAAAAGAGCCACAAAGTCATTGGGTTGTTTTCCTTGTTTTTTGTTTTGTTTTGTTTTTTGGGTTTTTCAAGACAGTGTTTCTCTGTATAATAGTCCTAGTTGCCCTAGAACTAGCTCTCGTAGACCAGGCTGGCCTTGAACTCAGAGATCCACCTGCCTCTGCCGCCCAAGTGCTGGGGTTAAAGGCGGCAGCGGGATCACCACTGCCCTGCTTTGTTTTCCTTGTTTTTGAACCATTTGAAATTTACCAGCTGTGAAGAAAAACGACTGTGGGTTTAAGGTGTAAGTGTTCCTATCACAAACAAACGTTCAGGCCCAATGGAGGTTCTGCATGACAGCTGCAGGCACAGGGCCTCACTGTCTCGTGGCTCTGTCATGCTCAGTACGGTGGAAAATGGCTGCTCCAGGTCATCCATCACAACATCACAGTCTCTATGAAGGAAGGGCAAGAGCAACACAGCTCAACATTTCCTGAAGTCACACCTCTGGTGGTGACTTTGCAACAAGGGTATGCTATAGAGGTAAGGCCACAACCAATTTTGTTTGTAGTCACTTTAAAAAAAATGCTGTTTTTTCCACAATTTTTCAAAAGTTGTTTTTACTACTTTATGGGTGTTTTGCCTTTACGGATGGATGGGTACCATATGGGTGCCTGATGCCTGTAAAGGTCAGAAGGTAGCATTGGATGCCAACTTTGAGTTGCCATGTGGTAGCTGGGAATCAAACCCAGGTCCTCTGCAAGAACAATTGCTCTTAACCACTGAGCCACCTCTCTGGTCCCTTTTTAACTATGATTTTTAAAACTAAGTAGAAATCTAAGCTTTTTATTGTTGCTTTTAATGCATGTGGCCTGAGCTGTGTGGGCTTCATGGCTCATGTATGGTCTATTCTGCATCTCTCAAAGAAAAACTCTTTCAAGTTAGTACACATAATACTGAGTTTCACTCTGAAATTTTCATATAAACAGCATCTTAGTTTGATGTCTTGGGTCTGCAATTTTGCTAATTCAGGAGGCAACTAAGTGCTAAGTGTCATAATCCCATTTCCACAAAATCAAGTGCATGAAGGAGAAAGATGAAGATGGCGTGGTTCAAGCCAGCTCCTCTTCTCTACATGACATAAACTATGAGAGGCTGTGGTAGTTTTGAAAAAAAATGCCCCCCCCCCACCGAGAATGGCACTAGTAGAAGCTGTGGCCTTGTTGGAGGAAGTGTCACTGTGGAGGAGGGTTTCAAAGTTTCCTATGCTCAAGATGTGTGTCAGTCAACTTCCATTGCCTGAGTTAAGATGAAGGACTCTCGGATCCAGCATATCTGCCTAGTACACTCTGCCATGCTCCCCCATCCTAATGATTATGGACTGAACCTCTGGAATTGAGGGAGCCACCTCAATTAAATGTTATTTATAATCTATAAGAGTTGCTGTGGCAGGCAGTGGTAGCACACACCTTTAATCCCAGCATTCGGGAGGCAAAAGCAAGCGGATCTCTGTGAGCTTAAGGACAGTCTGGTTTATAGACAGCCAAGGATACAGAGAAACCTGTCTCAGAGAGAGGGAGGGAGAGAGGGAGCGGGGGGGGGGGGGGGGGGCAGGCCATGATCATGGTGTCTCTTCACAGCAATAAAAACCCAAGACAGAAGCACAAACAACTCATTTCAGACCCACGGGAAATGGATCTGGCCCAGGACCTGGGCGGCTCTCAGTCTTAGGCGGAGCCACGTCTCTTTGCAGTGGGCAGACGTCCGTGGAGAAACACACTAACCAGCTGGTTACCTAGATGAGACCGAGTGCTCAGCCCGAAATAGGACCACACACTCCACACCACAGAGCTCAGGGAACATCCTGAAAGGGATGAGAAAAAGAACAGAAGGAACTGTAAGAGGTTACAATGAAGCCGAGTGTCGCCAGACGGTGTCTTCTGGACATGCTGAATCACACTCATGGACCCACAGCAGCCAGCTGTAGCTGCCTGACAAAACCAGCATTGAGACTGAACCACCAAAAGCCGGCACAGGTGAGGCCGCTGATCTGCAGGCCACGCCCCTTACTGATGAGCTGCTGGCAGTTAACGGCTATTGAAGGACGAAGACTTTTTAACGATGATCCCCTTGGTGAGGTTTCCAAGCTCCATAGATGGCCCCACACCCATGCATATATGGACAGTATTGATTGGAATTAGTGTGCTTACAAAAACAATGATACGAAGTTGGGAGAGGGGCATGGGCCTGTCTGGGGGATATGGTAAGAGTGCAGTAGGGAAATGCACGTGGCATGAGCACAGTTCACTGTAAACACACATGGAATTCAAGATTTCTTTAAAAATCAGAATTCAAATCAGGTGGTGGTGGCGCACACCTTTAATCCCAGCACTCGGGAGGCAGAGGCAGGCGGATCTCTGATTCGAGGTCAGCCTGGTTGGTCTACAGAGCAAGTTCCAGGACAGGCTCCAAACCTACACAGAGAAACTCTATCTCAAAAAACTAAAAGAAAAAAAAAATCTTAATTAAAAAACAGTTCTTTAAAAAGCAGCTTCATCCCTAGTCCCACGACTGAGCCTATGAGTGTGGCAGGACAGCGGAGCCTCCTAAGACACAAAACACACTCCCCAGCACTACACAGCCAGGGCCATGATGGCCAACTCAAGATACACACTCTCAGGGACTCAGTCAGCACTGAGACTTGCTGCTTGCTCACCCAAGAGGGTGCTCGCACTCCTGCCTCAAGGGCTAACGACACCTGGTAGGCTTCAGGGTGACCAGTCACCTAGTCTACCGGATACCTACTAAAGTACTGACACCGGTCAAGTTCTGAACAGACTGGAACAAGTGGCCAGACACCACAGTGGGTACAGGATGATATCTGGAAAAAGGGGGTTGGAGAGACAGGAAATGAGAGCTGGGAAACGCCAAGCTAGCTCTGGAAGATTTCAGACAACCACCCAGTGGGGACATCTGGCCCTGGTTCCCCGGAACCAGGGATGATGAATGACATCGCTACCTGTACCCTTCTCGGTCTTAGGATACCCCAAGCCATACTCCTGCAGCAGCTCCACCCCACAGATTGTCCCAGGGCAAAGGTCAACCACAGCTCAAACCAGACTCAACAGCAGGAGGTCAGGTAGAGAGCCAACAGCGTCTGCCCACCATGAACATGCCAGCCTTGAGGCCTTGGTCCACCCCAGTCTTCCTCACAGAGGTAGAAAGGGATGCTGGGCATATGAGCATCTGCCAAACACGGGACAAAACTACCAAAGGAAGACTTTTTATTTTCAAGTTTCTATGGAGATATTACAAACATGTAGACTTAAAAGAACATTTTAAATTTTTAGTAACTATTTAGGCTTTAAAATAAAAATATGATTAGGCAAAATAATAAATAATGCCATCCCAGGTGAACTGTTAAGTCAAGTGTGTCGTCTGCCTGGTCACACCACCCTCTCAAGGCCCCAGTGCCCTCATGGACCTCGGGCTACAGCTCACCCAGCCTCCTAGTGATGCAGGAATGAGAGGGCCACACTGTCCAAATCTTCACTTTATTTTAATATAAAAATGCAAATTTGGAAACCCACCCTGCCTTTTCCCCCCTAACATAATGCTTTACCTCTTAAAAATAAAAATAAAGTACTAATTCTATATACATCACATGTACCATACAAAAATGTATCCAAAGATCTATTGCTACCAAAGTGTTCTAAATTAAAACAAGTTACAGAAAGCCCCTCATTGTAAACAAAAGATTACAAGTTACAAAATCAAAGTACACACAGGCCAGTCATGTATATAACCACGCAACACATTCTGCTCCCACACCAAAGTTGAATTTTATGTGCCTGTATAAAAATGCATATCAATATACCTTTGCAAATTTATTTTTCATTATAAAGCAAATGAGTACACTTTCTACAATAAATAACCCGCTGGGAGGCACGCCTGCAGGAGTCAGGGCGGAGCAGGAGACTCAGGGCAGACAGGACGATGAGAACGGGCCCTGCCCGGCAGCAGCTGGCGGGACATTTTTGGTGATTTGCAAGTGATGCACACAGCATAAATTTATTCCCTCTTTGCACAAAGTACCATTCAAAATAATGTCATTTTCTTTCTTAAAATACACATTTGTCATTGTAAATTTACATCCCGTCTTATTAAATAAGCGGTACTCTGTGTAAAGAGCATGATCTACAAAATTATTAAACATTCAAAAGTCTTTTTTTAAAAAAAAAAAACACTACAGATTAAAGTAAGTGAGGCCGCGGCACCACCAGTGGGAGACCCACACCGCACTGCTCGGAACACGCCTGCCCCACTTGCAAAGCGCCAAGACAAGATGGTTTCATAGAAAACTTGGAAGTGAAACCTCCCCCTCCCTGGGGAAAAAGAATTAAAGAACTACGCCTAGAAAATCAGAATAAGTTAAGTTCTGAACAATATACAAACATGTACAGCTTATCAACACTATAGACAAGGCTCCCGGCTGGCTGACTGTGGCTTTGGTCACTGCCTTTTGCTGGAAGCTACCTCAGTCAATGTCACTGAGGTCACTGGCTGGCTCCCCATGGACCCGGCTCAGATGATTCATGGCTCGATCAAATGCAATCCGCACGGCCTTCCGAATGCTAGAGTTCCTCCCTTCCATCATTTTCAGCTTGTCGATGGTCTCATCAACACCCAGAGGAACCATCTTGGACTTGGGAAGCCACTGCCTTTTAAAGAGAAGACAGAGCATAAGAACCACCAACCCGTTCTCACTGTGGGTGACCAACCACCAGGCCCTGTGCAGAAGAAGGAACCTGGCAGTACACAACCCAATCTCCCTACATTCTGGGCCTCAGGCAGGATGGCTTGGGTGCACAGGGTATCCATCAGCCCTGGACTCAGGTGGGGCATAAAAATCATGATACAACCCTCTTTCCCAAACATATCCAAGTGGCTATGGAGATAAGTTGGAAACATACAGCTGTGTACACAGGACAAGCCCAAGAATACACATATATGTAACACACAAGGTGAGCCTAGGTACACACACATATGCACACAAGGGATAAAGCAGAACAGATGTGTGCACATAACATAAGTGAGCGAACCCTGGAACTGAGTAAGGAGGCATTCTAGGATGGAGAAACAGACTCCAGAAACAGGACCAGCAAGTATAAGCCTCACTGATGAACACCAGCTGCCAGACAGTCAGGGCAGGGAGGAAAAGGGGACTTGCTAAGTTTCCACAGGGGGCTATGAAGGACCTCCTAGTCCTAAACACTCCCAGCCATTAAGGCCACATAAAAAGGTCTGGACTCAACTAAATAAGGTCAAGATGTCAGGAGGTTAACACCTGTCTTAGGATCTGAAGCATAGCAAAATAGGGGTCCCTCAGTAGCTCTGAGTGAAGGCAGGATAGGGGAGATGGGCAGGAAACTCAAGGAAAGGGGTGACCCTTGTGTCCTAGCAGAACAGTAGGGTCAGACAGTCATGCAAGGGAACCTAGAACAAGATATGAAGACAGCCTGAGCCATTCTGGGATGTAGTTAAGTGACAGGAGCTGTCAGGTAGGAAGTGAGCAGCACTTCTCAATCCCCATGGTGTCAATGAACAGTGCCCTTCTTAGACAAGACCAGGGCACAGACTACTTGGAGACAACCTGACTCAGCATGGGTCAAGCCAAGCCCTGGGGCTAATAGACCCCAGCTCTGCCTGAGCTGCAGACACAACACTCACCAGCTTCTCTTATTGTCGAAAAACAAAACAAGGAACAGCTTCTCCTCAGACTTGGTCTGCATGTGCTCACCGATCTTCAGCACATCCAGGGGTGGGGCGGGGATGGTGACACCATTGTGGTGGCCAGGCACTCGTGGCATCTTGGGGTCAATGATCTGCCAAGGACAAGTTCCAGTCACTCAGAGCATTCTCAAACTCAGGGCCACATGCCTTACAAGCTCACAGCCACTCCCACACCTGCCTCCAAAGCCACGACAACCATAACCCCTGGCAACACAGGAACTGCAAAGTACAGAGCATGCACTGGAACCCCACCCCAGGTCCCCCCAAAACACCCTACTCACAGCCTCCAGACTCACCAGTGCTGGGTAGGAGGGATAACCGCTGCACTTGGCCCATACCACTTTCAGGGGCTCCAGGACAGAGGCAGCAGCATCAGTGGAAATCCACATGCTGTTCTGTCCCACCTCTAGAAAAAGGGGAACCCCAGAATCAGGACCAGCAGAAGAACCCCCAACACATCCAGCACAGCCACAAAGCCTGAGGGCTGACAAAAGCCCCACCCAGACCCCTGCTTCCCTAGCTGCTGGAGCAGGACAGTCCTATGGTTCCACCTCAGTCTAGGAGGGGCAGATTACCTCACTTCCTCCTGTGAAGAACAGGCCTAGAAGTCTATCAAAGGCCTCACTGCCTCCCACCCTCCCCAGCTCTAAGGCCTATCTATGACTCCAGGTCCCCATTACCTCACCACACTTGAACTCTAGGGATGGGGTCCTTGGCATGTACCAGACTCCTATTACACAACCAAACCCCCAAATCCAAGTCCTGGCTTGCTCCACCACCACCTTGCTCTTCCAAGCCTCGCTGAGTTCACTGACAGCTCCAGACACATCCCAGGTGTCCACCGTGTGCAACCCTCACTGAAAACTGCTGGTAACAGGTGTCCAGCCAGCCCTGGTTCTGCCTCACAGCAGCAAAACAGCACATTAGCCTCTCCATGCTCAGAACCTCCAGCGTGTCCACCACACTCACTGCAGCCCATATGGCCACACTAGCTTCCCTGTAGTCTCTGACACACACAGAGCACAGCTGCCTTCACAGAGAGCTGGTCCCACCAAAGCCCCATGCCTCAGGCAATACCAGGTGCTTTTATCCCTCGAGTTGGCTTGGCCCACTCTGACAGGAAAAGTATAAACAGCATCAGCCCAGCAGGTTCCTCTCTACAGTGATATTTTATTTATATTTTAATAAATAAAACTTGCATGAAGACCAGAAGGTAAAACTAAGCCACTGGAAGCCAGGCAGTGGTCACACACACCTTTAATCCCAGGATTGGGAGACAGAGGCAGATGGATCTCTCTGAGTTCAAGGCCACCCTAAGATCAATGCAGAAACAGATCCAGGTGGTGGTGGCTCACACCTTTAACCCCAGCACTAGAGAGGAATATAAGCCAGGATGAGATAGGAACTCACTCTCTTTCAGTCTGAGGATTTCTTAGAGGCAAGAGCTCTCTATGGCTTGGCTGCTTTTGCTTTTTCAGATCTGCTACACCACTCCCTTACACTGCGGCCTGAAGCTAGGAATGACCATCCTGCTGTGGCATTCAGTTGTCAAAACAGATATATCCTGGACAGATCCTAACCTGGGCAAACCCGATGATCAGGAATTACTCAGAGTCATTCCCTTCCCACAGACTGTCTATACAGTATAGCCCACGATATGCCTGAAACCCTGTACAGCAAACCTCTGGTAAATAAGCTCAAGTTCACACTTTTTCGCAAATGTGGGGCCTTGACTCAGTCCCAAGCCACCAAAACCAGACTCTGGGAGACCTTGCCTTCCCAGCCATTGTATTGCAAAATGCCCACCAGAAAACTAGGGTACCCCAACTTACCAGCTGCAATCCTGGCAGCCTTTGCATAGTTCCCGTTTTCAATACAAGATATCAGCTCACTGCGGTCTTCTAGTGTGTGCCTTCGCACAAGGGCAGGCTTCCCTCGCCCACACTTGGGTGTACTAAAACTTCAGGAGAAGAAGCAGAGATGAGTCAAACTGAGACTACAGTCAAGAGCCCCATGCCTGTGGCTTCACCCTACATCAGGTGCTGGGTTGTCAAGGGTATGGAGACCCAAGAAAAGTGAGCCTGTTCCAATGAGGGTGCTTGACCACCTAACCTAGCTGACAAGAGGCCACCTAAGAATAGACAGGCAGGGCTATGCAGACCACAATCTCAGTAAGAGAAAGATTTGGGGAGTGGAAAGTACAAACTGCAAGTTAATTATACACTAACTTAGATTAACCTTTTATATAGATTTACTTCTGACTCAGAAGATACTTTCCCTGAATTGCAGGCACACACATCAACTAGATACCAACCAGAACAGCCTTTCTTTCTCAAGCGGTTTTCAGATGAAAGCCATGCACCCTGCTTGAGGACAGGACCTACCTTGAGTCGCAGAGCGGGCTGTTGCTGGAACAAATACTGGATTCAGATGCACAGCGCCGTCGGGGGGCAGCTTTTCTCCCCAAGCCACTGCCCGGCTCCTGCTCGCTTCTAGTACCCCCAAAGCCATTGGTGAGACCTGGAACACAAGAAGCAGACAGAGGCAGTCACCTACCCCAAAGCAGTAGCTCTAGCCCAATTTATTCATCACTTCCGCCGTCTTTAAAATTAGAATATATTTTCCAAATAACTTTGCTCTTGTAAAACAGGGTCTCAAAGAGCTCAGGTTGCTCTGGTTTCCTGATCCTCCTGACTCCAACCTCCTACCACACCTGGTTCATGTGGTGCTGGATCAAAGCATGCCAGCTAAGCACTCCACCACCTGAGTTACATCTCCAGCCCCACAAAGAACACTTTGTTCAGAGAAACCAGTATCTTTATTCTCATTCTGATGACCTTAATGGACAGAGACACACTGCTGAATGAAGTAAGCACAGCAAATCATAGTAAAAAACAATCAAGAAGCTCTACACACACTCCACAAGTAATTTCAACAACTTCCATGAATGCAAAACAAAAATCTGTTACCACTCCCCAAATTAACACATCACATGCACTTCTGTGAGCTTCCAACAAAGTCGGACTGTCCACTCTACAAGGAATGAGTGGTGTCTAGACGAGGACCCTCCAGTACCCTAGAGTGGTGGAACACCACAATACTCCACAAATACACATTGATACCTGTGGAACGTTAGGGAATAGTAAATTTTAAAAGCAAAACAACAACAAAAACACCAAAACAAAAAGAGCACTTGCCTTAGCATGCACGTTAGCCCTGCAACACCAGGAAGAACATTCCCAACTCCCCATGGGAAGCTGAACGTGTAGTGGCCAGATAAATGAATGTCTGGACAAACACAACCACATCATCTTAATATTTGAAAAGTACTTTAATAAAGACAAATCTGAGTCAACGCAACTTCCATATTCTTCCCACATAAGTCTAACTTCCATTTTAGCCAGTAGAAAAAGGCACAACCTTGGCCCCTGCACAGAGCTCCCTCAATCAGGAGGTTCATGCCTGGCTCCTTCTGGCTGCACCAGCTTGAAACAGGGAAGGGGACGGAAATGGGGGACTGGAAACACTTTTCTTCATACATGCCCATCTTTCCACATCCTTAAAAGTGTAAAAAAAAACTATTTCCAAAATAAAACATAAACTTACGTTTTCTTAGAAATCTTTGAAGTGACTGTCTAGATTACAAGGTTGTGAAAAGGACCTGCTTATGCTGACAAGGCCTCTGAGAAGCTTCTTGTTTATTGGACAAGCAGGTCCCCATCACTGGCAAAGCATTGAAGGCACATGACAGGGAAGAAATCATACCCTACTCTTAAAGGGCCTTATGGCCCAAGAGTTTTTTTTTCTCAGGAGGCAGTGGAATATGCTGCTGCCCTGGAGTGGAGGTGGGGGAAGCAACACCCAGACTTGGGTGAGCAGATTCAACACAGAGGCAGCCCTCCCAACCTGGATGGTTTGACAGAGGGGGCAGAGTCCTTGCTCCAGGGCCCATAATTATAGAGAAGACTGCAAATTCAGAATATTTGTCATTGCTAGGTTGAGCGGGTAGCAGCAGCCAGGTCAGAGGAGTCTGAAGGTCTTAGACAAGCAGGCACCCATCACTGTCATCTGTCCTAGGAAGAAGGCCTAGGATGGGCACCAGAAGCACAGCCCATGTACATTTGGTGTTCCCAGCAAGGTACCTTGTCAGGGCCTAACCAGCCCTAGAAGAGGAAAAACTAAGGTTTATAATTTTAAGAAGGAAAAAAATATGGTTGAATGTCTCTTTAGTTTTCCCAAGTGTTTAATTACCAAGGCATACTGCATCTGGGCTCCTAAGTTTACAGAAAGTTTTTCACACATTACATAAAAACATACACCTTGAAAAAAGAAGCTGGCACAACCACTGTGAAACTTGAGAAGCTTCCAGGAAAGACCCCTGGGGCCTACTGAGCAAAGCAGTTCTCCAGGCCTGTTTTCCAGAGGGTGCTGCAGCCCAAACAAGGATGTTTTCATGGTCCAAACAGATTCTTGAGGGCTTCAAGGACCTGGACATGTCCTGAGAGGCAATGTGAGCCAGAGACCCAAGCTTCAACAGCTCTTACAGCTACTGCCTGATGAAGATATGGCTTTGACACAAAGTCAGGCATAAGCCTTTCTGCCTCTCTCATCAGCTGTAGAATGGAAACAAAGTGCCTGCCTAACACTAAGGCTTACTGTCTAACATCACACACGCCCGCCACCCTTGACAATCAAAACAAAAAGATGAGATGGCTCCTGGACAGAGTCAATGACCCCCAAACACATGTTGCAGAGGGTTCTTGTGGTCTACAAAGGCCGAGGCAGAGCCCAAACACCTTGCTCGGGCCCAGGGGATACCACAAATGTGCTGCTGCAATTAAGTCCCAAGGCAGGCCCAGACCAAGACTTAACTACCACCATTTCTCTCAAAGCTCCCCTTTGACAACTGGGGTACACAGAGTGGAGAGTAAAGGACTCCCTGAGGTGCTTAGGTCTCCACTCTGAAAAGTTCACGCCCACAGCCCAGGGAAGAGTTCCAGGCGGTCTACTTGCAAAGCTGAGGCATGCAGGTAGCAGAGTAAGGACATGATCCTTTCTATCCTGGACTCCCAACCTGCATGATGCCAAGAACCCACAAGGCTGCAGCCAAGTAGGAATATCAGGCCTGGTAAGCAGGACTGACTAGCCTCCCTGCCCTCTACAGACCCCTCATGGCCTAGATGTGTCTGAGGATGTGGCCATTGTGTGCATCCTTGCTTCTGCTCCCACCATTGACTCATCTGAAACATGACAGCACAGGACTATGCTGCTCAAAGCTCCAACTTGTTCCCACCTACTGCACATCAACAAGCTTATGACCCATGTGGGACACTGTGCCCCAGGCCAAGAATACCATTTCAGGGTGGTAGCAGAAGTATCTATTATCCTCGATGACACTTTACTTTGTTGCCTCCCAAAGAACCTCACAATGGGTGCATCTGTTAACCTTTCAATAAAAGCACAGCAAACACCCACCCACCACCTGCATTTCCTGAGTACGGTCTATGAAGACACTGCTGCACGTGGCCAAGACAGGCCAGAGACCAGGCCAACACGCCCACTCAAGGGCAATTCCAGCAGGACTTCTCAGTTGGCTCAAGCAGGATTTGCACAGCTACCAACAAGGCTAACAATGCTTAATAATCCAAGAGAAACTGATAAAGAAAGAAGGGAAATCAGGTAGAGAACAAAGAAATAAAAGATGCTAACAACCAAGTAAGGAGCTCTATTTAGGCCCCATTTTAGCCACTGCTGCATATACAGTCCCTTCAGACACCTAGCCCGGGCTGCCCTAACCAGAGCCCCCAGTCATCATAGGCCAGTTTTGGACGTGCTCAGGATGTGGCTCAAACTGCTGGATTATGTTGTCCAAGCTACGGCAGGTTCTGCCAGATTAGGCACTCCTTGCTTCCTTCACATCTATCCACCAGGAAGAACTGAGGCGCCGAAATGTCTGCTCAGGCACCAGAGCTCCTCTCACTGCTGGGCTGACTTAGAGGGGTGGGCTGGCCAGGGATAGAGAGCTCCTCCAAGGGTAGGTGTCTGAGTGTCTGTTTAAAGGACGGCTCAACAGATGGTTCCAATGTGATCCTCAAAAACTAGGAGCAAGGCAAGGAGGCAGCGAAGGTTTTGTATTCCAAGAGGCCATTAGCAGAACTCCAGTCCAAGTCGAGGTTAAGAGAAAAGGATTAGGATCCAAAGAGTGAGCTACCCAAGCACATTAGTGGTTAACTGAGAACCTGGAAAACAGTGAGAACCATTTAGTCTGACTGCCTCAACAGTCTATAGTCATGGAAGACATTTAGCTTGCTCACCACCACCACCCATTTCATTGAGAATTTCCACACCATGAGTATCAAAATAAGATGTAACACAGGTCCTGGCCTGAGGGTCCATTGATGGAAATAAACAAGCAGTCAGAGTAAAGAATATACGACACAGAGCCAGCTCCAAAAAATGTGGTACCCATAAAATGAGTCACACCATGCTTTGCACTGCCCACATTCTGCCCGTCCCGCAGGCATGAGCAGTGAGCCCTTGAGTGGGCAGTTTTAAAATAAATGAGTCCGTACTTAATCTAACTTGGAATCTTGCAGTGCACTGATGAGCACCAGAGAATTCCCTAAAAGTTCACAGTGTCAGATGAACCTGGAAAAGATCAGAAGGTTCTGAATACTCCAAGTCCTCAAACAGCGAAGAACTGCAACTTGGAACAAGAAATCCAGGTGCGCAGAAAGCACCAGAAGGTTCAGGAGGAGGCGCAGCCAGCACCGATGGTAGGATGGGCCCATTCAGCCCATGCCTGGCCCACCATGGGCCAGGCAGATGTAGCAGTGGACGCCTCCTGCTCCTGAGGGTCAGATCTTAGTGCTAATAAGGCTCCCGGCTGCTCAGGAGTGCGCTTAGGAATTCACCATGCATCCACTGAAATCTACTGCCATTCTGGAATAAGAAAGCAGAAATCTCCATTTCAGTCAGGATCAAAGGCACTGGGGTCACATGTACTAAAGGTCTATAGTTAAGACTGCTTGGGACTCACCGTTATCACTGAGAACCCAAAAAGAACTTCACTCAGATGTGCAAATAAGTAACATCTCATGAACTCCATGGTTAGCAGCCCACGGGTGACAAATGGTCTAGCAAAGCCCATATAGCCAACTGGGCAGCCTGGCAGAAGATGCCAAGTACACAGCAAGGGCTCTGCACAGCAGCTATGCGGTGAGAGCTAGTGTCCTGCAGGGCCAACAGACTCTGCTGCCAATAGATGTGAGCCTTGAGGAGGCAGAAAGCTATTTCCACTCCATCCTGTGCACACATGTCACCTGGTACTGAGACGCTCACTGAGCAATGTCCTAGCAGAGGACACCATACCATGACTAGCAATACAGGACTTCCAGTGAGCTCAAACAGGCACCAGAGTCTTTCACTAAACGTGGCTAGGAAAAACTAAATCTATAGTTATACAAACTCACAAGAAGTGAAACAACTTTAGCATCAATCTTTACTTCCAGTGGCACATTAAAATGACTTCATAGAAAGTGGGTTTTATTGGGAGCTCAAGTGACGGCTCTGCGATTAAGAGCACTGCCTGCTCCTCCAGAAGACCGGGGTTCAATTCCTAGCACCCACATGGCAGCTCACAACTGTCTGTAACTCCAGTTCCAGGGCATCTGACATCCTCACACAGTCATACATGAAGGAAAACACCAATACACATAAAATAAAAATAATGGTAATTATTACTACTTTTAAAAAACTGGGTTTTATTGAATTTTAAAATGTTATTATCAACTCATCAAAATAAGAGAGCATTGAAAAAAAGTTTCTATAAAATTACTAAGTACATGGGCTGGAGAGATGGCTCAGGAGTTAAGAGCTGCTCCTCCAGAGATCCTGAGTTAAATTCCTAGCAACCAGATAATGGCTCACAACCATCTATAGTGGGATCTGAGGCCTTCTTCTGGCATAAAGGAGTACAAGCAGATAGAGGATTCATATATATTAAATAAATAAGTGCTTAAAAATTGCTGAGTATAAAATAACAAATTAGCTGGGCCTATTGGTACAGGTCTGTAATGGCAGCTGAGGTAGGATGCTAAAGCGTTTTGGCCTAGTTGGGTTTTTTTTTGTTTTTTGTTTTTTTTTTGGGGGGGGGGGGTTCGAGACAAGGTTCCTCTGCAGCTTTTAGAGCCTGTCCTGGAGCTAGCTCTTGTAGACCAGGCTGGTCTCGAACTCACAGAGATCCACCAGCCTCTGCCTCCCGAGTGCTGGGATTAAAGGTGTGCGCTAGCTACCACCACCCGGCGAGTTTTGGCCTAGTTAAGTTACTGGAAAGGTTCAAGGCCAGTCTGCTCAAAATGTTTAAAAAAGGGTCTGCAAGGTAAGTCAGTGAAAAGTTGCTTGCTACACACGTCTGATGCCTCCTTGGGACTCACTTGGTTAAGAGAATTTTCTGACCTACATACACACTCTGGCATGCATACAAACACAATAAATATGGAAAAATAAAATAAAAAGGGCTCCATGGTAAACAACTTGCCACAAGGCCCTCGAATCAATCAATCTGCAGCACCTGTACATGGGGTGGGGTGGGGAGGAATCCCCAGCCTCACACACACAAAAGGCTAGGAGGCAGTGGCACACATCTTTAATCACAGCACTTGGGAGGCAGAGGTGGATCTCAGTGAGTTCAAGGTCAGCCAGGTCTACTAAGGAGTTCCAGGCCAGTCAGGCCAGGCAGCCAGAATTTACACAGAGAAATACTATATCAAAAAAAAGAAAGAAAGAAAGAAAGAAAGAAAGAAAGAAAGAAAGAAAGAAAGAAAGAAAGAAAGAAAGAAAGAAAGAAAGCAAAGCAAGAGAGAGAGAGAGAGAGAGAGAGAGAGAGAGAGAGAGAGGGAGGGAGGGAGAGAGAGAGAGAGAGAGAGAGAGAGAGAGAGAGAGAGAGAGAGAGAGAGAGAGAATTGTAAGGACTTATTTTGCAACAAAAATCACAATTTGTTGCCTGTAGCAAGAAACTCTTCTGTGTGTGGTGTTTCAGGAACCCAATAGACAGAGACAGGAAGAATGAAGCGATGTCAATAGCCCACTGACAATACCAGGCCAGCCTGTTCTTCTAAACTCTCTGACCTGACCACCTGGCAAGGCTCCAGAAAACAGAATTCACTCATCAGCAAGACCAATTGTTGTTCCCTGCTGACATGTAATTTTCCTTAGTCGTGGTTTGAATGAGAAAAGACCCCAAATAGATCCTATATTTGAATACTTGGTCCCAAGTTGGTGGAACTGTTTGGGAAGAATTCGAGGTAGGAGGAGGCCTTGTAGGAGATGTGTCATTGGGGAGAGGGTTTCCGGCTCAAAAGCCCAGGTCATCCCCAGTTAGCTCTCCCTTTCTCTATCTCATGCTTGCAGATCAGGTATTAGCTCTCAGCTAATTCTCCAGCACCATGATGGTCATGGACTCTAACCCTCTGGAACCATGAACAATAAATTAAATGCTTTCTTTTACAAGTTACTCTTTATAGCAATAGGAAAGTAACTAAGAGAGAGCTGGGACCAGGAGGGGAGTGTTCCTGTGACAGGCCTGACCGTGCTGCTTGTTGAAATAATGCAGAAAACTTCAGGACTTTGGACAAGAAAAGGGGCTGAACATTCTAAGTAGGGCTTAATGAGCACCCTAATTGAAGCTTGGAAGACAGTAGTACTGAGACCAATGTAGACTACAGAGGCCCAGTTCAAGATGTTTCAGAAGGAAATAACATTAGCAACTGGGTTCAAGATCATTTTTATGATATTTTGGCAAAGAACGTAGCTGCTTCTGTCCTTGTACTAAGAATCAGCCTGAGACTAAATTAAAATGAGGAACTAAGTCTTGGGACAGAAATTTCACCTAACAATGACACTGTTATATAGCTTTTAGTAATCACTCTTCTGCATGTCTACAACAAAAAAGAGCAAGTGGGATAAAAAAGAAAATACAGTTTGAAGAGAACAAGGACACCACAAAATTTAATGTTGAGCCAAGACTTATGTAGAAAGATAAGGAGAAATGGAATAAAGTGAGCGGTATCCTTAGGATGAGAGTCTACTCAGCTAATCTGCAACTTGTGGGGGTAAGAGAGGGGAAGGCCTAAGGAATTATCTGTTCCTAAAGAGCAACAACAAAGCAAAGCTTATGCCAATGTGATTCAAGCAGGGAGAGGTTTCATCACAAGCTGATGGCCTAATTTAGTTCTTCAGTTTGGTGGTTGACTTTAGTCTTGGAGGATATGAGAGTAAAGGAACCATGAACACTCACTTCCTCTTCCACTAAGGAAAGCCACTGAGATCAGGTGTGTGGCACAGAGGAATCCCTGCATGGGGAGGTCCAGAAAGAATACCGGGCAAAGCTGTAAAAGAGAAGCCTGGATTGTGTTGAAGCTCAAGATGCTGACGTTGCCCAAGTCATAGGATGTCTACCAAGTGAGAGAGATGTGTTTTGCAGTCAGTAAAGATGGAAAGCAAGGGCCATCTAACGCCTTTGACACTGCACATAGAATTATATGATTTGGCGTTTGCCCTGGTGGTTTTAAGGCTTGCTTTGGCCCAGTATTTCCTTACTATACCCCCTTTCCTCTCTTTTAGAAAACAATGTTAATGTGTGTTCTGTACTATTATATGTTGAAAGTATGTGATCTGTTTATTTTGTTAAAATTAAGAGATTGCCAAGAGTCTCAGAAGAAACTCTGGAATTCTAAACTGTTGACACTGTGAGACTATGGGGACTTTTTTTTTTTTGGTTTTGATTTTTTGTTTTTTTGGTTTTTTGTGTGTGGTTTTTCAAGACAGGGTTTCTGGGTAGCTTTGGAGCCTGTCCTGGAACTAGCTCTTGTAGACCAGTCTGGCCTTGAACTCACAAAGATCCGCCTGCCTCTGACTCACAAGTGCTGGGATTAAAGGCGTGCACCACCACCGCTGGGTCTATTTAGACTTCTGTAAATAGGACTAAATGCATTTTGCATTGTGCTATGGCCACAAACCTATAGAGACCCAGGGAGTAGAATGTAGTAATTCGAATGAGAATGCCCCTCATAGGATCATATATTTGAATGTATAGTCCCCAGTTGGTCTAACTGTTTGGGAAGAATTAGGAGGTATGACCTTGTTGGAGGTATGTCCCTGGGAGAGGATTTTTAGACTTCAAAAGTCCAGGCCATTTCCCAGTTAGAGTTCACTCTCCTGGGTGAACTAACCTGGCTCTCCCCTCTCCCCACCACTCTCAAGCTTACAAATCAAATGTAGGCTCTCAGCTAATTCTCTAGCATCATGCCTGCCTGCTGTCATGCTCCCTGCCATGATGGTGATGGACCCTAAGCCTCTAAAACCATGAGCTGCAATTCAATGCTTTCTTTTATAAATTGCCTTCACCATGGTGTCTCTTCACAGCAATAGAAAAGTAACTTAGACACTTATCTAGGTGTGATAAGATGACAGAGAATAATAACCAAGCTTTAATCCAAGACCAAAACAAAGGTTTCTAACAGAGAGTAAATGCTGAAAATCTGATGCTGGTACCAAAAGGTCTAATGACAGTTACTATTCAAGAACTATAACACCACCCTTTCACACTATTTTATCTGAGGGTCAGATAAAAGGCTGTGAGAAAGCCACGTCCACATTATTCAAGCACAGCACAAGGAATTTTCATGGAGATGCTATTGGTATAGGCACACATGACATCATCTTAGGAAATGAAACACATCTCAGCTTAGTAGTGGGGCCTAGGTGATGGCTTAGTGGGTGAATTCTCTTGTTAACCCTGATGACCTGAGTTGAATCCCACATAGTAAAAGTAGATAACCAACCCCCCTCCTCATTTTCTCTAGATCTATTCCACCACCACTTCCATGTGTGTGCACACTACAGCATGCCCCAACCCAAACAAATACAGAAATAAAGTAATTCAGCGTTTTTTTTTTTAAAGGTCTGTCTCCATTAGAAGGAAATAAGCTTAGCAGTAAATGAGAAATATTTTCGAGTGTGATTATATCAGGCTTTAGTAGTACAATGCATATGTACTAAAAAGATTTAAAAAAAAACTGGAGACACATTAAAATATTCCTTAAGCCAATGTTGCAAAGTAATGAAATGACAGATTATTTTCAGAGTACCCAATGGACAAAGCAGTCTTCAGGAATGAATAGTTCAGGTTCAAATCTAGGGCCCTGGGTTAGTGGGAACTGACCTCAGGAGACACACACACACACGCTGGGGTTACTAAGTGTCAGGTGTGACCATTGGCAGGTTACAGTCTACACACATACATGTACACAATATTAAAGGTACTCAACCAAACCACATTCAAAGTTGCACCTGATGTGTGAAAAAAAAATGCAGGAAAGGAGAAAGAGGACAAAGGAGGGGCAGGGCCAGCCATACCCAGCTGCTGTGCTGCCAAGAGGCTGAATGGCCACTGCCTGAAAACAGAACACAGCTTTTGAAAGAGAATCCATGTTGTCTATCTTCATCTCTAGAAACGAGAATGCTTTAAAAACAAAAGCTCAGTACATGGCTACACATGAACAGACCCCGGACATTTACCTGTATCCAGGCGCTTTCCCGGGGACTCCTCCTCCACTTCGGAGTCTCCACATGTGCTCCTCGACCTTTTCCTTGGCTGCAGTAGAGTCTCCAACCTCGGAAGGACTACAGACAAAAAGGTTTTGGTCCCTAGCTGAGGAGAAGTTGGCTGGGTTTCAGTGTTCTTGGCAGACTTTGGGGGGCTTACACTTTTCGATTTGCAGAAGAGAACAGAAGTGCGTCTGTTTACATCGCTTGATGGCTCCGCCACTGCGGAGGCCGCCGCCGCCGGCACATCGCCACTACTGGCGAGGGTGGGCTCTGGAGGGTGTCCGCTTACCAGTGCGCTCTGAGTGCAAGTGCTATGTGATTCATTATCAAATGTGACTCTTTTGAATAGTTTACTCTGCTCGGGGTTGAGTTCTACTGGTTTGAGGGTTGGTGGTTCTGAATTAGTCTCCGAGTTTGAAGGAAGAGGTAATGCATCTGATGGTTCAAGTTTAGGGGGAGATTTATCTCCTGAAAAAATTATAAATAAAGTGATTTTGAAAACTGAAGATTATAAAATCTATTATAAAACTTATATAAATGTGAAGTCCACCAAAACACTAATTCAATTAAGGAAACAGCATCGCACACAATGGTCTGCTGAGCAGTGAGCAGCCTGGGGCCGTCAGGTAACACTGTGTGTGTTTCCCTAACCAAAGACTGCGGGCCTGCTGTTCTAAGCCCAGGTGCACAAGTTACTTTCTGGAAAAAAATGTGAGAGAATATTTCTCACACAGCAAAATTAAAACTCTCATCTGAGTTCAGGACAATTTCTACATTAACATTCACTTACCTTGAGGAAAATTAAAGTCACAGAACTAAGGGAGCCTTGAAAGCTTCCCACATCACTTTATTCTGTACCACAAGGTGGCAAAGACAAAGAACCCAAATATTAAATTGTCTGACCAGGGCTAAGTCAAAGCCCAAAGTGGAGAGTAACTGGGGAGGACTCTTGCGGAGCCAGGAGCATCTCCCACTCCCCTGGAGCCTATAATCTACCAGTGAGTCCCAACTCCACTCTCACAGCTTTAAAATTATTTCAACCTCTTTAGAAAGGGGTTTACAAATTATCAACATGGGAGTGAAGAGCTGGCTCAGTGGTTAAGAGCACGTGTTGCTCCTACAAGAGACCCAAGTTCAGTTCCCAGCATCCACATGACAGCCAACAGCTATCTGTAACTCCAAGTCCAAAGAATCATGCGCCCTCTTCTGGCCTCTGTGGCACCAGGCATGAATTTGGTGCCCTTACATGCAGGTAAAACACTTATACAGATAAAATAAAACTTAAGAAAAATTTACCAGCATGAACCAATATGAGCCTGACATCTTAATCTGAAATTCAAACTCCAGAGAGAAGTGTCTCCCTTTCTTCACACACACACAAAAAAAGCTCAAGGAACAGAATGGCAGTGAAGCCCATGGTGTAAGGTTAGGCCCTGCTGGGCTAACTGATAAGGGTTCTTTCTGGACAGACTGATTCTGAGAGTCTCCCTGCAGGACATATGATAGAAAACCAAGAGCATCGATTTAAGCAATCCAAAGTAGCATACATTAATTAGTAGGTGTGGTTTTTATCTTATTCAAACTACAAACTTCCCACAAAACATTTGCACTATGTCACAATACTTTAAATTCAAAAGTCCCTTTGAAAATGAATACAAGCTCCACCTGAACTCAGAACAAACGTTCTAAGCCAAAGAAGTTCTCCTAAGAACCTCCAATCTGGAACACAAAGCTAGAGTGACACCAGACAGAAACCAGCCACTCTTGCAAATGAGGTGGTTTTGGGCTAAATGTGGGCATATGGAGCCTGTTAAAGGCGACTGGTGGAAGCACAACCTCAACAAAATGCCTGCTGTTTACAAGGTCTTTTGTTGAAAAGCTTTATCGGGGAGATAAAATTCACGCCACAGGAGCCAAGAAATCTGTACTCAGAGATTAAGATTCCGATGAAATAGAAATGCTGAATCTTGAATCACTGGCATGTTGGATGATGACAAAATTCTTCCTGCCCACTTTGATAGATTCATGAACCACTTTAAAAGCACAGAATTTGCACAGCACACAGGAACTGAGATGGGGTTAGAAACAGTGCCGAGTCATGCATGACACTCTTGGTACACATGAACGTGAAAACAGAAATCACTGACACTGGGTGGTATACAGGCTGGCATAGGAGCATATGGCTAGGGCAGGTGACCACTTACTTTCAGTGCATAATTTGCCTCCTGCCTCCTCTTCCTCCTACCTGAGTCATCTTACACTGACTGAGATTTCAAATGTCCAATCCAGTCCTATGGCCTCTTCAGGGCCAAGAATAATGGGCAGCCTCAAAGCAGTACTAGACCAGCAGAGATCACACCACGCACCAGAGGGGCCTCCTTGCCCAGGGCTCCAGGTACTGCAGATCTGCCATCCATTTTCTCCAAAGCTAAGAGGTAACAAAGACCCATTTTCTGCCCCCAGCTTAACTTTCGGAGTCAGTCACTACTGCCAAGACAACAGGTGAACATGCCTGCCCTTGAGCACAAGGCCTCTACCACATTCCATTACTCCCAACTAATGTCTAAATCAAAAGCTGCCTGCCCACAATGAACTGCATGGCCAGGAACAATAATTTGTGGTCCCCTCCACACTCAAGCCATGTCTTCTCCCTGCTCTGTAGCAGGCAGGCCTTGAGTAGCTGTCCAGGTTCCCAACCACTGCCACATAGTTCACTGGCACACTCCTGGGGTGTTACAAAAAGAATCACACTAGATACAGGAGGCTACACAGAGACCTAAGTGAAATACGATTTCTAGTAGGCACGGGGCCACGTGGAAAACTAAAACTCTGATCCTCAGTCCCTCACCACACTGAGAACTAGCACCACCTGAGATTGGCAGGTTCCTTGATGAGTGAACCTTCACACCAGCACACTGGGCAGGGCAGCACCACAGCTAACACTCCCATCAGGTACCTCAGGCAGAAATCTTAATGGCAGTCAATATACAAATGGAAAACATTTCATTGTCAAAACATCACCATCTGCTAACAAATGGACGTTGCTTAACTACATGTTCCATTAACTTTAAGAATCGCCACCTCACAACTCAAACATGAGTATGAATGTCAGTACTCAAAAAGTCCCCAGCCAGAACTAACAACAGACAGCAGCAAGGCAAAAGCTACTCACCTTTTTCACATGCTGATCACACAGACATCTACTCAGGACCAGCTAGCTATTCCCTGTGTGACCATGATTCTCTACATACAAGGCCACCAAGCCAATTGAATGCCTCCACCAAAGCCACAGACAACTCCGAATACCACAGCAGAGTATATGGAGACATTCCAACAAATGGCTAGAAACTGCACTATCCCAACCAGCAATCTACCTCCTGTTCCCTTCCTCTGCCAGCCCTGAAGGAACAGCATTTACACTGAGTTCAATGTTGAATGTACATGGGGTGCACACAGCAGGAACAGCACATAACTAGCTGTAAGCAGTGTAAGTAAGTGAGGGTACTGATCTGGACCAGAGTCTTCAACAAAAAACACACCCCACACCTTAGCCATAGGCAAGGTGTAAGCCCCATTCACCAGCACATAGCTTTGGTCTCCCCAAAGCTCCTAGTCAGTCCACTAAATCCCAATAAATATAAAGGTCTATGAGCTCAAGCTTATCATGACCCCATTCCATGTGCCCCTCAGCATTCAATTAGCTGGAACTCTACAACCTGAAGGTCAGGATGGAAGATCTCCTGACAAACAGCCTGTCCTTTGCACTAGCAAGCAGAGCACATCCACTGCCCAAGCCAACCAGGACATATTTCCTTCCTCAGATGTTGGCTTTTTGGACTTGGCTCCCAACAGCTATACTGCTGATGTTTCCTCTAATGCAAATAACCTAAATGTCACAAAACACAAAAGTGTTGTTTAAATTACAATTTAAGCGAGACTGTTTATTTTACTTCAAGGAATGCATTCCTAAGTGTAAAAAAATCTATGGTCATTCTCTAAAAATAACAGATTTTCTATTTCTAATAGGTCACAAGCTTTCAGGGCCCTATCTGGTCTGGAACTTGTAATGTAGACCAGGTTGGCCTCTAAATTCATAGAGTTCTGAAAATAAAGGCATTTATGACTGCGCCCAACCATAACACTCTCTCTGGGAAGAATGTGCTCAACTATATAGTATTTTGACTTTGGGGTTCTGTCCCAAGGCACATGGGACAATTTCATATTTCTGCTTCTGTTGTCCACAGCAACATTTATGCTCCCTGTTGCCTATCTGGAACTCAGTCTCTTTTAGGGGCCCGAAATTCCACCTCCACAGCTCTGCCTCAGAAAGACTGTCAGGCTGTTTCCTTCTCCATTCATCTTTCCTCTCAGCTAAAAGGAAAATGCTCTTTCTTTGAGTTTTAAACACAGGCCAAAGCAATTTTAGGCATTTGCTTCAGCAATCACTAATATGACTCCTCTAAAGGGCCCCAATAGTACAAAGCACCAGATCTGGTCTTCAATGGCACTGCTGGCTCTTCCTCCGAGTTGAGAAACTTGAAGTAAAAATAAGATCCTTAGCCCTGTAAAACCAGCACCAATGAGGGAACTTTTGAGGGGGAAAAATGAAATCCTGCACACAGCTGTAAGGAGAGGTCAGGTTTCTCTATCAAAAGCAAGCCACTGTATTATCAGTGAGCTGTCCTGCCAATAATCTTTCTCCTCAGATGACTATTCAGAACAAATAATGCACAGATCACTGAGTGGCTGGACCACAGGGTCCTCCTCAGCCAGTTCTAGCAGTGGGAAGCAGAGCCTGCAAAGGGCTATCATGGGAACCAGGCAATGGCATTCACTATCTGTGACTCGCCAGAGTGCAAAGAACAGCGTTATCTCATATGCATCTGTTTGTCAAAGGTCCCATGAACAAATGTTACTTTTAAAAAGCACAGATCCTCCAACAGAGGCAGAGGATTGACATGTGCTGGTAATAAACCTTTCAAAGAGTATGGGGAAAATGTGTCACACACTGAAGACTAAAACCTTTACTGTGTGGATCCATCAAACCTGCTACCTAACGGCAAGGCAAAGGTTATGTGTGAAATTTACAATTGGACAAACTGAAAGTAAATTCTACAGCCAGGAAAACTCAGGGGCATTAGCTCTAACTTCTGCTGGCTGCCAAACACAACTGTATAAAAGAAGCAGCCAGAGAAAGGGAGAATGCACTACAAGATTGTCAGGACAAAATGAAACTTGGTACATACTGAAACTATGTCATTACAAGGAGGTCAGAGCCATGTCTACTGATGCAGACAGTAATACAGATCAAAATGCAAACTACAACTGCATCTGTCTTAGTTTTTATTGAGTTTTTTGTTTAGTTTTTGTTAAAGATATATTTATTTATTATTATGTAGACAGTGTTATGCCCGCATGTACACCTGCAGGCCAGAAGAGGGCATCAGATCTCATCACAGATGGTTGTGAGCCATCATGCAGTTGCTGGGAAGTGAACTCAGGACCTCTGGAAGAGCAGCCAAGTAAGTGTTCTTAATAGCTGAGCCATCTCTCCATCTGTCTTGTTTAATGTTTTTCTATTCCTATTTAGATGAGGCAGGAAAATACACAGGGACATCACAAGCCAAACTGCTAACAACAGAGGCACAAGGAAGATCTTATTCTTCTTCCCATTTCATGGAACTAAGATGTGGTGGCTGTGAGGCAAGTGGATTAAAAGGTGCAATGATTCTCTAAACTCTCCCCAACTAGATGTGCACGTACATGCTCATACACACCTCCCCCCCCGCCACACACACACACAGGCCTTCTTATCAAGCAGGTACCCCATTGGACAGATGAATCTCTCCTGTATCTCCTTCCACCTCATCCTAAATCCCACCTGTCTGGTTCTTTCCCCAGATGTCACTCAATGCTGCTGGGACAAGATGGTGTCCACTGAAGGTGACTTACAGGGAAGGCCTCAGGCTGCTGAGGATGAGTCTGGGAGTAGGCCTTTGCCAAGAAGTACCTCAGTCTCCTTCCCGCCCCTAACAGCCCAAAGCCCAAAGTTCGGGTGTACTCTGGAAACACTATTTTCTAAGCGACTTCAGCAAGACAGCTTAGGGGTAGAGGTGTTCACAAGGCCTGACACCTGAGTTCCATCCCCTTATCCTGTTAGCTGCCTGGAGAGAACCTGCTCACACTAGTGTCCTCTGACCTACACACACAAAGTAAAAACAATGTTAGGTTGTCTAATCATCCAATATACTCTGCCTCCATTTACAAACTACAACAAAGATATTTCTTATTCCTACCATCTTCAATACAATATCAGATCTAAACTATCCTTTTAAAAGTCTTTTGAGCTCAAGTTCAAGAAAATCTCATCCCATGCCTTAAGCTTGTAAACTAAGTGCTAAAGTACAGCACAGACAACACCCGCCAGAACATCCTTTCAGAGAGCAACTAAAACCTGGAAGGAATAGCCAGTGATCAGAGTTCTGTGACCTTCAAAACTTACAAATTCATGGTTACTACAGGGTAACTCAGCCTGACAGAGGCACTCATGTCCATAGGTGTGGCCCTCCCACCCCATCATGCTTACCTTCCTCCCCTGTGTCTGGCCCCAGTGGAGCAGCATCATCTTCAAAGCCTCCTGTACTTGCCCCTATGGATGGGGACTGGCTGTGTTGCTGGCTCAGCTTGTTTCGGAGAAGAGCAATCTCTTTTTTGAGCAGCTTTGCCCGTTTACTCCGTGAGCCGCTGGACTTCATGGAGCAGGTGAGGTCCAACTTGTCCAGTAGCTCTCTCAGCTGCTCCTCCAAGCCCATGTGGGCCCTGTTGGCTGGGTCCAGCAACCTGTCCACTGAACCAAAGAACAGACATCATTAGTCACCTGATCCTTGGGTACCTCTAAGAATAACACACTGTTCTCAACTATCCTTTAGTCTGCCCATAGCCAAAGCTCCAGCTTCACATTTGATGTCACATACAGATTCCTCTACCGTCATTCTGAACCCGTAGGAAGGCTGTTGACACAAGGAGAAAAAAAAGACTCCTAAAAGAGAATTTCTCCTCCAGTCAGCTAGGACACAAAGGAATAGTGTAACCACAGCAGAGGATATACAGGTAACATATGTGGACTCTCCTGCAAAAGGACCCAACTCAGTTCTGTGTAGACAGCCCATTCCAAGTAAGGGGTACAAAGACTACCAGAAATGCATGAGACCCTCCCCCAGCACAGAAAGAAGATGGACTGCCAACAGAAGAGACAGTATGCAAACATGCTGATGTAAACTGTCTCCATCATCACCAATGTCATCCTAGCTGGAGTACTCGCATGAGTCACCACTGTCCGTGGACACTAGGCTGCAGAGTCCACAGGTCTCCCCAAATTCTACCAACAATGACTACAGAAGTCCTCAAAACTTAAGCCAGTAAAATGGCCAAAGAAATTCTTTAAACTTTGTGAAGATAAAACCAAAAGTAGCACAGGGGATCTGCCCAGACCTCGTAGCTGGCCCAGGAACCAAGTCCAGCTCAATTGCCCTGTCTATAAGAACAACACTAATTAGCATGGGAACATGAACAAAAGTCTCCCAATGGGCTGACTCAAGACTTATAGTTACACTATTTCTAGAAAAATCTCAAAGTTAATGCCTCAAATACATTCAAGTAAACAATTTTTTTTTAAATCTGAAACACCAAAAAGAAATAAAAAGAAATAACAGAGTAATATTAGTCCCAGCTTTTCAAGGCTCATTTCTTTCTGTTCTTTGGTTGTTAAGACAAAGTCTCACTATGTAGCCCAGGCTGTTCTCAAACTTGCAATGCTCCTTCCTCAACTTCCTGAGTACTAGAATTTAAGTCATGAACTACCATAACCTGCTCATCTACTTCTTTTTCAATAGGACCAGTATCTTCATTATAGTAAGGCTCAGGACAGTGGCAGCGGTACCCAGAGCTGGCCTTACCATGGATCACCCTTTCTTTCTACTCCAATCACTGAGGAAGAGATTTGTACTTTCCATTACTTTCCTCTGACAACAAGCCTGACATAGAAATTTATTTAGCAGTGGCAGAGTCAGTTTCCTGAAAGTGTCAACTTTGAGGCCTCCAAACACTGTCCAGCTAGAGAACATGAAAACTGGAAGCTGTGGGATCAAAAGCTCCCACATATCATGGGCTCCTGTTTCTAAGGACAGCCAACACCACCCAGAGCTCAGTCACATCCCCGGAAATCTACAATAGACAGAAGAGGCTGGATTACCAGCCTTGCCTCCCACATAGCCTGGAGAACAGAACACGGATGTACATAAAGGACTAAGGGTCACTCTATAATCCTGGGGGCTATCAGACTCAGCTCCAACAGAGACTGTTGGAGGAACATCTCAGCACGAGATGGTTCTGATCTAGCATACTGGACCTAGCTAGGCTGCAGAAATCTGTTACCCCCCCCCTCTGTGTGTGTGTGTGTTTCCAAGACAAAGCCTCATGTAACCCAGGCTAGCCTTACTTCACTAGGCAGAAAAGATGATCTTGAAATTCTAATCCTTGTACCACCATTTCCAGTTTTGTGCATGCTAGAAATGCACTACTAAACCAGAGTCCAGCCTGCTTGTATTTATTTTCTAATTATACTTTTTGGACCAGTTTTGTTTTTTCGACAGGCAACTCACGCTAGCCTGGAAATTACTATAGTCCTGACTGGCCTTGAGCTTGTGGCAAACCTCCTACTTTAGCTTCCTGAGTGCTGTGACTACAGATGTGTACCACTACACACTATCTGGAATTGTATCTATCCTGTACATCCCATGGGTGCCTAAGTACTGACAAACAGTCTCTCCAGGCCAGAAGCCAGTGGAAAAACAAAAGCAGAATCAGGACACAGTAACCAGCTGGATATAAAGAAAGAAAAGTACAGGAAAAACAAAGTCAGTAAAATCCTATCATTTTCCTGGACAGGGAATAAAAGAAGAAAAAGGAGGTCAAAACAGGAACACAGGACGTCAGGCTTTGGTAACAATTTTAAATACAGGAAAAATTCATGTTCCAGGGTGGACCACCAATCCATATGGACATTCACCTACTGAATAAACAATTAAGGGACAAAAGGTTTACAAGAACTGATGAAGATCAGATGTGGTAGTATATATCTGTTACACATACTGAGTTCCTAGCCAGCTAAGGCTACCCAGTAAGACCTTGTCTCAAAAACCAAAACCAAAACAAAAACACCCACCATGCTTCATGAGCAACACAACAGCATGTGCCTGGTGGAGCCCAAGGTACAAGCTCACCCTGGAGTCCTGGAGGGTTAGGTCAAGCACTGAAGACAGGCCCTCCATGAACACCCGCAAGCATCCAAGAAAAAGGGTCAGAGGCAAAGCCAATGTTAGCTCCTGCTTCTATTCCTCTCAGCTGAAATACAACTACCAATAGCACCTTCTCACTGTGAGGCCTCCTCAGAAGCAAAGTCAGGCCTTCGGATATGAATCCTCAACTATCTTGTCTTCACAGATCGATCATCTAGATCTGGACTCAACTAGACATCTGTTTCTTTGCAGTGGGTATGTGAAATGTGGCAAGACCCAAGCAAGACGTGCTGTGTGTGTAACACACAGGAGACAGGAAATGAAAGAGCACCCTCAGTAGCATTTATGCTGGCCGCATAGTGGAATCTTAACTCTATAGTCTGAGGGGAAAAGCACCTGCCATCTTCCTGGATGCAGAGCTGGATTCTTACCTTCTTCCCAGGAGAAAGGCCGCCGAGGGGCTGCAACAGGTCGCTCAGGCAGATGCATTCCCGAGGCCTCTTCCAGGCCAATGCTGTCCACCTCACGCCGGGCCTGCCTCAAAACAACACCTCCCTGATCTCGCAGCCTCACTGCAGCTCTATAAAACACGGTGTCCTTGGCATTGTACTTCATGCAGTTATCTACAATGAGATTAAAATCCTCCTCAAACGCATGGAGGTTTTTATACCCTTGAGCTTCTAGCCTTTTCCTCATTGTGGCAAAGTCCATGGGGTGTTTAATGTGATCCAAATAATCTGGTACCTAATTTTAGAGAGGAAAATAAACACAAACCAAAGGAAAATCAAAACATAGTGCATGCCATCTATACCAATCACACCTTATATACACAGCCGCCCCCCACCCTAGACTAATTTCACATAGCAACACTATGCCAATCCAAACTAAGCCCAATTTTTACAGGAACCTTCCCAATCTAGTTCTTTTAGCTACAAGTACATCAAGTGGAGTACCAGCAGAACTAACATCACCAATAGCTAAGTTCTGAGTAGAGCTTTTCACTTAGGCACTTTTAATGCTTTACAATGAAACATAATCTTTTACAATTAAAATATTATCCATTAAATATTAAACAATGCATTCATTAAATAATAATGCCAGTCAAGAATTCAAGCAACTTCTTTCCCAGTTATATGTTTACTAATTAAACAGCAGCACAGATCTTGAGTCACACATGAGACAGAACAGTGAGCCACAGCAATACGTACCTCCTTTAGACTCACAGGCTGGGCAAAGATTTTTGCAGGGTCCTTCTCCTGAAGCTGTTCCAGGACTGAGCGTAGCAGCACAGTCAGTGGTGTCAATCGGAGCTCCATAGCCATCTGCTCCACCTTCACCTGGCAACAAGTGTACACACAGTCTCAAAACAATTGTGGATATACCTCTCTTGGAGACCATGGCACCTCACATATTGCAGAGTCACAGAAGCAACACCCCAACCATCAGCACAGAGCAGCCTACATGCAGCCCACCACCATACCCCAAAGCGACTGTCTCTGTGCAAGGACATGTGCTTCTTCCAAAGTAGAGGTTTCCTTTAAGGCCCTTGCAAATTTAGGGGTGGCCACCCAAAAATGGTACCAAAGATACCATGGGACCAGCTATAGGATAGGGATGTGCTGTGGGGCAGGGGCAGCAGTACAAAGTCAGCAGGTACACAAGGGTCACTCTAGAGCATCTCCAGGAACATTCCACAACAGCAGCAAGAGGTTCATCCAGAGCCAGCCCTGGAGGCTGGCAGAACCCAAGGGCCTTACCTGCTCACGTTTGAGTTTCTCCCGCTTGCGTAGCAGCTCGATTAGCAGGCGTGCACGTTCTAGATCATGTCGCAGCCGCTGCCAGTACTTTAGCTTCTCTTTGGCAGCTTTCATCTCTTCATCATTTTCTCTCTAAAAGATTAAATAAAACTTCCCATCAGTCAAGCCTAAAGCTTCTTCCTGCCAGGGGTCTAAAAAGCTCACACAGGTTAAGACTAAAAGGGTTACCTGAGGCCTATTCTCTTTCAAGAGTCCCTGTGCTGTAACTAAGGTACAAAAGGGTCCAATATGGCCCATGGTACCAGGGATTCTTGGCTTGATCTCCAGGGAAGGGAGTATTGGAGGGAGCACAAGAAAGGAGGTATACAATACAAGGCTGAACTAACCTGACTGGCAATGGAATATTACACAGGCTCAGTTCTGGGCTCAGCAGGTAAGGTGTAGAGATCACTTCTAACCCCTTAGAGACAAGGATGGGCACTGCAGTCACCAGTCACACCTCTGTCTTCTCAGGTGACAGAGCAAGATACCAGACAGAACATGCCCTGACCTTGTCCTAACTTAGTTAGCAACCAGCAAAGCCCCTCTCTACCCAAGACATCAAAACCCAAATGCAGCACTGAAAAGTCAGGAGACACAGTGGTAGGAAAGCAGTCTGATACACAGAGGTCAGTGCTGGAGCTGCTCAAGACTTCTAAGTAGAGTAAAAAGCCAAAACAGCCCACAATAGTCCAGGGGCCTAGTAGAGCCCTCAAGGCCAGAGTGTCCAAAAGGTACCCTTACAGGAACAAGAGCCACTGCCACAGAGAAAGCACACATCCCTTAATAGCAATCAAGGAACCCCAAGCAAAACCAGAGCCCTATTTATAAAGATTTTCCAGCCACTTTCCAGGAAAGTCAACATGCCACATACTCTCAGTATCCCATGTTTCTTGTTCAACCAAGATCCCCAGAGCACTGTTCCCCAATCCAGATCTCACTTTCAGGCTACCCATACTCCCCTTTCTGCCACCCCAGAGTGAGCCTGTCCAAGACCCCTGGTCCTCATGCAACACCACAGTGGTCATTATCCAAAACTAATACTCTACTCTCTGCTCTATGAATATGAAACTACCTCCTCCCTGACCCCAGGATAAAAGGTGGAGAACGGCTACTCCAGAAGTCTATCCTCCTGTACTGCTGCTGGACAGCAACCCAGAAGTACCTACATCTGCCGGCCAGAAACAAAGTGATGCCATACAGCTGCAAGGTACAGGCCACAGACATGAGACCCTTCTCTCTCTAGATGGCTTTGCTTTTCATGGCCCATCTTCAGAGGGCACCACAGCAGAGACTCTGTAACCCAGGCTACCAGCACACTGGTCAAGGATGTAGGGTATCTGGACAGTGTTACCACCCAAACTGTATGTACAGCCACCCGTCATGGTATGAAAGCAATGGCACAGGATGGCTGGAGCATAATCTGTCTCCACCCACATACTTCAGTGCCCACAGCAGTGAAGAACTGCAGGGTATACCTGGTATTACTGAAAATTTTTAAGCATTTAGTTGGGGTTGATGACAGCATCATCCATGTATACACAAAGTCAGTAAATACATGGAAAGGTGAATCAAAAAACAAATGCCACCAGGTATGACAGTGCATACCCTTAATTTCAACTCTCAGAAGGCAGAAGCAGGCACAAGCAGAGTGCTGTGAGTTCAAGGCCAGCCTATTCTACACCATAAGTTCCTAGTCAACCCTGCCCCAAAACAAACAAAAAAAGAAAACAAATATCCTAACAACATCCAGGCAACTTCTTGCCTACTAGTTGGAAACAGACTTTAAGTAACCAAAAGGACATTTGGCCTGCAAACCCCTGTAAAGCAAAGGAAATCTCCAGATTACTGATAGACCTATGCTTGTATATTTAAGGACAAGCAAAATGCAGTGGCTTTCTTTCCAAGGATTGGTTTTAATTTTAAAAGGTACCCGTACTCCAGCATACTACAGGATCATGAAAAATTGAGCCTGTATACATATCACTCATTAAAAAAAAAAAAAAAAAACCAGCTTGCTTGTTGCTGCTCTGCGGAAGTCTATTTTTCTACAAAGAAGTCAATGTCAGGAGGTTAGAAGTAGAGTGGTTTCTGAAAAGGAGAAGTTCAGAAGTGGTCACCCACTGCCAAGAAGAAACACATGCACTCCAGTGTGTCCATTCCCAACACATGCCAAGATCCAGGTACCAGGATAAGGGAAGATGACCAGACCCAACCCTATAACAAGGACCAGTTCAGCAGTGAGGCCAACACCCACCATACTGGGGGAACAGGTCAGCTCATCTGTGAAGCACAGGGCAGCTAGGCTTAGCCAAGTCAGACTTGTCAGAGTCCCAGACCTAAAGGGTGTTATGAGCAGGATGGTGGAAGTAGAGGCCCCAAGGAGTTAATGGGGCAGGAAAAGAGGAAACAAAAAAAAAAAAAAAAAAAAAAAAAAGCCAGAAACTGTTTGGCCATCCTAAACTACCTCCTTCCTAGCACCGCTTCAGCAGATGGCACAAGATCAGAGCCTGTCTTTTCTACCAGACCAGTGTGTCTTTTCTGCACACACCTAGGGAAGCCTCTCTAATGGCAACACTGGTAGTCTCAGGTATAGCACCATGAACTCAGTGACATCTCTCAGAGTGGCTCATTCTATTCTACTGTCCCTCAACCCCATCGCCCAAAATGTCAGTCATGGTAGAGAAGAGGTCTGTCTAACAGTCTTCTCCCAAAGTCTGGCTGAGCACAGACAACCAAAACCAACAGAAATCAAATTCTAACATCACTTATTTCTAGTTAAAAACTTATCAAGGGCTAAGATGGAGCATGTGCTTTGCTCCAATGGCAAGGTTCAGGCCATTTAAAAGAGAGAGAGAGAGAGACAGAGAGAGACAGAGAGAGAGACAGAGAGAGAGAGAGAGAGAGAGAGAGAGAGAGAGACAGGAGAGAGAGACAGGAGAGAGAGAGAGACAGAGAGACAGAAAGAGAGACAGAGAGAGAGACAGGAGAGAGAGAGAGAGAGAGAGAGAGAGAGAGAGAGAGAGAGAGAGAGAGAGAGAGAGAGAGATATCAAGCCTTAATCACTAGGACAATGTGGGTGCAGTTTACAGCCTTCGGCTTCATGTCCCCGTCTGATCCAACACTGCATAGCAGGCCCTTCTGCCATGGGTAATGCCTTCTACTTCTCTTTTTGGTGATTCTAGAATGCCCTAACCCAGGAACACCACGTGACTTGTATTCACAAATTGCTCCCCCTCTCTGATGGCCTCAATGTCCTCTGCAAAAAGGGACAGCTGGCAGCAAATACTCTTCTTCACAGACCTGCCTCTAAAAAGATGGGTCTAAATGAGTACAGCACTGGACAGCTTTTCTGGAGTACATGGGATGACCCTCTGGAGGGCTGTCTTTGCCACCTTGTCTTATCACACTCCTTCTCTTTCTTCCTCCATCTCTCTATACAAGTCACCCACAGGCCTTCTGGCAACTTATGTTTGTCGTTATAAGCTCCCATGTATACAACAAAGAAGCCAACAGCTGTATGCCCCACTACTGTATTGATGGCATTTCATTCTTATTGACAACCTACCAAAAACACTCCTCTGTGGTTCATGCTTAGCTTATTTAGAGAGTATTCTCTAGCTCAAGACAAGACATGAGGTCTGGATCTCCATGTCTCTCCACATCTTATTTCCAACACTGTTACCATCGCATAAACAAAGACCAAAAGCAGTGCCCAGTTTTGATAAACACTCCCCCACTTCATGACTAATATCCCTCTAAGACCTTCTTCCCCTCTGGTACCCAGGACAAGCAGACATGCTGGGAACCGCCAGTGGAGCTGTGCTCTGAAAGAACAGCAGCATCTCAACAACAAGTGAGGTAAAGAACATGGTTGATTCACTCAACAACCAAAACAGTCTCAATGTGCTAGACACTTCAAAACTTAGTGATCCCCTGATAGTCCTCAGATGGGGCAGCTTCATAAAACCCAGTAGTCTTCAAGGAGGCAAGTGTCCCCAATGAATAGACACAGGTGATCTACAGAATCTAACAGAGAAGACCTGACACTTGGGGAGGCCCTGGATTGCCCCTTCCACTCAGATCAGACCTACAGTCCAGCAAGTTCTTAGATCCCAGAAGAGTGACACTTGGCCACTTGCAGATGCGGGCATCTAATTCACACAGCAGGACTCCAGTACCACAGCTCATTCCACAGCTGTGCCTCAACAGGTTTCTACAAACTTAACTTCCATTAAAGGTGGCTGATATTTTACAGATCTAAAGATTAGCCCCTCCCATGAGTAGCAGTAGAGGCCACCAGACATGTATATTTGGGCAATGTAGAGAGGAACTGTGTGTGTGACATCCACAGAAGATAATTCTTTCCTCTTTAAGATAACCTCTAATATTACGGACAAGTTTGTTTAAATTTGTTCTTTTAAAAAGTCACTTCCTTGGGAGCTAGAGAGATGGCTCAGTAGTTAAAAGCACTGGCTGCTCTTCAAAAGGACCCAGGTTCGGGCTGGAGAGATGGTTCAGCGGTTAAGAGCATTGCCTGCTCTTCCAAAGGTCCTGAGTTCAATTCCCAGCAACCACATGGTGGCTCACAACCATTTGTAATGAGGCCTGCAGGAAGAATACTGTATACATAATAAACAAATAAATAAATAAAAAAAAGGACCCAGGCTCAATTCCCACCACCCACATGGAAGCTCACAGCTGTCTACAACTCCAGGACCCACCACTCTCACACAGACATACACGTAAACAGAATACCAATGCACATAAAAATAAAACTAAAAGAAATTTAAAAGTCACCTCCTCAACTCCTCTCCTCTTCCTTGTTATGGTCAATGCTAAGCCAACGATATACTCAAGGCCCAGCACAAAGATCCCCACCCATCAGGTCCAGGCTGTCATCAGGCCTCCCTTTCCAACTTCTCTGGCAAGTCCTTTCTCTCCCTGGAACTGGCAGTCTTAGACATAGAGCAGACACCCATCAGCGTATGCAAGAGTAGGGAAGGAAGCACAACTCAACACTGAGCTCACGCCATACTCTGCAGCTTAGCAGCTCAAAGCCCAGAGGTCAGCACCACATCCAACCTGAGGGGACAGTGTTTGATCAGTGTGTTAGGAGGCAAGTGACACTGAAAGGTGGATGAGGGCAATGTGCACGTACCTGCTGCGTGTTTCTCTGGGACTGCAGGCTGGACTGGAGCCGCCGCAGCAGGGGAGCACCATTCCTAGACAGCCTTTTGAGTAACCAGTAGCTGTGGGCTCGCTCCACAAACTGCTTCTTCCGCTGAATGGCCACCTGATTCGCAATCCTATTTAATCTAGAACATGGAAAAACTCAGAGTTTAGCTTTGAAAAAAGCATTATTTTAAGTGTGTTTGCATTTAGAAAACTAGATAGGACGTTACTTTAGTAACACTGCAGGTCTCTCCCTGAGTCTTGACACATATTATCTATGGCCCTGTACTATGAAAATAGTTCTTAACCTTCAGCTATCTGGAGATTTCATCCACCAAAATAGTCATCAGGTCAAATGTCCAAAAAGAAACACAGCTGACCAAACTTTCAACATGTTGATCCTCTGTGTGGTGTCCTATCTACACGCAGACAGAGCAGTGTTGACCACTGTCAGCTAAGATGCTCATGGCTGAACTCTGAGGTCACAGCTTGCTCTCACAGGTGGCACTACCTGCCCTGGTCCCACTCCATCCTGAAGAGAGAACTACCTGAAGCAGAGCAGCCCACCAGCTCAGGCTGGGAACACAGTCTGTTCCTAATAAATGACAACCATCTTCTGAAGACACTTCAGCCTTCGGGGACTAGAAATACAAATCTGTATAAACCTCTGCAGCAGGGGGCTAAACCATCAAGCCTTTCAAGGCTGGCCAGAGAGCTTCTCTGTTCCTTTCCACCATTACTTTCGAAGAAGAGCTCAGTGCGCCTCACAAGAGCATTGGAAAACAAGCTCCACCAAAATCACAATTTCAACAGTACAAAACTACAAAAGGCCACAAGGTGTTCCTTCATTGTGCATTACACAACAAAATTTTAGAACTGACATTAAAAGCTTCTAAGTTCACCTTAAAAATAAAAAAAAAAAAAAATTTAAAAAAAAGAATCAAATTAAGTTCTGGCTTCCTCTTGAGAATGCTGCAAATCCTGAGGCTGCAGTCTCCGGCCAGAGCTCTGCCAGCTCTACCACCCCTGTGGCTCTGCATGTTCAGTAGGGGTGGGTCTGGCACCAAGACCGTGCATAAAGCCTATCTCCAATGACAAAGCCACCAAAAGACACTCAGATGAAGACAGAAAAGTGCAACAGAAGGCAAGTGACAGACACCTGAAGATGTACCAAAGTCCACAAGAAACTATGTCCATGGGTCAGGCAGGCCTGGTCACTTCCTAAGCTGCTTTTCTGGGTAGTTTTTGTTTTCACCACTTGGATCGTGCTTAACATCTGCATAGTAAACTATATAAATTCCAGCAACATGTAAAGGACAGAGGGCTTTAACATGGAAATAATGTTTAATATTACACTTAGAGTTATTTTAACATCACATGAGGCAGTACATATACAAGATTTTTTTTTGGTGGGGGAGGGTGGTTGTTTTTCAAGATGGTTTCTCTGTGTAGTCCTGGCTGTCTTGGAACGCACTCTGTGGACCAGACTGGCTTTGAAGTCAGAGATCCACTGGTCTCTACCTCCAAGCGCTGGGATTAAAGGTGAGTGCACCACCACCATCAGGCTCAGGGACAAAAAAATTTTTTAACAATTAAAAACCCGGGGCTGGAGAGATGGCTCAGCGGTTGAGAGCACTGGCTGCTCTTCCAGAGGTCCTGAGTTCAATTCCCAGCAACCACATGGTGGCTCACGACCATCTGTCATGAGATCTGGCGCCCTCCTCTGGTGTGCGGGCATACATGGAGGCAGAATGTTGTATACATAATAAATAAATCTTTAAAAAAAAAAAAAAAAAAAAAAAAAACAATTAAAAACCCCAAAAAAATGCTGGTTAGCAATTTGTTTTAAAAAAGAATGACTCCAATCTCATTTTAAAAAAAAATCCAGCCAGGCATTGGTGGTGCACACCTTTAATCCTAGCACTAGCACTTGGGAGATACAGGTGAGAGCATCTCTGTGAAGTCAAGGTCAGCCTGGTCTACCGATTGACTGCCAGGACAGGCTCCAAAGCTAAACAGAGAAACCCTGTCTCAAGAAAAAATAAAATTAAAATCAATAAAAATAAAAATCCACCCTTTCTCTAATGCAAAAATTTGGAAAAATGTGAACAGTTTGCAAGTTGTAAACGAAACTGTTAAATACATAAAAATATATTGAAAATGCACCCTACAGGTATGTATCCAAACACCATCTGCAGAACCTGCCTCACCTCTGGTGAGCAACCATGTGCCTTGGAGAAAGAGATGGACAAAAGGCACAATACTATAAGCCCACCAGAAGCAGACCAGTCAAAAGCAAATATGTCTACTTATTCATCCCACACTCATTAAGCTCCAAGGCCAACTACTAATTCAGAGAAAGCACGTGGGAGAAGAACAGGCCAAGGCACACCACTAACAGGCCATCAAATAAGTCAGGCATGAGACCCACAGCACACAGGAACCTGGAAGAAGAAGTGACCAAATGGACCCCTAGAAGGAAAGAGGTGCTACTCCACTCGATATAATTTGTCCCAGATCTCTGGTGTGATACTGGTACCCAAAAGGGAGACCTAACGCTGGCCACTCCCTGTGCTTTGGCTTCCTATCTTACCATGTCATTTCTATTTCCCACACATGCTCCTGCCATGATGCCATTACTCTGATGTGATTCAGCCAGAGAATAAATTGATGTGGTGCCCAATTTTGCACTTTCAGCTCCCCAAACTGTGATCTCAAAAACTTTTCTTAATAGAGTACCCAACCTTGTCTACTCAGTTTTTATAAGTAAAACTGATACAGGTACTCCATCAAAGGCACAAGGAAAGCAGGATTATCTAGGGGAAAGCTCCTGAAGCGAGCCCTACAAGTCAGAGAGCACTCAGTCCCTGACGACGGAAAGGGACTGTGCAGGGGCTGCAATACGCAGTCTCATGTGACACGAAGTAGTTACAAAAGCGTTTACTTATTAACCACACATCTGTTCTGTGAACTTTTTGAAATTGTAGTCTATTTAAAAACTTTAAATGTTGGCAAGAATACACTCAAAGAGTTCCTCAAGCCTTCCTGAATATAGCTAATAAACAAAAAAAGATACAAGAGAAACTCAGTAGACCCATTTTTGCTGAAAAGTTTGAAGAGAATGTTTGCAAAATGAAGATGGCAAGTGACTCACATACCCTAACCTTTGGAGGAGTAGGTTTTGCCCACTTTTAGCTAGAAAAAAATCCTAGGCCTAAAGTGGAAGTCAGCTGATGACAACAAGCTTGAGACTTCTAAGGAGGCTGTTTTTATAGACTACTCATAGCTGTGACCAGGATTTCTAGCACCTTAGCCAATAAAAGCAAAAACCAGGACGAAAGCAGGGCATGTAGACACACCTGTCATCTAGCACTCAAGACTCTAAAGCGGAAGGATGGAGAGCTTGAGGTCAGCCCAGGCCGCACATAGACACTGTCTCAAAAAGTAAAAATGAAAACAGCAAGAGAATTAAATTAAATTAGTCTCATTCTAACACTAATAGTCATCCATGGAAATAACTAGTCTTTTAAAGCTACACTGACACCAGGGATGGTGGCACACCCCTTTAGTCCCAGCACTCAGGAGGCAGAAGCAGACAGATTTCTGAGTTCGAGGCCAGCATGGTCTACAGTGAGTTGCACAACAGCTGGGATACATAGTGAGACTGGTTTTTGTTTAGTTTGCTTTTTTAAAGTCCTATGTAAACAGCAGAGCAGGTTGTATAGCATCAATCAGTCCCCTCTGGCCAGCTCAACAGGCAGGCTGCAACTGTGTCTGGATAAAGAGCAGAAAGATCAGAAAGCCCACCCAAACAGTTACTTTCAGACATTGTTCACAAAGATAGGATTTACAATGTATCAGGGGTTGGAGAGAAGGCTTAGAGGTTAAGACTGCTGGCTACTCTTCCACAGTTCAATTCCCAGCAAACACATGGTAGCTCACAACCATCCGTAATAAGATCTGGTGCCTTCTCCTGGTCTGGCCTGCAGACATACATGCAGACAGAACACTATATTCATAACAAATAAGTCTTTTTTAAAAATTGTAAAAAAAGAGACATTTACAATATATCAATATAAAACAAAAATTCCTGAATCTTTGCAAAGTCACAAAATACTTATGCTACTTTTGCCTTTGGGGGTATCGTTGTTTTGAGACAAGGACTCCCTGGCCCCTCTCAATATTAGTCAAGTGTGGTGGTACGCACCTTTAATTCCAGGACAGCCAGAGCTATGTAGAGACCTTGTCTCAAAAAAAAAAAAAAAAAAAAACACAGAAACAAAAAACAGGCTAGAGATGGCTCAATGGTTTGGAGCACTGGTTGCTTTTCCAAAGGACCTGGGTTCAGTCAGTTCCCAGCACCTACAAGGCAGCTCAAAACTGTCTTTAACGTCAGTTCTAGGGGTTCCCACCAATGGCACATAAAATAAAATTTAAAACAAAAGCCCTATGTGAATAATGAGGTAGTCCCTACCATTATTCATATAGAACACTGCTATAATGGGGACAGCCATGTAGTCATGGGGACAGTCAGCAGAAAGCTCCAAATATCATGAGTTACCACTCTACTCCACTCAGCAACGCTGTGGAGCCGGACCAAGAAAACAAGTAAGTAACTGTGGGGCTGTGAGGCCACAGGAAGGCCAACAGCAGAACCACCAGCAGTATGGAGGGAATAGGCACTTAGGCTCTCTCCTATCATCCTCAACAAACAATCTTAGGACCCAAGGCTCCTGAAGGAAACATGGAAAAATTCTCTGACCTATAGGATGAGATGATTTTAAGTCTGACCCAAAAGACACGGTCCACACAGAAAAGGACTGACCCACAGGCCAAAACTCACTTCATCAAAAACTATAAATCTACAGTTATAAGATTTTTTGTTTTTTTTTTTTTTGTTTGTTTGTTTTTCAAGACAGGGTTTCCTTGTAGTTTTAGAGCCTGTCCCGGAACTAGCTCTTGTAAACCAGGCTGGCCTCGAACTCACAGAGACGCCTGCCTCTGCCTCCGGAGTGCTGGGATTAAAGGCCTGTGCCACCACTGCCTGCCCAGCCAGTTATAAGAATCTTTATCCACTGCAGGGTCATGGACAGAGTCACATGGCTGGACCTTGTTTCTAACAAGGAAAAGGGAAACACAAGCAAGGGAGAACTGGCCAGTCGCAAGAACTTTTGAATTACGTTGCTGAACAAATGGGTTCTCTGGACTTTTTAAAGCTTTTATTCTTTTCTTTTTTTTTTTCTTTTTTTTGGTAAATCATAGCTATCACTAAAAATGAGTGAGAGCTACAATGATTAGTGCTTGCTGACTCAGCACAGGGAGGGGCAAGCAAGTTCAAGTGATAGCAGGACACATATGTAAACCGCCGAGAGGGGTGTTAGATAGGATAACCCGCTTACACCCACCTACACCGTAACAACTGTGGCAACATACATCCACCCCAAAATCCATATCCAGACTGCTCCTTCAAAGGTTCAATACCGTACAGCCCCTTATCATCAGAGAATGGCTTCCTTCATGCTGCAGGGCCACTGGAGATGGCAGGACAAGGCATGCAGGTGGAGGGGATAGCTACCTAAGTTTAAATAATGCACTCCAGGAGTGTGCACACATGCGAGCGCATACGTGCATACCTGAGCGCGTGACAGAACCGACCACCCCAGATGTTTGTCAACACTGCTAGAAGAATAAGAACAGGGACTGCAGGACTCCAGGTGACCCAGTCTCTGCTACATTTGATAATTCAAATTTTGTTAGTCTCTAGGTTTTTCCTTATTTAGAATTTTCTTGGCAAAAATCATGAGAAGTGGGGAAATAACACGTCTACTATGCACGTGCACAGGTCCAGACTCTCTGCAGATGCTCCACACAACTCATTTCTGGAGAGTGAATCTGTGAAACCAGCCCAACATTTCCCACACATCCTCAACTTTATAACAAACTCCACTCATGTTCACAACAGCTCCATGGTCAGATTAGCAAGAGTCTCTCACCTTATAGCATCAATAAACAGAATTAAAAAGTCATGAAAAAAAAAAGTATTATTTTAAAGTCTTGGTTTTTGCCTCCAAGAATCTCTAGGCATAAAGCACATAACACCTTCTGGTCAACAGATGGCCATGTGAAGCCTGGACTGCCAAGACCACAACCGTCACAGTCACAGAGAGAGATCTGGCAAGTTGGGCATCCTCATGGCTGCCTATAATAAGACAGTCACCACAAAGAAATGACCAGCAGCCAAGATCTCAGCGGTGGCAGCGCAACTGTGGCCGAGGCCAATTTTATTATTAATGCTATCAAATGGTTGACTCCATGAGATAGTGAGAAGTGGCTCCTCTCAGACCCTCCAGGACCTCTCACAATGCCCATGTAGGGAAACTTCCCAGCCTACCCAGGTCACTGACAAACCAGTACAAAAGAAGGAGAACGGAAGCACCATGGAGAAGGAAGACACAAGGTGACCTGAGGATGAACACTTACTCTACCATCAAAGGAAAGACTGGCCAAGCAGAAACAACCCTCAGTCTAGAATTGTCTTCAAGCCTCGCCACAGATGTCAGACTACACACCAGGAAACAATACTCCTCCCAAATAGCATGATAAAACAGACCAACAACTGAGCTGAAGAGATGGCTCAGTGGTTAAGAGCTCTGCCTGCTCTTCCAAAGGTCCTGAGTTCAATTCCCAGCAACTACATGATGGCTTACAGCCACCTATAATGAGACCTGAAGCCCTCTTCTGGCCTGTAGACACACATGCCAGCAGAACACTGCTTTTAAAAAATAAAAAAACATCACCCACAGAGAACAGGTAGGCTCCATGTACCTGTGGGCAGCAACCCCTTTGGTAAACCCCTACTTCCAAAAATATTTACATTACAATTCATAACAGTAGCAAAATTACAGTTATGAAGTAGCAAAAACGTTATGGCTGGGGGTCCCCACAACATGAGAAACTGTGTTAAAGGATAGCAGCACTAGGAAGACTGAGAACCACTGCTCTACACAACCACAGGAGGAAGACTTTTTCCACATTCAAGCACAACTTCAGTGAACCAGAAGGCAATACCAGATAAACTCAAAAAGAAGAACGTTTTTCCAGGTAGCACAGAAGACAAAGACTGAAAACATCCAAACCCGGGAAGACTGAAGAGACTCAACAGTCACAGCACAGCAGCTGAATGGGTTTTGATACAGATACACACCCCAGCCCTGTGTCCACAGGACACTGCTCAGAGTCTCACCTGCCTACCTTCAAGCTCTCTGACTCCTTACCTTCCAGCTGGCCCAATGATCTGACACCTCAGAACAAAACAGTTATCAGAATGAGCTTCCTATGACTTGCAGGGTTTGAGCACTGTGTGAGGCAGGCAGGGTTACGTGTATGGAGCAACAGTCAGGCACTGAGATTACCTCTAGAAGGTGGATGTATACAGGACTTAGACATTGTGTCCTTCCCCATCGCAAAGACATAATTTAAAACCTATATCCAGAAGGGCACCTGACCATGCAAGGGGATGTGTGTAAGTCTCCACAATCCATGTATAAGGGTGTACACGGTTCACAGCAGAACACTAGCAATAAGTAACTAGGTGAACTAATGGAGGTCTTTTTTGTTCCCTTTGTTTGTTTTGAAAATTTGAAACAGTCAAACTTGGGTGTCTTGCTGACCTCAGGGTCCCTTCCCTTGGGCAGCTCTGGTACTAAGTTTACCCCACTGTCAGCTCTGAGTGGACTCACATGGACAGCAGCAGTAGTGAGACAGTAGGAACAATCTGCCCCCCAGCAATAAACTTCTAAAATAAATATCTACCTCTATTTCTGCAAAGTAACTATGATGACAATTAAAAGGAGGAGAAAATCAGCCACAATGGAGATACCCCCTCAGATGAGTGCCCAGGGACAATACACCCAGGCCCACTAGGGGATGGTGTCCAGATGGTGGGAACAGAGTCAGTAAGATGGGTGGCCTGTATACATAGATTTCAGATCAAAAATGGCACAGCTTTACAAGGGCAGGCTAATGTAACACATCGGAAGGCATGCTGCTGCTGACACTGTCTAAGGAGTAAACAGACCCACTGTTCCCCTAGACTGATTTGGCTCTTTCCACTCGCCAGGTACCAGGGTGGGCGCCCTGCCTTCCACACCACAGCATGTCGTTTTGTACTTTTCAGTTGGTTTCTTTCATGCTTCTTCCCTAATACCACTATAGTAGATGCATCTGCCTGCTTTCCAATGCCCTCCCACAGCAGCAAACACCCCTAGGTTGCTCTCAATACATGCAGGGCAGGGCTTCCACCTGGGAGGGAAGGGGCCAACCTGTGGCAGATGGAAATGTTTATCAAACACAGATGCTCTTTGACATAATAGTCAAATTTGACACACCAACAAGTCAAGAGTTCATTTCTTGCATCTCTCCTACCAAACAGCCTAGTTAAGCAATACAGTTCCTCACAAAGAGTTCTCGCTCATCCTCTCTGTGCCACTCACTGGAAGCTGTGGTTCACATCAGTGCGTCGCCAGCATCTCCAGAGTCTACGACACATACTGCTAGCCCGAAAAGGGCAAAGCTCCAAGTGTGTTTTGTACTGAATGCATAGAATGACATGGTAACTCAGTCAAGCATGCTGCTACACACCTTTAGTTCCAGTTCTCAGGATGCAGAGGCTGGTGGATTGCCATGAGTTTGAGGCTAGTCTAATCTACATAGTGAGTTCCAGGACAGCCAAAGCTACATAGTAAGACCACCTCAAAAATTAAAAAAAAAAAAAAGAAAGAAAGAAAGAAAAGAAAAGAAAAAGGAAAAGAGAAAAGCCGGGTGTAGAGGTACATACACCTTTAATACCAGCACTCCATAAGCAGAGGCAGAAGGATCTTTTGAGTTCAAAGCCAGACTGATCTATAGAGCAAGTTTCAGGAGAGCCAGGGCAACACAGAGAAACCCTGTCTCAGGGGAAGAAAAAAAAAGGTAAATCAAATCTTAAGTCAGGAACTAGCTATATAATTAACTGCCAGAAGCATGGAGGAGAAAAAAGGTACAAAACCTAACAGAATTCAATACTATACTCAAAAGCAAGAACTACTCTATCTAATGAAATACGTAAGTGTTCATATTCCATTTTTGTCTTTTTCCCAAAGTCAGATCAAGAACTGCCAATATGAATACCACCAAAGAAAAGGAGCCCCAGTCTCAACTCACTACTCAGGTATCTTCTGTACTGAATAAAATGCACAGCAATTATCCAAGTGGCTAGAGGCTTTAAGTCCCAAGCCAGATCTAGGCAGACAATAGCCACACACCCACTAGCAGTCACTCTCCTGGAAATAAAAAGTAGGGCCCTGCATAGCCAAGGCAAGAAAGTTAGCAGGCCTAATACTTCAGGGAACTTGTAGCCCTCTTCTGACTTTGGCAGGAACCAATCATACACATGGTGCACTTAAATATACGCAGTCAGCCAGGCGGTGGTGGCGCACGCCTTTAATCCCAGCACTCGGGAGGCAGAGGCAGGCGGATCTCTGAGTTCCAGGCCAGCCTGGTCTACAAGAGCTAGTTCCAGGACAGGCTCTAGAAACTACAGGGAAACCCTGTCTCGAAAAACCAAAAAAAAAAAAAAAAAAAACGCAGTCTAAACATTCTTACACACAGAGGAATAAATCTTAAAGCAGCAGCAGCAGTAGTAGCCAAGCAAGCGTGCTGGCTTACACCTGTAATCCCATTATTCAAGAGGCGGAAGCTGTGAGTTTGAGACCTGCCTGGGCTATATAGTGAGTTTGAGGCAAGCCTGGTCTACATAGTGAGATCCAACTCAAAACAAAATCAGACAAGACAGGACAGGACAGGATAGGACATGGTCAGCACCTAACAAACTGAAGCAAGAGACTCGCAAGTATGAAGCCAACCCAGCAGCATGCTTAGTAAGTCCCAGGTGATCCTGGCACAGATAAGACCTTGTCTGGGAGACATAAACCGGGCGCACCTCTTACCTGCTCAACTCTATAATAGACCCTGAAGTATTTAAAGCTTCAAGTTCTTTCCTCAACGGTTCTGGCCACAGAAGGCCAAAGAGCCTTTGTTCTCACCTGCAGATCCTCCTTCCCACAGTCCCACCCATCTGGCAGCTCTCATGTTCCAAACCTGAACATCAGGAACCACAAGTACAAGGATTGCACCCCATCACCTCAAACAGGTAATATCTGGCGCTGACCAGAGAAGTAGTGATAGACTGTTGTTTCATTTACTTCAGTTTTGGTAAAACTCAACTTTTTCATGGCTCTTGATATAACCCTATCCTTTCTGCCTCAGAAGCAGAAATCCCAGTTAAACTATCTTTGAAGTCAGGCTGAAAATTTTACCAAATACAGGCATGCTGGTTTTCACAGGGTCTGGTCTGAGCAATGGGTTATGCACTCTCTATCCATTCATGGGGTTTTCACAGGGTCTTGCCTGAGCAATGGGTTATAAACTCTCTATCCATTAATGGAGTTTTCAATGGGCCTTGCCTGAGCAGTGGGTTATGCACTCTATTCATTTTTGATTCACTAACTGTAAGGAGGTATAGCTCTACAATAACACAGCACTTACAAAAACTGTTTTAAACTCTGCTAATACAAAGACAGTGCTGGTTCCTTTTATGTTAAAACTGTGCTCCCAACTCAGCCAGTAACCTCATGGTGGCACCATAGTGCCCAACTCCAGTGTATAACACAAGCTAATAAGAATGAGCAACTTCTTCAAGTCAGACATTAAGAAAAAAAAAAACTAATGGTCACTGTGTTAAAGACAGCCTCAGCCCTTTAGCAATAAGAATATTCTGCAAGTCCACAGTCCACTCGTTTGCCAAGTAAGTGTTTTTACAAAGCAGTTCTGTCACCAATACCCATGTAAGCTGCTTCAGAGCAGCTGTCTGCTTCACATGAACATCACCATCTCAGCTTTACATACCTGACCAGACTTAAAGTCCATACCCTTCACAGAAAATTACTTCCTCCAGGCTCAGGGACAGGGTTCAAAAGGGTATTATGATGTGAAAAAGAACATTTTTCCTTTTACATAATGAAACAAAAAAGGCAAGCCAAGGAGTACAAAAGACACAGGGATTGAAGGCAATCAGGGCAGATTGAGGGGGATGTGAAGCAGTCTCTAAGTAGCATAGAAGAGCACAGCAGGACTCCTATCACCAGGAACATAGACTGTGGGCCATCACAGTCGCCCTTCTGGAGATCAGGCAACAGTTGCACTACTGAAGACATCATCAGCAAAAGAAGAAAGAAGTCAGGTGTGGTGGTGAGCACCTTTATCCCACACTTGGGAGCTGGAGACAGAAGATCCCTGTGAATCCAAGACTAGCAGGAAGACCATCTAGCTGCAGCTCCCAGTCTAGGCTCAGCTCAGGCGGCACCTTACAGAGGATGGCGGTTCACATTTCCAGCCACATGTTTTTCTTTAACTTTTTTACAAGGTCCCAAAATCTGGCAGTAAGTGAGCTTAAACATGTTACACAGATGGGAAGAAAACCTAGGATGCTATGAAATCCAGATGCCAGTGCGGCTGTGGCTCCTACAACCACGCCTACCTTATACTCAAGGCCGCTTAGTCACAAGGAATTGTAAATCATCCCAATCTATAACTTCTCTTACATTTTTGCCCCACTGGACAGTAGCAAACGAATGGAGACATGGCTTAAGAAACGACTCTCAGAAGGTACAACAGACAAATGGAGGGCTTCCTGCAGCCCTAATCTGTGTCCTCCATCAAGTCTGTCAATCCAGGCTCATCTGCTCTGAAGTTCAGATGCACTTACCTCTGAGGGGGAATATACGGAGCACACACGGTCGGCAGAACCGCACAGGGCTCAGCCAGTGTTTTCTTAGCCTTTTTTGCTTTTTTCCTGACCTTGGACGTAGACCTGACTGTTTTGACTGAACTTTCTTTTCGACAGACACCATTTTTCATTTCAACATCTCCATAAATGTTCAGAGGCCTCCGGGTACAGCCTGGAGGTGTGTGGACATCACAATAAGCAGTCTTTCTGACAGAGAACGTGGTACTGCCTCCAGTCAGCTCCTTCACAGGCTCCATCTTCATGTACAAGCCAGCCTTCTGGGCACATGTCACATGGAATGCTGTGTAGCAATTTGCTTTGTGGCACTGAATGCAGGCACCCACGCCTTTCTGCTTACAGAGGTAGCATGTCAGTTTCCACCGAGCAGGAGGTATGTTCCTCACACCATCGATGGGTTCAATGAATACCGTGTTGGCAAAGCCAACCTCTGGGATCCACAGGGCACATACCACATGGCCCCAGCGGTCATCGTCTGTCTTTTTGAAGGCACCACCCTTATTTGGGCACAGCACGCAATCCGCAGGGCGGGCCCGAGACTGCAGGCAGTGGCGGCAAAGCCACTGGCCCTCAGGGATGTAGGGCACCCCATAGCACTCCTGGTGCACAGCCAGGTTACACATGTCACAAAAGAGTATAACATTGCTGTTCTGACACTCCCCATCCATGCAGATGCAGCAAACGGCATCCTCATCAATCAAGGACTGCTGCTCGCCCTGCTTCTGGTTCTCACAATATGACTCCTTCTCAAAGCGATCCATTAGGAACTCAAACATATTCTGTGACACAGCAGAGACACAGTCACCCTTCCTCTTCTCATTGATGATCTCTAACCAGGCATAATCTTCCTCATCCATGTCATACTCTACTTCATTGTCCAGCTCCTCGGCTGACTTCTCAATGAATTTGTAGTACACAGGGGGCCTCCTGGGTGCAGATGGAGGACTATACTCCACAATCCGCACCTTGGGCTCAGGAAGGGCACTGGCTGAAGCTGGTGTGCCATGGGTGCTGGGGAGGGCTTCATTTTTCTTTTTAACTCTGTTGTTTTTGTGACGCTTAGTTCTTAAGCAAACAGGCGGCCTCTCACTGTTTTCTTTATTACTGTTGCATTCACTCATTTCTTGAGCAGTGAGGTCATCTTCTAGTATGATCTCCAAGGGATCAAAAATACTGATCCGATGCAAGCGTCCTTCAATTTCTATCTCCACCATCCTTTGAGCTTGTGCGTACGTTAATGTTTCTCGAGTGGGGGAGTGTTTAATACTGCACGGGGAAGAAGAATGCCTCGCTGCAGAGCCTCGATGACATCGTCCTTTCCTCCTCATTTGGCAATGATTACCTAAAATAAAGTCAATAACAAAGTTAATTCCATGCAGGATGACAAGATCAGAAAACCACAAAATATGCTTGGCTAACACTAACAAATCAACTCAACATCCCACAAATGAAGCTCTCGAAGCTTGAATACTTCTGAGACTTCCAAACAACTTCTCCTAGGACATTTCAATAGTGCCCATCACCACATCCAAGTAACGGTACTGATGGGCACAGAGGCAGAGGGAGCAGCTCTCAAGGTTCTTGCTGAACAGCTAGGGCACAGGTGCATACTACACATAAGTCACCATTTTAGATCAAGCCAAAAGTCCCCTATAAGCCGGGCAGTGGTGGTGCACACCTTTAATCCCAGCACTTGGGAGACAGAGGTAAGCGGATCTCTGTGAGTTCTAAGCCAGTCTGGTCTACAGCGCTAATTCCAGGACAGCTAAGGCTGTTACAGAGAAACCCCGTCACCCCCCCCCCCAAAAAAAAGAAAAAATTGCCTACAAAACAGCAACATTCCCTCCAGAGTTTGAGACCTTGGCCTCTTTCTCACAAGTATAGGATTGTTTTTCAGATAGACTTCACATCACATAGATACCTGTAGCCACAAAGCAGGCATGCTCAATGGCCACCTAGTCTTAGCAAGCCTTTTAGGTCTCCTTCCTCTTTTCCACTACTGCCCAGCTGAGGGCTCCTGTGAACCCTGTGCTGGGGGCCAGTAGCCTCCATCACTCAGTAGCATCAAGTAGTCCATTCTTCCCAAACACATCCTACAAACACACAGCCTTGTCAGGACGTAGAAAGGAACCCTGAACGGAGCTGTAGAATATCTTTGCCCCAAGCAGTCCAAAGTAGCTTCCACAGAGCCTAAGCAGTGACCACCCTGGAAACTCCCATGGGCAGCATCAGCCTTTCTCTTCATTCAGGCCAGGATCCGGCCATGTGCTGGGACACATACTCTTCAAGTCAATGTAGCTGTGGGCAAGAAGTCAAAAGGCATCTCTGCTGTCTTCCTGACACACTTGAAAATGCTCCTATCTTGCTCCAAAGAAAGGATGGGTTCCCACAAACCTCAAATAGCCTGCAGAAGTCGCCCCACCCCAACAAATCAAGAGTCCTTGTCACTGGCTCACATGCCTGAAAACTTCAATGCAAAGAACTGTTCATTTCCAGTGTGGACAAAATCGGGGTGCTGCCAGCCTACACTCCCACCTCATTGTAGAGGACTCCTCGCCTTTCAGTTTCCCTGAGGTGACTTGGTGTCTGTGCACCTTATGAGCGACATGCTGGTTCTGAACCACTAGTCAAGCAGGACAAGCACATGGAGCAACAACGGCAGAGACAACTCAAACTCTTCCCTCTAAAAGAGCCCACTTCACTGACAAGAAGCAGAAAACTTACTCCCAAGCATTCCAAGATGAACCGACAGAGCAGTCCAGATCACAGCTCTTGAGGAAGCCTGGATTCACAACCTCATAATTATCTTATCAGTCTTCGAGAAAAAACCCGCAAAGAGCAGACTTCACACTTTAAGTCCCAGAAAGAAATCTCTACAAATCGTATATGCAGTTTTTAAGATAAATCTTACAGGATGCAGGAACCCACGTTTTGTGTGAAAATTAGATACTATCTCCCTATGAACAGGAACAAGAAGACACTGGTCGGCCAGACCCAATGCACCTGCATCTGTGGGGCCTCGAGGAATCTACTCAACCCTGGGTTCTCAGGGAGCTGTCAGCAAACCCACCAGATCCAGCCCTCAGCCTCTAGCAGCATCCCTTAGGTTAAGACAGATGTACATACAAGTGTCAGCATCATATCCTGCACACAGAGAGAACCATGGTGCACCCACGGACACTTCACAAATCACTACCAGGACAGGGTAGAAGCAAAAGCTCCCAGATTAAAGACAAACATGTAATTTTCTCCTCTACAGTAAAGTACTATAACCAACCCTTCAAATCCCACATTTTTCTAGTGAGCACTGAAGGTCTTTAAACCACTTTTCGACAAGAACTGAACCTAATACTTAAAGGCCACAGCTGCTCTGTAATTTGAAAATGTAATTGTGACCCGGGGAAAGAGGGCATTTAACAGTACTGCTCAGTCCGGGGCCCAACAATCTCATCCGCTTCCTCGTTTTACCTATATCCGCCCAGCACTTTGACCCTCCGGCTCTGTGCAGAAACAAGCATTTCCATGGAGGGATCAGCAAAGGCAATAAGCATGCTTTCTCCAGAAATAACTGTGTTACACACATCCTAAAAAAGCTTTGCTGGCAAAAAAGAGGAAAAGACTCTATGCTCAAAATCAGCTCGGTTCATTTCCTGCCCTGGCGTTTGTAGGCAAGCTTCTTCCAGCTTCTTTTAACCCTCACTGTAAAAGCACGCACAGGAAAGAGACACACCTCTAACGGTGGTGTGACCATTCAAGGAATGAACACAGACTCAGGACAGCGCCAGACCCAGCAGGTGTTAAAAGAGTAAATAAATACCCCAACTCTGTAACTATATGTTACCAGATGACAGAAACTCTTAAAACAGTCGCAGCTGGGTGAAGGGAATGGCCTTCATTAAGGGGGCGTTTTCCTAGGTGTGTGTAAGTGTGTCACAACTGCAGTGCATGAAGAAGAGCCGTGTTTTCTGCAAATTATGCACAGGAAAGTTGCTTCTCTCCTAAAGGCCCAAGAAAAGTCGCGCACGCGCGTTCGTTTCTCAGCGTTTCCTGCACACATCCACGGAGTTTGGCGGAGCTGCAGGCTTGCTCCGGAGATAGCAGGACGCGCTCGACTTAGGAAATCTTCCGAGCCCATCCCTCTTCAAGGGAGTTTCCTGTCTTGGCAAAATAGATCGGACCTATCTGTTACATAATGCGACCCGCTCCGCACCGCCAAGACTACGGGTGAGGACTTGGGCAGACGCCGCGAGACCCCAGGCCTTCCGCCTCCTCCGCTGTCCGACGCCCGGCCTCGATGTGGCCCCGGCCGCTCAGACCGACAGCCGGGACGCCCAGAGCCCGCCCGGCCCGACTGCTTCCCCGCCTCCTGAGCCCCGCCGCCGGCTTCATTCTCTTGGCCGCGCCTCCCGCGCTGCGGAGGCCTCCTTCTACGCCTCTGTCTCTCCGACCCCGCCGTGGCCTCCGTGTCCCTCTCCACCCCCACCCGGCCGCGGCCTCCGCCTCCGCGATCCCGCCGCGGTCTCGCCTCCCCGACACCGGCCTCTTCGGCAAGCCGCCGGCACCCATCTCGGCGTCCCCGGGCGCGCCGACTCACGGCGGCCCACGCCGGCCCGGCCTTCTCAGTCCTCCCCGGCGTCCGCGCCCGCCAGGCCTCACGGCCTCCGGGCCTCGCCGTCCCGACTCTTCGGCCTCCCCGCCCGCGGACAATGCGGAGCCGCCGCCGCGGCCGCCAAACATGGCGCCGGCGCCTCCGCCCCGGCCGGCGAAGCGGGCGGCGAGCAGCGACCGTCAGACACTCACCTTCGGGGCGCCGCGGCCGCGGGAGCCCGGCGGGCGGGCAGGCGCGGGGGCCGGCGCGGCCGAGGCGGCGCTAATGGCGCCGCGGCTCCTCCGCCAACGGCCGCGCAGCCGAGCCCCGCCGGGCTCCGGGGCGCGCTCGACCGGCGGCTCCGGGCCCGCAGGGCGCCGCGGCTCGGGCGGGGTCGGCGGCGCCGGCACGGCCGGCTAAGGCCGGCTCGGGGCCCGGCCGGGCGGAGGACGCGGACACGGATCTACTCGGACGCCTGCCGAGGCGCCGCTCGCTCCCCAGCGAAGCAAACAATGCGGCGAGCGCTCCGCCCGGCGCGCTGCGTGCGAGACGCGCCCCGCCCGCCGCCGCCATGACGCGCGCCGCGCCAAGCCGGGATGAGGGGGCGGGGCAGGACGCGAAGGCGTGAGTGGGGTGACCAGGAAGGGTGGCTCTCTCGGGGTGTTAGGGTGGGGATCCTGGGGAGTGAGGAGGGAGAGGAGTGCAGAGTGGGGTGACTGGGAAAGGTGGTTCTGAGAAGAAAGGGTGGGGCTCCTGAAGGGTAGAGAGTGAAGGACAAGAGTGCTACAAGAGTGGGGTAACCAGGTGATGTTTACTAGGGGGTGCAGTGGCACTGAGTAGAGCGAGAATGCTGACCCTAAGGGGCAGGTATGGTTTCCTGAGAGGGTGTGTTTTCCAAGGGGGTGGTTCTTGAGGGAATCAAGAGTAGACATCCTAAGGGGGAAAAGTGAGGGTCTGGTAGTGTCATGTGACCTGGGTAGTTCATTAAGACTGAGTTAGAAGGGGATGGAAATAAGGGTCCTGAGGGAGAGTCACCAGACAAGGGTGGATCCCTCTGAGGAATAAATGCCAACGATTGGAGGACCCTGAGGTGGCAGCACAAGGAGGGGTCAGTGGTTGGGTAGGACTGGGTATGGAAATGGAAAGGAATTGAGGATTACTTGTGACCTTAACAAGTGTGGAGGTCTTAGAAAGAATATAACAGCCAGGTCATGGGGGCATGTCCCAACACACCCTTCCTCTGTGTGTGTGTGTGTGTGTGTGTGCGTGTGCGTGTGTGTGCTGTCCTGGAACACACTGTGTATACCAGGATGGCCACAAATTCACAGAGATCTACCTCCCAAGTGTTGAGATTAAAAGCATGGGCCACCACAACCAGCTCAGACCTTCCTCTTTTAAGCCTTAAAGGTTATTAAGCATTGCTCTCTTTTCCTAGGACCTGGTGAAACTCTAGAGCAGTGGTTCTCAACCTTCCTAACACTGTGACCCCTTAATACAGTTCCTTATATTGCAATGACCCCCAACCATAAATTTCGTTGCTACTTCAAAACCGTAATTTTGTTACTTTGTAAATTTACTATGTTGTTATGAATTGTAGTGTAAATATTCAATATACAGGATATCTACTATGCGACCCTGTGAAAGGGTCCTTTGACCCCCAGGTTGAGAAACCTGGGCTGTGGAGACTACTGACGGTTTCAAGAGCAGGGCCCTGTGGGGAGGAGCTCAGAGACACCAGTCGTACTTTCCAGTTGGTTGCTTCTACTTGAGCCTTTACTTTAAAACTCTAAAAGTTAGTGGTTTCTTGAAAATTTTCATTGTGAGATTAATTAATCTCTAAATGTTTTGAAATGAGAGTGACGACTAGGTGGTTCTTTTCTTTTTTCTTTTTTTTTTTTTTTTTTTTTGGTTTTTCGAGACAGGGTTTCTCTGTAGCTTTTTAAAAGCCTGTCCTGGATCTAGCTCTTGTAGACCAGGCTGGCCTCGAACTCACAGAGATCCGCCTGCCTCTGCCTCCCGAGTGCTAGGATTAAAGGCGCGCGCCACCACCGCCCGGCTAGGTGGTTCTTTGGTTCCCTTTAGAGGCTTGTCATGGGGTCGTGCCTGTGACATTAGGATGGACAATGTCACCCTCAGGTAAACAGACAAGCTTTTTCACTCAAGGGCAGGGCCCCCATTTTCCTAAGCTGGTCAAGATCACTGCTCGGGATAAGGCACCAGTGACTAGAACAGTACAGCCTTGCTCACTTGAGCATCCCAGGTTGGGACTGGAGCTCCATGAGCTTTTGCTGGCCAACACTCATGCCCCACTGCAGCCAAACTATAGGTTGAAAATAAAGTCTTTTGTTGTTATTGTTTGTTTTTATTTGTTTTGCAATATAGGGTTTCTCAGTGTACCCCTAGCTGTCCTGGAACTTCCTCTGTATACCAGGCTGGCCTTGAACTCAGAGTTCTACCTGTCTCTGCCTCCTGAGTACTGGGATTAAAAGTAATTGCCCTGCCAGGCGGTGGTGGCACACGCCCTTAATCCCAGCACTCGGGAGGCAGAGGCAGGCGGATCTTTGTGAGTTCTAGGTCAGCCTGGTCTATAAGCACTAGTTCCAGGACAGGCTCCAGAAACTACAGAGAAACCCTGTCTCGAAAAAAACAAACAAAAAAAAGTGATTGCCCTGCTAGAAAATAAAGTTTTTAAGGGTGGGTTTCAGAAGCAAGGTCCTATGGTTATCTAGTACCCTTCTAGAACACCACTGAGTCATGGTAGGAGCAACCCTGAGAGGCCGAAACACATCTGCCACAAAGCCAGGAACAGCAAATGTTGCCTCCTCTATAAATGCCCACTTACCTGAATCCAAACATGCCAGGCCAGCCAGCCATAAAGACCAAGCAAGCTAAGCCCTCAATCTTCTCTCTACCCTGGGAAAACTATATGCAAACCAGCAACTGAAGGATCTCCCACAACACAGGGTAAAGCTAAGACACAATCTCATAAAACAAAAGATGAAAGACAGGAAACCTTCACAGAGCAGGAAGGACTGAGGGAGAATATGAGTCCTCCGAGAATGAAAGCCCTGCTTAGTAGGCCGGAGGAGTCCCACGTGCGGGCATGAAACCAAGTCAGCCTGCAATCTCAAGAATGAAGAAAGCAACTGAAAAGCTACCAGAGGAAGGACCTTTATGGTGACTCAAATATGTATGTAGGAGGAATTACCAAAATTCTAAAAGAATTGAATCCGGGACTCATATACAGTAGAAACTAGTATTCAAATGAGACAGCAACGCCTGTAGTCCCAGCACTCGGGAGGCAGAGGCAGGCGGATCTCTGCGAGTTCGAGGCCAGCCTGGTCTACAAGAGCTAGTTCCAGGACAGGCTCTAGAAACTACAGGGAAACCCTGTCTCAAAAAAACAAAAAAAAAAAAAATGAGACAGCAAAATAAAGATGGATTCATAACCCATATACAGTTAAGTTTACTGAAACAAATCTCTAAAAATCTCTAGAAATATACTAAAAAATGAAATAAGTAGCAAGACATGGATTTCAGCCATGAAACCAGTTTGCACTAGTAACGTCAGATAGTATCCAGAAATCACAGACAAACTCTGCTGCATACATGAAGAGAAGCGGCAACGAGAAATGCAAGTGTGAGTAGGTGTGATGACACACATCCTGAATCCCAGCACTGGGGGGCAGAGGCAGGTGGATCTCAGTGAGCTGGAGGCCAGCCTGGTGTACAGAGTGAATTCCAGGACAGCCAGGGCTGTTACAAAGAGAAACCCTGTCTGGGGAGAAAAAAGAAGAGAGAGAGAGAGAGAGAGAGAGAGAGAGAGAGAGAGAGAGAGAGAGAGAGAAAGAGAGAGAGAGAGAGGAGAGAGGAGTGCAAGTGCAATGACATTCTTACATTATATGGTTAGAGGACTTTAGAATCCAAAGAAAATGGACTATAATGTTAAAATATCAAAATATCCACCTGAAAAATGGAAATGTAACTTACGCCTTTCAAATGTAAGAAAAAGAAGAAAAATCAACAACAGTAACAAACGGACAAAGATAAAGGAGTAAATCTCCAGGCAATGGTCACACCTTTACTCCCACACTGAGTTTGAGGCTAACCTGGTTTACAGAGTGAGTTCCAGGGCTACACAGAGAAACCCTGCCTCAAAAAAACAAAACAGGAGCTGGGCGGTGGTGGCGCACGCCTTTAATCCCAGCACTCGGGAGGCAGAGGCAGGTGGATCTCTGTGAGTTCGAGGCCAACCTGGGCTACAAGAGCTAGTTCCAGGACAGGCTCTAAAGCTACAGAGAAACCCTGTCTTGAAAAAAAAAAAAAAAAAAAAAAAAAAAAAGGCCAGGCAGTGGTGGTGCATGCCTTTAATCCCAGCACTTGGAGGCAGAGGCAGGCGGATCTCAGTGAGCTGGAGGCCAGCCTGGTATAGAGAGTGAGTTTCAGGAGATCCAGGACTGTTACACCCAGACACCATGTCTCAAAAACAAACAAGCAAACAAAAACAAAAAACCAGCAGTAATTAGAAAGACTAAAGCATGGCGAGGAACATGACATGAGCTGGCTATTGTGTTATATACACATAATCCTAGCACTATGGTTGGTGGCTAAGGCAAAAATATTGTGAGTTTGAGACCAGACTGTGCTACAAAGTGAATTCCAGTCCAGCCTAAGCTACAAAGAGAGGCCCTGTCTCACGAAGAAAAAAATTAAAAATAACAATAGATGGCATGAATAGTTACAACTAATTTAAAAATTATGATTGAGTTAGATTCATCTATCAAAAAGAGCTTTATAATTTGGTTAGTTGGTTGTTGCTGTCTACTTTTTGTTTTTGAGATAGGCTCTCAATATCTAGTTCAGGCCAGACTGGAACTCACTGTATATAGCACAGGCTGACCTTGATTATGATCATGCTCAAGGCTTGTGCTATCTTCTTTTTAAATTATTTTGTTGTTGCTGTTGTTGCTTTTATTTTGTTTTGTTTTGTTTTGTTTTTCTTTTCTCTGTGTAGCTTTGGCTATCCTGGAACATGCTTTGTAGAGCAGGCTGGTCTAGAACTCACTGAGATCTGCCTGCCTCTGCCTCTGTCTCTGCCTCTGCCTCCCAAGTGCACCACCACCATATAGCTATGCTTATTCTTTCTTGTGTGTTTTGTAGCAGACTCTAGTTGCCCAGGTTGTTCTAGAACTCACTATTCTGTAGCCCAGACAGGCCTTCAACTCAGTCTTCCTGCCTCAGCCTCCAAAGTGCTGAGAACACAGGTATTTGCTTCTTTGTCTGGCTTATAACCTTTCCTCTTAATGAAAATCGAATGTTTTGCATGTTTATCATAGAAATTGGTTGTCCTTTTCACTGGGAAATCAAATCATTTGTGTAACCAAGGCCTTACATTAAGACCTCATAAGATCTTAAATTTCTCATGAGCCACATGGCATGCCCACCATAAAAAGGAACAAAGTTTGGAGTACATGAGCTACTTCACTCCACCCTCAGACACACGCTGGCCAGGCACCTGTACTCTGACATACAAAGGCCCACCCTTACACAGAGACACAGTCTGGAAACCCAGGAACCATGACAGCCACTGAGGCTAGTGAGAAAATGGAAAATCACCTACACACACAAGGACTGTAAGCAAACTTGAAGATTAGTTTGGCTCAGTTTCCTAACCAAGGTCTAGAAAGGCAAATCAGAATCTACCTTAGGCATAATTGAGGCTCAGTCCCACATTCCTCACGATGACATCGTCAGACAGAGCTGATTTTCCGGCCTTGTTCTTGTGTAATGCATGGCTTAGCTTTATCACCTAACAAGGAGGTTCGTCTGTGTTAATTACCACTTCTCACAGTACCTGTGTGCATGAATCAGGTCAGCACACAAGGAAACTGGCTTTCCTGGGACAACAATGACCCTGGGAGATTACCATCCCAAGTGGGAACTAATAAAGCACTTCCAAAATGTAGGATTAAGCAAAAGAGTGGCATGTGTCTTTTCAACATCAGCTTGAATGCTGTCCAGCAGACTTGCCGAGGGAATTTTCAGATTCCTGGGCTATGCGTCTTGCTAGACAAGTCAGGAAAGGTAGATTTCCTTTTTTTTAACTTGTAGAAAACGGGCGGCTAGTTAAATGATTCTTGTTTGATGACAGTGCAAATAAATTCAATAGTGAATAATAGAAAGTGATTTCTGCCTGGGGGAAGAGATGGTCGAGAGAATGGCAGGTTGACGGCCCGAGGAGCATCAACAGTTTGCTTTGATAATCTGGGTTACCAAACCTCCTCAACCAAGCTCTGCGTCAGCCACTGCAAATGTCTCTCTTCGGTGCCATGAATGGTCTCACCACCGTGCTGGCTTGCTCAGCGATGATTAAAGAAATCTTTGACACATCTTCGCTTTAGAGTTGCATGAGTCATGTTTGTAAATTTTTTTTAACCCATCCTTCAGCAGCTTCCTTGGCATCGTCTCTAATAGGCCTCTCAGACATAACCCCTCTGAGGCTTGGCTTCAGCCTTCATCCCCGAGTGGCTCTGTTGTCTCCCTCACTGAAAGAGGAGGCATGTCTCCTGTAAAGCTGTTTTGAAGTCCTCAGTCACAGTACTGAACCGTGGCCTGGTTTGGAAACAGTGTTCAGATGTGTAATCAAGGTCAGGTTTTTAAGCCAGGCCCCACTCCTGTGCCTGATATCCTTGAGGGAAACTGGAAGTTTAGATGCAGGCACAGTGGGGCAAAGACTGCCGTGACAGTACCACAAAGTCAAAGATGATGAAGGACTGACCAACAGCCTCATAACCAGGAGCTAGGAGACAGGAAGGGTCTTCCACCGCAGGTTTGAGAGGGAGGTGGTCCTGCAGACACTCATTTCAGACTTTTGGCCTCCAGACCATGGCACAATAAATTTCGTTTGATGAAGATGTTCACTCTGTGTTCCTGAAGCTGTATAACATGAAGGCAGTCTCAAATGTTGGGCCCTTCATGCTTCTCAATGATAAGCAGCCTCAACTGCTCACATAAGATCCATCAGGAGCCAGACTTGTGGTTTATACCTTAAATCCCAACACCCAGGAGGCAGAGACAGGCAGATCTCTCTGAGTTTATCAAGGACAGCCAGAGCTACACTGTCAAAAAGAAAAAAGGAAATCCATCAGAAAATTCTGCGAGTTCCTCTTCACAGCACAACCAGAACCAGACCCACAGCACCAACTCCTCTGTCCCCCCAAGTCCAGTCAACATTTTCGCTCACCTGGGTGACCCCTGTGTCTGACTCATCACTCAGATACTTTGTACCTCCCTATTTCTCTGTGTAGCACCTCAAGTGATTCCATCCCTCCCAAACTGAGAACATCATGAATGCTATCTCCCTCGGAATGAAAGCCAAGGTCCTCAATTCAAAACACTCAAGCAAAAGCATTAACAAATGGGCCAAGGACTGGGATACCCCACATCATCAGCCCTCACGAACCTGTAAATGCAATCCACAGTGAGATGCTACTGTACAACCACTGGGATAACAAGAACCCAAAAGGTCTAGGGTACGTGCTAGCAGGGGTGCAGAAACACTGATACTCTTATTCCGTTCCTCAAAATGCTGAGCATAGAGTTAACCTGTCACTATAAACCCACTCTGAATTCATGCCCAAAAGAAATGAAAATATGCCAGGTGGTGGTGGCGCACTGGGGAGGCGGAGGCAGGGGGATCTCTATGTGTTCAAAGCCAGCCTGGGCTACAGAGCAAGTTCCAGGATAGCCAAGACTACACTTAGAAACCCTGTCTTGAAAAAACAAAAATAAAAACAATACAATATTATTCACAATAGGGAAAGGGGGGAAATGACTGATGAAAAGGTAAATAAAGTTTTAAAGAAAGATGAAAACTGACATGCTATAACACAGATGAACACGGAAAACAAGTTCAGCAAAAGCAGCCAGGCACAAAAGGACACACGCTGTATGTCTTCACTTAGGGACATACTAGGCAAATCTACAAAGATAGATTTAGTTGCCAAGGACTCAGGGAGCAGGAAATTGAGAGTGACTGCTGATGGATATGACACTGCTCTAAAAGTGACCATGAACCTGGCCTGGGGTACCCATCTGCAACAGCAGCACCTGAGAGGCTAAAATGGGAGACAACAGGGCGAGAGTCCGTCCCAAACCAACAGGTAACCAGCGGCTTCTCGTCAACCCTTATGGCATTGACTAATCTCTTCCTGCTCCTTCCAACCAAACACAGCTTTTAAGTGACACAGCAGATAACTGTAGAAGTCTCAATGACAGGAGGAGCAAAGCAGGCTGGCCAGGGGCCTAGGAAACACACAACTTGCAGCCTCCCACACTCTTAATCTGGAGTCTAGACCATATATCTTCTGCACCTCCAGTCAGTGGCAGAGGTGCCCGGGTACATCTGTGTCTTCCCAGACCCCTGCCCAGCAGTGAGAAGAAGCTTCAGTACCTTCCCACGAATTCACCAGAGACAAGGCAAGAAGCCTGTGACTAGCAAGTCCACCTCACTTGGCCTCCTCCCCTCCCACAGGGCAGCATGAGAAGCACCTCTATTCCCACAGGAAGCCCAAAGAATTAAGTAGATACCTCAGTGTCACCAGATGGATAAAATAGATCAGCATACGATGGTAAGGGCTTTGAAAACCGCAGGGCCATGAGAACCACAACCCAGAGGAGCAGCCCAGGAAGCCCTCACCTGCTTAAACAAACTGCCTGGCTTAATGACAGGAAAGGTTTAAGTAGGATTCAGTCTCATAACCCTAACCCAAACTGTCCAATCATGGCTGAGGAATGACTTAAATAAAAACTCACAGCTTGACTGGGAAGAGGTCATCAACACCAGGGGCAGCACAATGGCGACAGATGTGGGATTGTCTGACAGGGACTGTCAAGCAGCAATCACAAAAATGCTTCAATAGTCATTACAAATTATCTTGAAATAAAGGAGCATATAGAAAAACTTAGGAAAAATTCCGTATCAAAGAACCAAAGGGAAATTACAGAACAAAAAAAAAAGGTACAAACAATGAACCAAAAATTTGAAAAACTTACTGGATGGATTCAATAGCAAATTAGATATGACATAGGAATGAATCTGGACTCTGAACTGGAAGATAAGGTCATAAAAATTGCCCAACTGCACTGCAGAGAGAAAATAGACGGAGAGAAATTGGACATAGCCTTGGGGATCTATAGGACTATTAAAAATAAATCTAGTTTTTGCTAGGCTTTGTGTCAGTGAAGTCCAAGAAGAAACATGGGACTGAGAAAATATTTGAAGATCCAATAGCAGAAAACTTCCCCCAATACGGCAAACGCTATGAATCTGCACATTTCAAGGTTAGTGAGGTCCAAATAAGACAAAAAAAAAAAAAAAAAAAAACCCTGCTATATGCATTATAGTTAAACTTCTGAACTGGGGACCAAACCTCTGCCAAGTGGACTCAGAAAAATGGCCCACTGCCTGCAGTGAAGAGGAATCTCGGTACCTGTACTTCTCAGCAGGAGCCACTGAGGCCAGGAAGATATGGACACTGTTTTTCAAGAGAAGAGCTGTCCATCAGGAACTCTCTTTTTACTGGAACTCCTTCAGATTGAATGAGAACAAATGAAAAGAATCTCTAATGTAGGAAGATTAGAACGACGCGCCATGAACAGAGCTACCCAAGAGACACATGCAGGACCAATGTCTCAGCAGTCAGAGTGCTTGCTGCACCGCCAGGAGGACTGGAGTTCAGACCTCAGCACATAGAATGAGCTACCTTCCTATGAATACCTGTAAAACCCCAGCTCCAAGGGGCAGACAGAGAGATTGCAGAGGCTTTCTGGCTTCCAGCCTAGCCCAGAAAATAGATCTCAAAAACAAACAAAACAAAAACCAAACAAACAAACCAAAATCTGCCTCAAAGAAATAGACAGAGATAAGTAGAGAAAAATGACACTCTCTCATCTGGCCTCTGTGCATATGCACAAATATGCATGTGTGTGCATGTGCATGTCCACAGGAGTGTGTGTATGTTTGTGTATGTGTACGTGTATGCAGGCCCATGTATATACACGTGTGTAAACATAAGGAAGATTAGCTGAAGGAAACTCTCAAGGAGGAAAGTCATGATAACAGAAGTCAACTTCAGCAAGGGAAAAAAGTAATGTGATGAATACAAGACAGGCAAGTGAAACGGGACACCATCAATGTGTTATAGGACACCATCAGTGTGTTACAGGACACCAGTGTATTACAGAACATCACCAGTATGTTACAGAACATGGTCAATGTGTTACAGGACATCATCAATGTGTTTCTTCTTTATTTTTTATTTTATCTACTTTGGTGTTTTTCCATGGCTGTTGGGTCTCCTGGAACTGGAGTTACAGATGGAGAGATGGCAGTGGCTAAGAGAAATGACTGCTCATCCAGAGGCCCCAGGTTCAATTCCCTGCACTCACCTGGCCATTCACAACTGTCTGAACTAGATCTAAAACCTTCATACAGACATACATGCAGGCAAAACACCAATGTGCATAAAATGAAATAAGAAAATTAGACCATACTGGATTTTGTAGTTTGTATGTTATTTTGTTGAAGCTAAAAAATAACACTGTCTAATGTTGTGAAATATTATTTTAACTAGGCAAAGATGTTACATTTGTTTATGTTGCAAATATTACTTTAACTGTATAAAGGTTTGTTGCATTTGTTTGTGTTACATTTGTTTGTGTTACATTTATTTCTGCTGCCTTTGTTAACAATGTAAAGATGTGTTACATTTGTTTTACTGCATTTGTTTAATTTTTTAAAGATATGTTGCCTTTGTCTCATCTTGTCTGCCTAAGGCACCTGATTGGTCTAGTAAAAAGCTGAATGGCCAATAGCTAGGCAGGAGAGGGATAGGTGGGCTGGCAGGCAGACAGAATAAACAGGAGGAGAAATCTAGGCTTTGAAAAATGAGGCGAGAACAAAGAGGAAAAACAGAGTGACATACTGATATGAGAAGCAGTGAAAGTAGAACAGGCAAGGGAGGAAGGGAGGAAAGAAGAAAAAAAGCCTCAAGGCAAAACAGACAAACAGATTAAAATAATAGCTAAACTAAGGCTGAGAGTTTAAAACTAATAATAAGTCTCCGTGTCATGATTTGGGACTTGGTTGGTAGCCTAAAAATAAAGCCTTCTACAGCCTAAAGTTATATATGTATATATAGGAGAAGTTATATAAATGTACATATAAGAATTTTTTTTTAAATTATAGGTTTTGCTGGGTGATAATGGTGTACATCTTTAATCCCAGCACTCAGGAGGCAGAGGCAGATTGAGCTCCGATTTTGAGGCCAGCCTGGTTTACAGAGCCAGTTTCAAGACAGCCAGGAATGCACAGAGAAACCCTCTCTCAAAAAAAAAAACACTAAACAAAACAAAAATATTTATAGGTTTTAGTAGACAAGGTAAAGAGACAAATGGAATAAAGTTTTGTACTTCACTCATAATACTAAATGTCAATATGAATAGATTATGACAATATAATCATGATTATTTTAATGGCCAGAAGACGACTGATAAAATTACACAAATATTATGCTAATAATATTATAACAAATCAAAGTGGAATTCTAAACAATGGTCACTTCTCCCACAGGAAGGCAGAAAAGAGAAGCGAAATGAGGGAGAAAGAGAGTAAGCAAAAAGTAAAATGGTAAAACTTACTGTGATTTCTTTTTACGTTCTTTAAGAAATATACCGAGAGTAAGTATTAGCCAATAAAGCTAAGAGATCTATGGATCTACAGAGACTCGAACATCTGCTTCTCCTCTCCCAGACTAAAAAAACCGCACAACCTTTCAACTCTTCATTTTTTCTTTCCATATATCCTATCTCCCTCTGAGCTCTGCCTGGAAACTTTATGGCCCTATCAGCCATTTAAATGTGAACTCTGCCCTCCGACCCAAGGTGAACTCTATTGGTGGTCCCTGGAGCAATCAACACAAACAAAATCTCCCCCCAACAAAAACAAATCTCTAATGCACCAATAATTACTTTAGCGGGGCAGTGGTGGTGGCACACGTCTTTAATTTCCAGCATTTAGGAGGGCAGTGCAGGTGTGGTCTCTTGAGGCCAGCTTGGTCTACAGAGAAAATTCCAGGACAGCCGGGCTACATAGAGAAACCCTGTCTCAAGAAAACAAACATGGGGAAAAAAAAAACCCGTGGTGTGGGTGTGTGGTATACACTTTTAGATAATAATAAACATAAAACACAGAAACAGGACAAAAGCCCGGTTGGTGTAGTACATGCCTGTAATCCCAGAATTTAAGAGGAAGAAATCAGGAGACTTGAGAGTTCAAGGCTATCCTGCTTTACTAAGTGAGATCTTCACAATAAGGGCTGGAGCAATGGTTCAGAGTTAAGAGTATGTGCTGCTCTTGCAGAGGACCAGAGTTGGTTTCCAGCATTCATGTCAGATGGTTCACAACTGCTTGAGACCTCCAGTCCCAGGAAACCCTCTTTTGGTCTCCTTGGACAGCTGAACTAACACACTCACCCATACATATACACATTAATATTAAAACTAAAATTTAAAATATCAGATTTATTTTATTTATATTTATGGGTATGAGAGCTCTGTCTGAATGTATGTATGTGTGGTGCCTGTGGTGGCCAAAAGGAGGAGGATTGCATAACTGGAATTAAAATGTTTCATGAGCCAATTTGGGGAGCTGAGAACTGTACCCAAGTAATAGCAACAGTATTTTTAACCATTGTGCCATCTTTTTACCACCTAAAATTAAAAATCAAAATAAAACAAAAACTAGGCACTGGGAAATTGAAGTATACTGAATACAGTAAAAAAGATACAACATGGGCTGGAGAGATGGCTCAGCAGTTAAGAACACAGTCTGATCTTCCAGAAGTCCTGAGTTCAACTCCCAGCAACCATATGGTGGTTCACAACCATCTGTAATGAGATCTGATGCTCTCTTCTGGCCTGCAAGCAGACATGCAGACAGAACAAAACATTGTATACAAAAATAAATAAAATAATAAAAAAATACAACATATTAAAGACTGTGGACACAAGGAAATTTAAATGCTAACACATATCTTAGGAAAAAAAACCATGGCTGATGTGGGATTCCCTTCTGTATGTTGTGAAATACCATTGGTTAATAGAGAAACTCTCTTGGCCTGTGATAGGGTGAAAGAGTAGAGGTAGGCAGGGGAAAACTAGACTGAATGCTGGGAGAAAAAAGGCAGAGTCTAGAGATGCCATGTAGCCGCCAGAGGGGAAAAACACAAACTGCCAGGTGGAACCTTACTGGTAGGCCATGAGCCTCATGGGTAAAATATCAAATAATAGAAATGGGTTAATTTAATATGTAAGAGATTGCTAGGAATATGCTATAGTGATTGGCCAAGCAGTTTCTGTGTGGTTATTTTGGGAGTCTGGGTGGCCAGGAAATGAACAAGTAGCCTCATACAACAAATTGGCACTCCAACGTGAGCTAGCTAAATCCACATAAAACCTGAGAAAGCTTGGAAAGTAATTCTAGACACTAAAAAACAAAGTTTGGCTGCATATTTTTTTTTTTTCAGCTGGCAGCATGCTGTAGCTCCCTTAAGAGAAGTCTTCCTGATTCATCAGTAGCAGAAAAAAAGCAGCACGGTTTTGAAATGGTGGCTTCCTGGGCCGTGCTGGCAGCACAAACTCTGGCTCTTTCAAGAGGCTGAGCACGTGAATGGGGTTTGTGGGCAGCATGCTGCAAGTTACTTGGTGACAGCATGGGCCAACTGGTTACCAGAGTTGAGGTGGTGAGGACAACTACCACCTGGCAGTCTTAGAGGCAATAAATGGACCTCCACCATACCAGACTAGGCAGAGTCAAAAGACAAAGCAGCCTTAGTACTAGTCAAGCTGTTTAACATTTTAAGAAGTGGTCCTGTGTTGGGACTAATGAGTCCTGGCCTTCAGCTGCTCTTCCCTGTCTAGAGACTTCTAACTGAAGTTACTAAAAGCTGTGCTTTACCTAGAGGATGAGCGGATGGGGATTTTCACCTGTTGACCATTGACTGCAGGGGTATTTAAGCCTCCATGGTGCTATTAAAGAGGGATTTTGGTACCAATGTTTGAAGGTCTGTGTGTTGGTCTGTCTCTGCATGTGTATTTTCAACCTCCAGCCCCTTGCCTGAAGCTCGCAAACTGGGTTCTAGCGCATAGAGCGCAGATGGGTGCATGGCAGTCCTGATCAAAAAAGGATTACAGATACACAATAAAGATAGATTCAGATGAAATAGACCTTTAAATGGGTCACAGTGTGTTTAAAAAATGTATGTAGGCTTAGAAAAGAGAAAAAAAAGACTAAAGAGACAGTAAATGTAATATAAAAGAATACAGACAGTTATAGATTAAAGGATTAAAGATAATAAAATAAATATTAAACTTGTAGAAAAAGTAATAGAGTACAAAAGCCATGTAAAGATGGAATATGCACAGAGTCTGGATTATATATATTATTGTGTTTTCTTTAAATTTTTTGACTGTGAAGAAACTAAGTAGAGAGAGACATTTCATTGTATGGGCTGCTAAGATAAACCAACATAAAGGTATCTTGACTTCCAAATTTGGGTGTAAGGATTTGTTGCTTTGGAAAAGAGGTTCTGCTTTTGTTTTCACAGATGAGGACCTGTGGATTTCTTTCAGACTAATGTGGTTTGATGTACCAAGACCCTCCCCATAAGGTTGCTGTGAACACCCCCCCAAAAAAATTACTTCACCCAGGGCCGGGCGGTGGTGGCGCACGCCTTTAATCCCAGCACTTGGGAGGCAGAGGCAGGTGGATCTCTGTGAGTTCGAGGCCAGCCTGGTCTACAAGAGCTAGCTCCAGGACAGGCTCTAAAAAAGCTGCAGAGAAACCCTGTCTCGAAAAACCAAAAAAAAAAAAAAAAAAAAAGGAAAAAAAATTACTTCACCCACAAAAAAGCAGGAAGCAGTTTGGAGAGAACTACACCCAAATTCCCAAATATTGTTTATAAATTTTTGTTGACATTTAAAGAGGGATATGTTATAGAGATTTGCATTGCGTGGATCTTGGTTTATTGATACAAATTTAAGGTCAATTTTGTTATACTGTGTATATGTATTTCTTTTTTTTTTCTTTTTTTTTTTTTTTTTTGTTTTTCGAGACAGGGTTTCTCTTTGGCTTTGGAGCCTGTCCTGGAACTAGCTCTTGTAGACCAGGCTGGTTTCTAACTCACAGAGATCCGCCTGCCTCTGCCTCCCGAGTGCTGGGATTAAGGCGTGCGCCACCACCGCCCGGCATGTATTTCTGATCTTGATTAAGGTATTGTGTTTGTCCAGCTTATTTAAAAATGTAATGTATAATTAAGACATATAGGTTAATAGATGATCATCTAGTCATGTTTAAGTTTTCTAGATTTATAGAGATATATTTTTTAGTTAGTTAGGTAGTCTTCAACTTCAGAGACCTTCAGAATATAGCATTTAAAGTGTTTTAATCTGCTCCTGGCAGCACAATAGCTTCAAGAGGAAGATGGGCCATGAAGAGGCTCTGTATGGAGTTTGCTAACCATTTGGGCAAGAAACTGCTCTTTCCTGGACTGTTTGATGTTGTTCTGTATGAACTGGACATTCAGGATCCACAGAGAAATGACTACTGAAGCTGCCTAAAGAAGGTGAGACATGGGCTGGAGAGATGGCTCAGTGGTTTAGAGCATTTGACTACTCTTCCAGAGGTCCTGAGTCCAATTCCCAACAACCACATGGTGGCTCACAACCATCTGTAATGGGATTGGATTCCTTCTTCTGGTGTATACATAAAGTACATGAATAAATAAATTTGTTTTTTAAAAAAAGGTGAGACAAGCCCTTCAGGGTTCCTGCTCCATGAAATCGACTGCCAGACATTATGCAGGACACAGAAGAAAGTGACTGACAAACAGCCAATATAGGCGGAACTATCTTTGAAATTTCCTGCTTTGTGGAAAAGTTTGCTAGATACTTGTGGGCCAGTAGGCTGAAGATGTTACAGAAGAGCTTTGAGTGACTGTCTAGGCAGCGAGATGTCTCTGTCAATTCTAGAGTTTTGGAAGTTGCTTACAATGCACTTTCTGTTTACTTAGGTAATATGTCATTCTGGAGTCTCTGATGGAGCTGAAGAATATATAGTTACAGTTTTCCTTAGTTACGATAAAAGATAAAGTAGATATCAATATTGTAACTATAATTTTTGCTTGAAACCTGTTTTGTAATTTTTCTGTGTTAAAACCTTCCTTTTTATTTAAGCAGAAAGGGGGAAATGTAGGAGTCCCCTCTGTATGCTGTGAATACCATTGTTAATAAAGAAACTGTCTTGGCCTGTGATAGGGCAGAGTAGAGCTAGGTGGGGAAAAACTATACTGAATGCTGGGAGAAAGAAGGCAGAGTCAAGGAGAAGCCATGGAGCCACCACCAAGACAGATATGCTGAAACTTTGGCAGCAAAGTTTCTGTGTGGTTATTTTGGGAGTCTGGGCAGCCAGGAACACACAAGCTGACTCCTACAACATATGGGCAAACTTCGTTGTGTATGCCTGTAATCCCAGAACTCAGGAGACAGAGGTAAGAGGATTGCTCCAAGTTCAATACCAGCCTAGTCTACATAGTGAGTTCCAGGTTAACTAGGCTTACATAGCAAGAACTTATCTCAAAATCTCAAAAAGAAGGGAAACAAGGCTGGGCGGTGGTGGCGCATGCCTTTAATCCCAGCACTCGGGAGGCAGAGGCAGGCGGATCTCTGAGTTCGAGGCGAGCCTGGTCTACAAGAGCTAGTTCCAGGACAGGCTCTAGAAACTACAGGGAAACTCTGTCTGGAAAAACCAAAAAAAAAAAGAAAGGAAACAGTATCTCAGAGCAATCCTGTCTCTGTCTCTCTCACCTCTCTCTTGAGAACCTAGATAAAGAAGAGCAAAGTTAACCCAAAATGAAAGGAATGAAATAAGACAGAAATCAGTGGAATTGAAAATGAGAAAATCAATGAAATAAAAAGTTGATTCTTCAAAGTGACGAATAAAATTGATAAAATCCAGTCAAGGAAAGAAGACCAAGTATAGTATAGTACTGATATTGGGGAGACATAGGAGGTCAAATTCTGGAGCACCAACATCTTGTGAATCAAAAGGGAAGTATGATGGCTAATCAGTGTCCCTTGATGTGGTGCTTTGAATGAGAATGTTCAAATTGCCAGTATTGAAATGCTTGGAAAGGGTTAGGAGGCCTAGCCTTTTGGAGGAGACATTCGCCAGGAATGGGGTTTGAGACTTCAAAAGCCTAGTCCAGGACCAGTCAGTCTGTCAGTCAGTCATTCAGTGCTGACTGTCTGTCTCTCTGTCTCTTTCTGCTGCCTATGGACCAGTATTTAAAGCTCTCAGCTACTTTTCTAGCACCATGCCTGCCTGGCCTTCCTGCCACCATGCTCCCTCACTATGGTAATAATGGATAACCCTCTGAAACTGTAAGCAAGCTCCCAATTAAATGCTTTCTTTTGTAAGAGTTGCCTGGTCATGGTATCTCTTCACAGCAACAGAACAGCAACTAAGACACTGGGTCACCCTACCCAGATATTTAGTCAAGCATTATTTTGTTTTTTTTTTTAATATTTATTTACTTATTATGTTACAATATTCTGTCTGTGTGTCTGTCCTGAAGGCCAGAAGAGGGCAACCAGACCCCATTACAGATGGTTGTGAGCCACCATGTGGTTGCTGGGGATTGAACTCAGGACCTTTGGAAGAGCAGGCAATGCTCTTAACCACCGAGCCATCTCTCCAGCCCCCTCATTTTGGTTTTTTGAGACAGGGTTTCTTTGTGCAAAATCCTTGGCTGCCCTGGAACTCACTCAGTAGACCAGACTGGGCTCGAAATCACAGATATCAACCTGCCTCTGCCTCCCAAGTGCTGGGACAAACATCATTTTGTATGTTTCTGCATGAGATTTACACTTAAATCAGTGAGTTCTGAGTGAAACAGATTGATCTCCAGGGAAGGTCTCTGCAAATTCACGCAGGCCTGAATACAAGGTAAAGGTAGCATCTCCAGAGCAAGAGGCTCCTTTTGAATGTATTCTGCAACACTAGCTCCTTCTGGTCATATAGCAGATGGCCACTGGGCTCGAACTTTATTCAGCTCCTTCCTTAGTCTCCCAGCCTCCTGGCCTTCCTCACTGATTTTGGACTCATCAGGTCTCTACAATAGCACAGGTCAAGTCCTTAAATATCTCTGGCTGGCAGTATAACTCAATGGCGTAGTATATGCTTGATTAATGTGCAAGGCCCTAACCCAGTTCCCAGCATTAGAACAAACATTCTCTTTCTATAGGGATCTGAAATAGGAGACACATGAGTGGGTGTGGTGGCACACACCTTTAGTTTCAGCACTTAGGAGGCAGAGGCAGGTAGATCTCTGAGCTCAAGGCCAGTCCAGGACAGTCAGGGCTTCACAGAGGCAAACGTGTGTTGGAAACAAATTTAAAAACCACCACCAACACAAAATCCTCCTAGAACTAGGGTTTGGAGAGAGGGCTCAGTGTTAGGTCTTAAGAAATTCCTTTTCAGCCTGGCGATGGTGGTGCAACGCCTTTAATCCCAGCACTCGGAGGCAGAGGCAGGTGGATTTCTGTGAGTTCTTGACCGGGCCTGGTCTACAAGAGCTAGTTCCAGGACAGGCTCCAAGCCACAGAGAAACCCTGTCCACGAAAAACCAAAAAAAAAAAAAAAAAAAAAAATTCCTTTCCCTCAAGTCTGGCATTTAGATAAAAAACAGCAATTCCCTGAGGGACATTGAGGAGAGTTCCTACTTGCTAAAAGGAGTCTTTCTCCTGTCTCTGGCAAAAAGGAAATGTCTATTCCATTAGCCTAGCCTGTGGTGCCTATTAGCAGACCAAGGTCTATGTTAGCCTCTAGGCTCCCCCAAGTCCTGGCTCACAAATCCTCCTGGCTGATCCACCCACATACCCTAAACCTCTCCAACCCCCAAGTTTCCCTTCCCTTTCCCCAGCTTCTCTTTTTCTTCTGTATAACCCAGTCGTTTTGGCTACTTGTTCTCTGGTCCTCTCTTCCTTCTCAGGAGCTCTCTTGGTTACTCTCTCTTCCTCTCTCATCTCCCTCTCTTCCTCTCATAGCCTAGTTCAGCCTGTAACCTTCCAGATGCTCTGGCTCTATTCCTCCCACATATCTACAATAAAAACCTTCTCCTCAGCCATAACTAGGAGCAGCATGTCTTCATTTTCATCCACTAAGCAGTTAGAGCACTTGTTTTTCTTCCAGAGGAATGGGGTTTGATTCCTAGTACCTACAAAACTTGTAACCAGCTGTAAGGTTTACAATTAGCTGATGCCTGTGGTGCCTATTAGCATATCAAGGTACAATACTTTGTAAACAGTTGTAACCAGCTGTAACCTAACACCTTTTCTTTCTTCCAAGGAAACCACACACTTGTGCAAACATATATGCATTTTTTAAAAAACCTCCTAGAACTAATAAGTGACCTCAGCAAGTTCTCAAGACACAAATGACTTTTTAAAATTTTTATTATTTTGTGTTCATATAAGTGCAGGGTGTTAGAATGTGTGTGGGAAGTCAAAGGACAATTTCTGCAGTGGCTTCTTGCTTTACAACTTGTTGAGGCAAGGTCTCTTCTTGTTTCTACTGCTCCACTGCAGGCTCCAGGTTAGCTGGCCCAGGAGTTTCTGGGTATTCTCTTCTCTCCACCTCCCACCTTGATGTGGGAATGCAAACAACCACATGCAGCATTTACCAAGGTCTGGGGATGGAACCTGGGTCAGGAGACCAACACAACTAGTACCTTCACATGAAGTACCATATTCCCTGTCCTGCAAACAATATTTTAAAAAAGAAAATTTTATCTTCCTATTAGCAATAAACATAGGGACACTGATTTTTAAAAATACATACATTTACAATGGTTTAAAATAAAATATTAAATATAAGTTTAAACAAATTCATATACTTTGTATATTGAAAACTATAAAACACTGATTAAGAAAACAAAGCTTGTGGGACAGCATGGTGGTGCATGTCTTTAATCCCAGCACTCAGGAGGCAGAGGCAGGTGGATATCTGTGAGTTTGAGGTCAGCTGGTCTACAAAGTGAGTTCCAGGACAGGCAGAGTTGTTTACACAGAGAAACCCTGTCTCAAAATACCAACATCCTTCCACACACACCCCCTCCAGCCACTCCCATTCCCCCCCGGACAAAAAAAAAAAAAAAAAAAAAAAAAAAAAAAAAAAAAAAAAAAAAAAAAAAAAACCAAAACAAAACAAAAAAAAAACCAACTAAGTTTGGCAGTCCCTATGAGCTGCCATAAAGTTGCAATAAGGCTCACTGGGTCTACCCACTTTTCTGTCTCCCAACTGAGAAACGATTCATTTTTCTTTCTTTCTTGCAAATGCTGGCCAGAACTATGGCTTTTCTTTACTCTTTCTCTGAAGCTTCCTTTCCCCTCCACGTGGCTGCCCACAACCAAGCCGCTGACCTCCATGCCAGCTTAACTCAATCAGTATGGCTTTTTTTCTTTCTATTTCCCTCCTTTGGGCAGTTACAGAGATTTACAGCTTGCCTGCCCTAGGGTGTTTTCTTTTAAATACTAATAAAATTTTCCCTTGATGTTAGAAAAAAAGAAAGAAAAAAGTTCTAAATAAATCAATAAGACATCATATGTTCATGGACTAGGATACTCAAAATAATAAAAAAATAAATTTCCTCCAAATTTACCTTTAAGTTTAACCCTAATTACTACCAAAAATCTGGGCAATATTTTTGGATATATAAACATTGTTATAACAATTTATTAATTTTATTAATAAATAAAAATACAATTTATTAATTATAATAAATTTTATAAATAATAATTTATGAAATTATAAAAAGCTATAACAATTTTAGGAATGTTAAAATTAAAATGTTAAAATGTCAACATATATTTTGAAAATTTATTTTCATCTTGGAAAACAAGTCCAAGTCCGAACCAAGGCCTCTAGAAGCTGTTGTCTTTCATGGGCCTATCTGAATCTTCAGTTTCCACAGTCAGTCTAGCTTTCCCCATGGAGCCCGTTATCCTTCCCCCACCAGACCCCGTAGTAAACCCTCAAAAACCCCTCCTTCCTTTGCCTCTTCCTGCAGTCCTCACACGATCTACCCTTCTCCCCATCCCTGCGTAGGACCCTTGTACTTGAATACTTCCCAAGAGTTCCCTCCAGAGTACACAAACCCATCCTAGTCACAAGTTCTTTTCCTTGGCTGCTTAAGGTTTTTTTGGTGCTACTCACTGCTACTAAAACCTTTGCCTGTCCCTAACTCCCACATTTCTCTCTCACCTGAGCTTATCAGCATCTCTAGGTACTTATCTCCAATTTACCCCAAGGTGGTTCTTCTCCAACAGTGCCAATTTTATCACCTAGGGTATCTCAGTGATCTCACTGCCTCCATTATTACCCCAGTGGTTATCCAAACATTTCCCATCACCTGCATTCATACCTTGCCACCTGTCCCCAGAAAAGGGCTCCAAACCCAACCAGCACTCCAGTGAAGCAGGCAGCCATAAGGAATATTTGGCAACCTGGGACACTACTTAGTTTAGACTAAGCACACAAATCTTTATAATAATGCATTTAACAGCTTAGGACTCTTACCTGCACATACTATGCACACACACACACACACACACAACACACACACACACACACACACCACACACCTCTGAGCACTGTACCTAGCACTGCGCAACCTAGGCTTCTCTTGTATTTAGCTACAAACACACTCCACTCTGAACAATAGAATAGGTTTCTCTTCCCCTTTAGGATCATAAAACTTGACAAACATATTCTCAACACACGGTGCAGAGATAGTGGAGTGATCTAACCTTGACTGGTTTGGGCACACATACAATAAAGCAAACTGTCTCCTCTAAGTGAACTTTTAAGGAGAATCTACTTACCATCTAATGTCTATGAATAATTGGGTGTGGACATGATTAAAATCAGATGCACTGTGAGAAAGATAATGCACAGCATTAAAGTTTATGATTCAACTCTATCAAGATAAAGAACCATGTCACAGATTTCTCTAGTAACCAAACTCTCTTGAACTCCATAAAAGGAAGCCCTATGGCTTACAGGTTAAGAGCACTTGCTGGTTTTGCCAAGGATTTCATTTTGGTTCCTAGTAGCCACATGGTGGCTCACAACCATCTGTACTTCCAGTTCGAATGGACCTGAGGTCTTCTGGTCTCTATTAGCACTGCATGCAGGTGGTACACAGACATACATGCAAGCAAACCACTCATATACATTTTTTAAAAAGAAAATTGTGTCCTTGAGTGTCTTCACTCAAGGTCCATTATTCTCTTGCAATGTGTTCTGAATTGTTCTATTATTTGAAATTTCCTTGCTCCTTTGCCATCTGTGTGGGCTTTTATCTCACTCTTAGAGATTTATTATGTATTTTATGCATCTGAGTGCTCATATCTGCCTGCACACCTGCATGAGAAAAGAGGGCTTCAGACCCCATTACAGATAGTTTTTGAGCCACCATGTAATTGCTGGGAATTGAACTTTTTATTTCACTCTTGAACTAGGGACCAAGAACCTGGAAAACACTTAGCCCAGCTTTCTCTCCAGTGTGAATATCTGTACTCCTTCCTGCTATCTGGACTTCTCACCCTTCATTTAGAAAAACTGTTCATTTAGGTAGTTTGGCCATCAGGGTGGCTCATCCCTGGCTGCCCATCTGGACAGGGTTGGTGTGTACTATCAGAGCAGGGAGCTGTGGAGGATACAGCTCTTCCCAAACCTGCTCCATTTCTCACATGGGAAACAGAGGCCTCACCTAATGTAAGCAGCAGGGCTGGGATGGTGAGTGACAGAACTAGAACCCCAAGCCCAGCATAGGTCAGTATCCTGGCCAGAGTTCAATGCACACCGTTGATTGGTGCCTGCACTTTCCTGTTAAAACCTGTGATATGGTTCATGCTGTCACTTGGAAGGCTCTAGAACTGCCTAGGACACAAGCCTCAAGGCAGACCAAGGGATAATTAGGCTAGCTTCTGGGCATGCCTGTGAGGGATTATCTGATTAGGCTAAATTGAGTAGAAGACCCACCCTAAAGGAGGGTACAGCATTCCCAGGGTTTGGGTCTCAGCCCCCACACTCATTGGTCCTCTTCTTCCTGACTGCAGATGCAAAGTGACCAGTTTGCGTCATGATCCTGCCATGCTTTCCTGCCAGGATGGGCTGTACCCTGGTACTGTAAGCCAGAATTAATTCTTTCTGCCTTGTTTTTGTCAGAGAAGTTGATCACAGCAAGAGAAGAGCAACTAATCCAGTATCCGTGTAACTCCCATAAGTCATCAGTGTCCTTGGACTATTTAGTGGCCACTGGTGTAGCTCTAAGACTCCAGGGATCAGGACAGCCATTCTGGAGCAGGCTGTGAAGGCTCTTGGGGCTCCTTCATACCTGGAAACAGGGGCCCCGAACTTCTACCCTTGAACAAGGAGGCAAACACCTCCTCATATAGGAAGTCTGATAGTCACTCCCTTTCTGGACCCTGGAGCAACTGACCCTCTTCTTTTGCGTGTTTCTGTGTGAGCTGAGATGCAATAAGTCACCACTAGACCCTTTCTCCAGGACCCAAGGGGGTTCCTGTGCTGGTTTCAATCTTCCTGGAAATCAGGTATGAATACAGCCACACATCCTGACCAGCCAGTTTCGGGCCAGCCACAAGCTCTGCCTGCTCTTGCCCTTCCCAGGGACAGTTACTCTCAAGGGCTCATGCCTTGCCTTGCCTGCCTGTAGCATCTACTTCCTCTTTGCCAGGCTCACTGCCTTGCTCTGACATAGTAAATAAGAGCCAAATAGGATTTCAAATGTTGTCATCATCTTTTGCCATTCTTTGCTTGCTTTTTACACGGTCCTTAGGGACATGCGAATGTGCCCTGGCCCTCCAAGACCCTGGACATCTTGACACATATGCAAGTCCCGAAAGGGGGAAGCCTGCTCTTCACACACCAGGCAAGCAGCCTCGTTGCCCTTCTACTTCCCTTTTCCGTCTTCCCCCTGCAGAGCTTGGGCAGGGCTAGGAGCACTGAGAGCACCCAGTCTGCAGGGCCAGCTCTAGGGTGAACCGTTTGGGGCAGTTGTTTAGTATGAAGGGGGGGCAAACAAGCCTCGTGCTGGACTGAGACAGTCTGGACAATGCTCACACTCTCTCCTAGCTATTTTACTTGTTTCTGGCCCTACTTTTAACTGTACACCCCAGAATTCATGTCTAGAATAGTTCTAGGGCTTCTGAAATCCTTCGTGAAGCTATGGCCGACAACATGAGATGTGAGGTGGTGTGCACTTGGGGGACAACATGAAGAGGTAGATTGAAAATTTCTGTACCCTACAGGAACCTGCAATCTGAGGACCTCCACCCAGGCCTGTCTCTGGGGTGTTCCCTATCCAGCCTGATATGGACCCACCACCTCCAAGCACACACATCAGCTGCCCTGAATGGAAGGCAGAGAAGACAGACTCAGGGTTCTAAGCAATTGATTGATGGCCATAGGTTCCATCTGCAGTACACGTGGCAGGGCAGCCCAAACCATCCTTCCTTCAGGCCTCGTCCTTTAGCCTTGACACGGAATTCCAAAGCATCTCCATTGACTTGTGACTGAGAATCAGGGCAAGCAAGCTGCTTTAAAACCTGTGACATCTGCCACTAACTCCGAGCTGGGCTCATAACCCTATATCACAGAAGAAACTCGCCCCAAATCGCAAGACGATGGAGGATAGAACTTCCGCAAAAAATACCAAGCTGTGGTCTTAAGTGTCATTAGAGAAGGATTTCTGGGCCAAATTCCCCCCTGTAGAAATTACTTGGTCCGCCCAGGAATTCGAACTAGGGCTTTCAACCACAAACTCCATATTCCTTTTTACCCAAACAGGGCCCCCCACCCCCCGGCCCTGTACACAGCGAGCACCTGCTGCGTCTAGCCTCCACCCAAGGGCTACCGGCAGAAGCCGCGCGCGCATCCCCGTGCGGCGCCCATCTCAACCACAAGCCCGGAAGCCCCGCGGCCAACCGTTGGGAGGGCGCCGGACCACCACTAACGGCCCAGCCCGAAGAAGAAACCACGGTGGCCGAACGTTCGCAAATGTGCAGCAAGTCTAACCAACCGCCGCGTCGACTGCGCCTGCGTAGTCCTGTGGACGACACCCTGCCGGGGGGCAGGTGCGCCGGACCGCGCTTGCGTGGTTGGACGGAGGGAGGCCAGCACCAAGGCCCAGTGCGGAGACTGCGCCGGCGTAACCTGACCTCCGGAGGGGGAGCGACGGGGGAACTGCGCTTGCGTCGTCTTCGCGGCTCCGCCCCATGTGCCTTGCCCAATGGGCTCAAATCCACCCCGCGTTTCTCGGTGCCCAGCCCTAGGCGGGGCAGGTGCGCACGGATTGCGCTTGCGCGCCCCAGCCCCGCCCCGGGCCCCGCCCCCGACCCCGCGCGGGGCCCTGGGAGGGGCGCAGCGTCCGGCGTCGTCGCGGCGGCGGGGCTGGGGGCGGCGGGAGGGGCGCGGGGGCAGACAAAGCGGCTAATGAATGGGCGCGCCCGTCCGCGGCTGTATCCGCAGTCCCGCGGGGGCCCGCTCTGGCCCGCGCGGAGCCGGCGACTCAAGGTGAGTGCGCGCGGAAGACGCTTCAAGCGGCGTCTTCGACGGCCGGCGCCGCGCCGGGGTCGGGGACCGCGCCATTGTCCGTGCGCGGCGGGCCGGGCGGGGGCTTGCGTCCCGTGGGTGCACCCAGCCGGGCCTCTGACAGCTGCGCCTCGGGCCCCCAAGCGGGCCCCAGGCCGCGGAGAGGAGCGGCAGCTGGACACCCCGAGTGATCTTTCATCAGGTGCCCGGCTCCCGCCACTTCGTGGCACCCCCAAGCCGGTGCCTATCGGCGTGCGTGTCCAGGAAGGGGCGCCGGCAGCCCTGCGCGGCGGTGACACGAGTCGGTGTCACGCTTCTTGGTGCCTGCTGTAGCGTGTGCTTCTCGGTCTGACTACCGAGGCTTTCCGAACACAAACTTAACTCACGCCTTGGCTCCGCAGCGTCCTCCTGCTCGCAGTACCTGCCGTCATTTTTGTTCCTTTTGTCCTTTTTGGGCGACCCACTCGTCTCTGCTGGGATGGCTGCGGGTCCTCGCTCTGTGTGAAGGTTCTCACGAGCTCGTGCGCTAAGTCCCTGCAGCTAGGAGCCTCAGGAAGGAGCTGCTGTCGCTGTTCTGGTGTTTGTAAAAGGGGAAGTCATTTGTTTTGAAGTTAATTAGGATAAGATTAAGTGCCGTTTTTAAAAAGACACTTCTAGCTTAGTAAACCAGTCAGCTATGGCAAGTGCGTTCTTGTGACTTGTAGAAAGAAAGGATCCCCCCCCCCCCCTTTTACATCGTGTGATAAAATTAAGACTAAAGAAATCTTAGTTTGAGTTTTTAAAGAAAGTGCTATAGATAATTCAGGTTTGGCTTGAGTAATTCCACGCTAAACCAAAATTGAGAGGAAGCTACAAGTTTGACTTTACACCAAAGGATCTCAACCTGTGGGTCGCGACCCTCCGGTCAAACGACCCTTTCACGGGATCGCTTAAAGACAGTTGGAAACCACAGATATTACATGACGATTCATATAGTAGCAAGATTACAGTTATGAAGTAGCAACGAAATAATTTTATGATTGGGGGGTCACCACAACATGAGGAACAGTATTAAAGGGTCACAGCATTAGGAGGTTGAGATCCATTGCTCTATACCCTGAGGTTTCCAGTAGCCTGTCCATGAGGCATTGATGCTTGCTTTCTCTCTTTGTGATTTTATTTTCAGGAAAAGATATGAGTTAAAATATTTTGTGAACCTTTAAAAGGTTTCAGAGTCTCAGTGTGCTGGGTGTTTTTTTGTTCATTTGGTTTTGTTTGTCAGCTTGACAGAAACATCGAGGGGGAGGGAAATCTTTTAAAAATGTTTTATTTATTTATTTATTTATATTATTTATTTTTATAAGATTTATTTATTATGTATACAGTATTCTGCCTACATATATCCTCTAGGACACCAGATCTCATTATAGATGGCTGTGAGCCACCATGTGGTAGCTGGGAATTGAACTCAGGACCTCTGGAAGAACAGTCAGTGCTCTTAACCTCTGAGCCACCTCTCCAGCCCTATTTATTTATTTATTTATTTATTTAATGCATTGGTGTTTTGCCTAAATGTATGTATGTCTCTGTGGGAGTGTTGCAGAACTGGAGTTAAGACAGTTGTGAGCTGCCTTATGGGTGCTGGAATTGAACCCAGGTCCTCTGGAAGAGTAGGCAGTACTCTTAATCACTGAGCGAGGGCTGGAGAGATGGCTCAGCGGTTGCACTGACTGCTCTTCCAGAGGACCCGGGTTCAGTTCCCAGCACCCACATGGCAGCTCACAACTGTCTGAAGATACAGTTCCAGTGGATCTGACACCTTCATACCAATGCACATAAAATAAAGTTAAATAAACCATAAGAAATATTTTTTAAAAAAATCACTGAGCGAACCATCTCTCTAGCCACCAGAAGTGGGAGTCTTAATTGGGAAGATGCCTCCTTAAAATTGGCATGTAGTTAAGTCTGTTTGGCATTTCTTGATTAATGATGAATGTAGGCAAGTCATGCCCAAGGGCCTGGGGAATGGTATGGTATGCCACCCTTAGGCAGGTGGTATAAGAAAGGAAGCTGAGCAAATCCTGAGAAGCAAGCCAGTAAGCAGTGCTCCTCCGTAGCTTCTGCCTACAGGTGCCTGCCCTGACTTCCGTCAGTGTAGACTGTTAACCTGGAAGTGTAGATGAAATAAACCCTTTTCTCCCCAAGTTACTTTGGTCATGGTGTTCATCGTGGCAGTAGAAAGTCTAACGCACTCAGTCTCTTAGTCAGGTTTACAGTCCTCTTAGCTGAAAGAAAGCAAGAGATTGGAGAGATTGCTCAGCACTGACTGCTCTTCCAGAGGACTCGGGTTCATTCCCAGCACCCACATGTCAGTTCACACCTGTCTGGTAATTTCAGTTCCAGGGGATCTGACAACCTTCACACAGACATACATGTAGGCAAAACACCAAGAACATAAAGTAAAAATAAAAAATAAAGCTCTTAATTCATTTGACAGGGAGTACACAAGTGTGTCCCTGACCACAGTAATTCTTACTGTGCCTGGATGTTTTGGTGATCAGAACTCTCTGATGTTGATACATGCACAATCCCGAACACCTTTGAAAAGTGTTTAGGAAATTATGAGGGGAGTATATGTGAACTGATGTGTGTAGCATTTGTTCAGTGAAAGAAACATGTGTGTGTTTCAGGTCTCTGGTGGACCTTGAGTCTGGAGAGAACTGGGAAGTGGCGCTCTAGAAGCGTGGGGACAGTAAGTGGCCATGGTCACTACCTCTGCCTCTTCACTTCAAATCTGCATTTTCTGTGTGCCTGGCTTCAAATCCTTTAATTTTGACTTCTGGTTGGCCTGATGAGAGGAGGGAGTAGGTTAAGTGACTCTTTCCTTGGTCACTGACCAGAGGTTCTTCTAGCCAGCATCGTTTCCTTCTGAACATCTGCACAGACTGTTCACAGTCAGCTCTGCCATTCTTCTCATTACTCTTTGAGGATACTGTTGTAGGGCTTGTAGCTCCTGCAGATGTTTTGAATGTCATTGAATCTAGCTGCAAGAGTCTCAGACTGCGCCCACCCTTCCTGGCCTTCAGTTATATCTGGGAAGTGTCGCATCTTGCCAGGCTCTCATCTTCCTGTACCTCAGTCTTTCAGATACTTTTTGCCCTACTTTTATTTCATGTTCATTCGTATTATGCTTGTATATGTCTGTGTGAAGGTGTCAGACCACCTGAAACTGAGTTACAGGTGGTTATGAGCTGCCATGTGGGTGCTGAGAATTGAACCCTGATCATCTGTTAAAGCGGCCAGTGCTTTTAACCACTGAGCCCTCTTGTCCCACTTTTTAGTATCTAGGGCCTTTCTTTATCCTGGATATGCATATAACTGGCCAGAGTCCCAACTCCAGGTTTCAGCATACCAGGTACAGCCACTCGGCCCTGAAGAAAGCAAACAAGTCAGGCATGATGGCATACACCTTTGATCCATAAATCCCAGCACTCCGGAGGCAGAGGCAAGCAGGTGTCTTGAGTTCGAGGCCAGCCTGATCTACAGAACTATTTCCAGGACAGTCAGGCCTACACAGAGAAACCCTATTGCAAATGGGAGTGCAAACAGAAGTATGAGAGAGCACAAGGAGTAATAATCAAAACAACTAATAGCGAAGAAGAAAAATAAGTATTTAAGCCCATCTTCGGGGCACTGACACAGAAGCTTTAAGTAAACAGAATTAGGGTAGGGGCAAGAGGTATGCATAATTAAGAAGTCTTGGGTCACAGTGTGGTCTGGTTGATGAATTAATCTCAGTTTCTGGTTCTACAAGGAGGTGAGAAGACAGTCCAGTTACCCTGAGATGACCATTCCTGCTGGGGGTGATCTCATCATGAGGTGATCTGTCTGTGGGGTTTAGGACAGCTGGAGACTTAAGGTGATTTCTGTGGATTTGGAGGCAGGACATTCTCAAAGTGGACAGTAAGATACCTCAGTTAATCTGTGCCTTCAACTTTGAAGGAACTGAAATGGGTTCGCTGTCATCAGCTTATAGACAAGACTCCTTGATATGTGACATATCTAGACTCAGAACTAAACCAGTGAGGGACCCAGAGTCTCAAGATAGGAGACATGCAGAAAGAACCTGGGAATGCCAGGCTTTTGTCTGCTTTTAGTTACCATGTGTTCCCAGGTGAGGAGTTGGTGCGTTTTAGCATAAGTGATTTCAATGTACCTGTTATTAGCAGGTTATTTTCTTGATAATAAATATTTAAAAATTTTTACTTATTGTTGTGTTCATGATGGGGTGCTGCATGTGTCACAGCGCGAGGCACATGTGAAGTCAGAAGACAGCAGAGTCTGTTTTCTCCTCCCGTCATTATGTGCATTCCCGGGATCAAACTCTGGGTGCTGGTTTGTGTCACAGGCACTTTTACCACTAGGCCATCTCAACAGTCCATCTTGCTAATTAGTTATAATTTTTTTGTTTTAATTAATTAATTTATTTTTTTAGTATTGGGAATTGCTAGGCAAATGTTCTACCACTGATGTACTCTCAACCCATAGTCTTCTTGCTAATTGATATGTGCTTTTAATAGTACAGATTTTGGAAGGTATTGCTAATAATAGTAAAACTGTTCTGTTCTGAGGAAGAGGACACCTGGAGAGACAAAAGGACTTCCCTGCCTTTTTGGGCCATTCTTGCCTCTAACCTGCACCTGGCACTGCACTACCACCGCTGTAATAGTGGGGTCCTTCATAAATTCCTGTTCTCCGAGAATTGGTAATAGTGGTAGGAACCTGTATAAACTAGAGAAAAGGACCCTCCCTGTATCTGGGTACATCTTTTTGTTCCCAGCTATTGAGGGAAGAGGCTGAGACCAGAGGTTTGTTCAGGGATATGTTTTTGGGAAGTCAGTGGCTACACAGTTTAAATGACGTGGTGTGAAAATGGCTGGGACAAAAGTCCAACAAGGCATGCTTACAGCCTTCTCCATGTGAGGACCTCCCAGCAAGCTGTGGCCCAGGTTCTCATTCCGTTTGTTCAAAGCCTACACTACCAGCAGCAGTAAGGCTGTGAGTCCACTGTCCTGCTCTGCTGCCCTACAAAGGGTGCTGTTGTGACCTGATCTGGGGTCCCTTGGCTTGGTGAACCAGCAACCCCAGTTTTCATTGTTCATCTGCATTACCTCTACAGACAGATACTGTGAGCAGATGAAATTTCAATCCAAAGCAGCTGTCCATGACTGCTTACTAAGCCTCACCTTGTGGTTTCTGCCACCATCTTGCCAGCCACAGGGATGTGGCTCTATTTGGCCACTGTGTTATGAAAGCCACATTTACATCCTGTGAAGGACATTTAAAGATTTCCAGTGACTTTTAGGTTTAGGCCTTTCACTGGTACCTGCTTAGATCATAGAGAAAGGGTAGTTGGAGAAGAAGCTCCTGTTAAGTTCAGCGGAAATAAAAAAGAACAACAACAGAAAAATCAGGCTTGTGTATGTGACCCAGAATGTTTCAGGGACTGAACAGGGACCAAGTGACCTTAATGTGGGTTGTTTGCTTACTGTGGAATGTGCTTTGTTTCCAAGGTAGCCTTATCGGGGTTTCTGACTATGTCTTGTGGAAATAACTCTGGTTCTAGATGTCTGAAGTTAAGCTCTTTGTACCTGTCTTTTGGTATTTAGCTTTGGACTTTCCATCTTGGGGTAGTCTTAGTGGTTATAGTTGTCATTTGTATAGGCTCAGTGATTCTGTGGCATTTCTGTCGTTAGGCTCTTGATGGTGTTGCTTCCCATGGAATATGTTAGTTATGCAGAACACCTAATATGGTTATGTTACCCTCAGGTGTGGGCCAGGTCTTAGTTAAGGTGTTTGGAAACAAAGACCTCCCTTAGTGTCCTTGACATCTCTGTGAGGGCTTGCACAGTCCCCGTTGAAGACAGAGAAGATTTTTTTGGTTGTTATTGTTTTGTTTTAATTTATGTTGTAAAGTTTCTGAACTGTAGAGTTGATGCTCCTTGATGCCCCATCCCTAGATGAAACTCTCAGGGTGCCAGCTGTCTCCCCTGTGGGCTTAACAAGCTTTTTGAGGGAAATTGCTCATGTTAGGACCTCTTCACTCCATTTCCCATCAGTACCAGTACCATTCTTAGATTACCAGTAGTCTAAGAATGAAACAAAAATTCCAGGTATCATTCAGTGGCCAGTCTGCAGTTACATTTTTTTAATTGTCTTGAGGAACTGTTCCTGCCAAACCAGAATCCTGTATCTTGGTTAGTATTGTCTGTCCTGCCTTGTGTAGACCTGCATTTGGAGACTTGAGTGTCTGTAGGGTGGCATGTTTGGGACACAGTTCCATGGATAATGGAATATACTTTGGTAGCCTGTAACCGGAGACTACTTGTTTGTTTCCTTGCCACACAGACCTGAATAATCACACAGAAACTTTATTATTACAACACTGTTTGGCCTATTAGCTCAGGTTTTATGTTAACTAACTCTTACATCTTAAATTAACCCCTTTCTATTAATCTGTGTATTACCACAAGGCTGTGGTAAGGTAAGGTTTACCTGGTAAGGGTTCTGTCCTGGTGTCTTTCTCCTTCAACAGCTACATGGTGTCTCCTTGACTCCACCTACTCTCTCTATATATCTCTGTTTCGGGTTTCTCTGCTAAGCCATTGGCCAAAACAGATTTAGCCTTCAACCAATAAAGCAACACATATACAAAAGGACATCCCACATTATCTCCCTTTTCTAATTAAAAAGGAAGGTTTTTTTTAAACTTTAAACGTAGTAAAATTACATATACAAAACAGTTGTCAAGCAAGAATTATAGTTACAGTATTTAGTCCATTTTCTATTGGGCAAATTAAGGAAAATAATCATCCTAACTTTGTGAGGTCTAAAGTTTTATATCTAATTTATCTTTTATCATAACTAAGAAAACTGTATCTGTTTTCAACTCTTTAAAGACCCCAGAAGGATATAATATTACCTAAGTAAACAGAAAGTGCATTGTAAGCAACTTCCAAAGTTCTAGAATTGACAGAGACATTTTGCTTCCTGGACAGTCATGTAGAGTTCTTTTGTAATGTTGGGGCATCCATCTTCAGACTTTTCCATAAATCAGAAAATTTGAAGATCTGTCTTATAATGGCAAAGTTCATCAGTTGGTTGAACTTTGTGTCCTGCAAAATGTCTGATAGACTTTCTTGAAGCAGGAACCCTGAAGGACTGTCTCATCTTCTTTAGGCAAGTTCAGCAGTCATTTTTCTGTGGGTCCTGCATGTCCAGTTTATACAGCATATCATAAAGCAGTTCAGGCAAAAGCAGTTTCTTGCCCAAATGGCTAGCATTGTCATATTGAAGGCAAATTCCATAACAAGTATCTTCAATGCCTGTCAACCTCTTTGTAGTAATTGGTGCTACACTGAGAAGCAGACATGTCTCACTGTCAAGAAAAGTCTAAGTTCTTTTTTTTTTAAAATATTTATTTATTTATTTACTTATTATGTATACAATATTCTGTCTGTGTGTATGCCTGCACGCCAGAAGAGGGCACCAGACCCCATTAGAGATTCCCATGTGGTTGCTGGGAATCGAACTCAGGACCTTTGGAAGAGCAGGCAATGCTCTTAACCTCTGAGCCATCTCTCCAGCCCAAGTCTAAGTTCTTAAAACATTTTAAATGCCATGTTCTGTAGGTTTTTGAAAGGTTTGAAGAATACCTATCCATCTGAAATATGACTAACATGACTAGTTTATTATAATTTGACTATAATAAACAACTATTAATGTGTGATTCTTAATTATACATTACTTTTTTTGAGACAGAGGTTTCTCTGTAATTTTGGAGCTGGAACTAGCTCTTGTAGACCAGGCTGACCTAGGACTCACAGAGATCCTCCTGTCTCTGCCTCCCAAGTGCTGGGATTAAAGGCACGTGCCACCACTGCCCAGCTACATTACATTTTTAGATGAGCTGCACAAACATAATACCTTAAAAGCAGAATGGGAAGTAGAACAAGACAAGATATCCTGATAAAGATTTGGAAAATTGGGAGCATGGAAACCATGGGAGAGGCTTGAAGGGGAAGGGAGAGGAAGGGAGGGAAGCAGAGAAAAATGTATAGCTCAATAAAATCAATAAAAAAGAAAAAAAAACTAAAAAGAAAACAAGAACAGGAATACTTATACACAGTACAACAAAATCAACATTAAATCTTTATCAATAACCAAAATCCATACCAATATAAAGTATTCATCTCTATATCATATTCCCCTTTAAATGAAAAACAAACATTTATAAACAATCATTTTGGGAATTTGGGTGTTGTTTTCCTCCAAAATGCTTCCAATTGTTTGTTGAGTGAAATATTTTTAGGATTCACAGAGACCTTTCTGGCAGTCTTGTTCTGTCAAAACCACATTAGCCTGGAAGGAATCCATAGGTGCTTATCTTCTGTGGAAACAAAAGCAGAACCTCTTTTTCTAAAGCAACTTATCCTTCGACCCAAATTTTGAAGTCCAGATACCTTTATGTACCAAATGTCTCTTGTAGTCAAAAAATTCAAAGAAAAGCACAAAGTATACATAATACAGACTTTCTGTGTATATTCCATATTTATGTGACTTATTTTTCTTTACTCCTTTAATCTATGACTAGTATTCTTTTGTATTACTTTTACTGTCTCTTTAATGACTTTATTTTTACAAACCATTTGCTCTCTTTATAACACTCTTATTCTTTTTTTTTTCCTTCTTACGCCCAACCTACATACATTCATCCAACACTGTGACTCATTCAGAGGTCTTTCTCATCTGAATCTGTCTTTATTGTATATATGTAATCATTTCTGACCAGAAGTGCTTTTTTTTTTTTTAAAATGCTAACCAGGTGTGGCTAGGACCAACTCTGCAGCTCTGTCTGTTTGCTCCACCCAGTCCAACATGATGGAGGCATGTTCACCACCTCTGTGAGCCATGCTCACTGCCCCAGCTCCAGGGACTCAGCTGGTCTATGTCACCATTAAGCAATTAGTAGCAAGCTGCTCACAAACTCCATTTAAATGCAGGACCATCCTGAAAGAGCCAGAGTTTTGTGCTACCAGCACGAATCAGGAAGCCAGCTCTTAATGAAGCTGCTCATTTTTGCTGCTAAAGCTGAGTCAGGAAGACGTCTCTTAAAGGAGTCACACTCTGCTTGCCTCTGGCAATGGAGCCCACCCAAGAAAATGCTGCTACCAAGAAGCCATGCTTAACTTTGTTCTTTTGTGTCTAGAAGGTCCTTCCCAAGCTCTCTTAGGTTTTATGTGGATGTAGATGCCCCAAGTTGGCATGCTGTTTTGTAAGTGGAGACTGCTCTTTCGTTTTCCTACCACCCAGACCCAAATAATCACAAAACTATATTAATTACAACACTGTTTGGCTTATTAGCTCAAGTCTTATTAACTAACTCTTACATGTTAAATTAACCCATTTCTATTAATCTGTCTATTGCCACAAAGCTGTGGCTTACCAGGTAAAGTTCTGTGCTGGCATGGCATCTTTCTCCTTCAACAGCTACATGGCATCTCCTGGACTCTGCCTACTGTTTGGGTTTCCTGCCTGGCTTTACTCTGCTAAGCCATTGGCCAAAACAGCTTTAGCCTTCAACCAATAAAGCTACACACATACAGAAGGACATCCCACATCAGTAGTCAGCTCACAGGAAGGAGTCCAACTTTGATCAGAGTCTGCCCACTTCATCACTTCTAATCAGTGCAGCATATTTGTGTAGTTGTCAGCACAGCCTTGAGTGTAGCAAGCCTTCCTTGTGGGTTTCAGTCTTGCTCTGAAAAATTGTTGTGGCTGAAGATTTTCTGTGTGCTTTTTATTTGGGGAGCATGGTCTTTAAGTTTAATCTTAGTATGGGGTGCTAGATGGAAGGATGTCATTCTGGTAAGAACTTCTACATTCCCTTCTGTAGGTTTGTTTGACCTATATGAGAGCCTTAACCATAAAGGGGCACTCTTCTGTATTTGGAGTTTTGGCCAGAATGCTACTGTTGAGAAGTGGTATTTTAAAAATGGTTTCATTTAATATGATACAATTGGAATGTGAAAAGGAAAAGTTAATGCTTGCCCATATTGGTATATCATCAGGTAGTCAAAGCATTTGAGTTGACTGAATGGACATGGGTGGTTGTGTTTGGAAATCAGAGTGATCCCCACTGCAAGGGAGAGTGTCATCCTCATTGGGCATGTGTGCATAGCAAAGCTTTAAATAGAAAGGAGCATTTTCTCCCGAATCAGAGCATATGTCTTAAGTTGAGACAGTTACACTATGCTGTCTCAACTATGGAAAGGATCCTTTGAACCAACGGCTTTAAAATTTAGGAGGATTTTTTTTGCTTTGTTTTGTTTTTCTTTCTTTTCTTTTTAAAGATTTATTTATTATGTATACAACATTCTGCCTCGATGTATGCCCGCATGCCAGAGGAGGGTGCCAGATCTCAGTACAGATGGTTGTGAGCCACCATGTGGTTGCTGGGAATTGAACTCAGGACCTCTGGAGGAGCAGCCAGTGCTCTTAACCTCTGAGCCTTCTCTCCAGCCCTTGTTTTGTTTTTCTAAGACAGGGTTTCTCTGTGTAGCTCTGTAGACCAGGCTAGCCTCGAACTCAGTCCCTCCCACTCCTCACCGCCCCCATTAAAGGTGGGACCTCCACACCTGGCTAAATAAAGAAATTTTTGTATTTGAAACTGACAATACAAAATACCAGAAAATTGATATTTATGAGTGCGTTCTTTCTACTTCTTCCTTCCATCTATACAAGTACCCTGGTCAAGTACAGCAATATTAGTCTTTTTTTTTTTTAAAGACAGGGTTTCTCTGGGTAGCTTTGGAGCTTGTCCTGGAACTTGCTCTGTAGACCAGGCTGGTCTAGAACTTGCTGAGATCCTCCCGTCTTTCCCTCCCAAGTGCTGGGATTAAAGGCATGCGCCACCATTGCCTGATTATTTTCCTCATCCAATGACTGGTCCTGGGTCAGAGGGTGGCTCTTCAGCTAAAAAGGGCTAAAGGACTAGATCTGTTCTGGAAGGAATCTTTGTTATTAATGATCTAACTTTATATGTATGCCTTACTGGGGGAGGGGTAAGAGAGAGACAGAGAGAAAATGAGAATACTTGTATGTGTAAGTGCTTGCGTTTGTGCATAGAGGCCAGAGGAGGATGTCAGATGTTCTGCTGTAACTCTACAGTATTACTTTAAGATAGGGTCTCTTTTTTTTTTAATTTTTTTTATTTATTTTATTATGTATACAATATTCTGTTTGTGTCTATGCCTGAAGGCCAGAAGAGGGCACCAGACCCCTTTACAGATGGTTGTGAGCCACCATGTGGTTGCTGGGAATTGAACTCAGGACCTTTGGAAGAGCAGGCAATGCTCTTAACCTCTGAGCCATCTCTCCAGCCCTAAGATAGGGTCTCTTATGCAACCTGATGGGCAGCGAGGCTTAGCCGTTCTCTTGTTTCTGCCCTTTATAGTTCTGAGGTTACAGGGATGTGTATAGCCATACTTGGCTTTTTACATAGGTTCTGAGGATTCAAACTCAGCCCTTCCCCCATACTGTTGTAGCAATTGCTCTTATTCACTGAGTCATTTTCCCAGCCCTGGGTTTCATTTTAAACTGGTTTTATTTACTGGAGAATAAAATGAGTACTATAAGATAGATGCTGGCTCTGAATGCCATCCTCATGGGAACTTTCAAAACCAAAGTGTCACCTCCACAGTCTTGGGATGGTGACAAAGCCAAGATTCTTCTTCACATTTGTGTGACAGGTGGAGAGCCACAGGAGTCTGGTGCAGCAAAAACCAAAGTAATATGCTTTTTCCCCTTAAGACTAAAGCAGCATGAAAAGCAAAAAAAAGATGTCAGAAGATGACAAAACTAAAACTAAAACTCTTCTCTTCCGGAGGACTTGGGTTCAATCCCCAGCAGCCACACATGAGCTCACAAGTATCTGCAGCTCCAGTCCTGGAGACCTGATGCTGTCTTCTGACTTTCACGACACTGCCTGCACATGATGCATCATGAGCCTATGGGGGCCATTCTTTTTCAAACTCCACACATGCCCGGTCATTTATTTATTTTTATTTTATTTTTTGTTTTGTTCGAGATGGGGTTTCTCTGTGTAACAGCCTAGGCTTTGTAGACTAGTCTGGACTCAAACTCACAGAGATCTGCCTGCTTCTGTCTCACCAAATCTGCTGAGGATGTCAGTGAAATGTGGGCAAAGCATGTCTGAGAACACAGGTGGTGAACAGCCTGAGGACAGCTGCTAGCCTGTAGCCAGGAGCTGTGAGCTGAGAGCGGCAGCCCAAGGAGAGGGGGGAGAGGGAGCCAGCTGTCCGGAAACACACACACACACACACACACACACACACACACACGGAAGAAACACATGTGGTGGGAGCTGCCTAAAAGCAGAACCAACCAGTCTAGGGCGGGTGAGTCCTGTGGCATTTGGAGCCCAGGTGCTTCTGGAGTTTGGGTGGCAGCTAGAGACTGTCATAAAGAAGCTACAACAGTAAAATCCAAACTCATTCAGAGGCTAGGGTGGGGGGAAAGAAAACCTAGCCTGTGGTTACTCCAGCCGGAGCCCCTGTGTGCAGCTCCAGTGTGTGCCAGTGGCTGTAAAGCCACAGACAAGTGGCTTTGTAGTGAATTCATGCCATAAAGTTGGGTGCCAATTGTTGCACGAGTTCTAATTGGTCTTAATAATAAAAACCCAGAGCCAGATATTGGGGTAAATGCTGAAAGATCAGAGAGAGCAAGGAATAAGCCACAGCCAACTCTTAACCTTGCTGACTCCTCAGCCATAAAAGGGCTGAGTTCTTATCTCCTCCCACCTTATATTCTTCTCTTCATTCAGCCATATCAGTCACTTTCTGTACAGACCTTTCCAGACCTCTGTGGTTAACTAATAGCCAGCCCTGTTCTGATCTTCAGGCAAATTTTCTTTGTTAGAGCACAAACAAAATATCACCATATTTAGTGATTCTCCTGCTTCAGTTTCCTAGTAAATGGGATATAAACATATTTCACCATGCTAGCAAGGGATTTGTTTTGGTTCCAAGCTCTGCTTTAAGTCTGGTGATGGCTTTCTGCTGGCAGAGTCACATAGAGCATGACACCATAGCCAAACTTGTCTCTTATAGCAGACAGCTGTAGATAACCCATTAATCCATTAGTTACATGAATATATTAAGCCATTCATGAGTGCAGGACCCTCATCACCTCTCAGGTACCACCTAAACATAGTGAGGACTAGATTCCAACGTGAGTGTCAGAGGAACAGACTATTCAAGATACAGCAGTTGTGATCTGAACAAGGATACCACCAGTAGTCAGGCTGATGCTAATGTGGGAGGGGAAAGGCTGTCAGTTGCAAAGAACTACAGAAAATTAAGGACTGCTGAGAAATGGATAAATAATCTTCCCTAGGGAAGAGTGCATCAATTGGTTATCTAATACCAACTGGTCAGCTCTTAAAACATACATATACAGCTAACATTATACTGAGCAGGTTGTATTGATGTATTTAAGAATATATATATATACACACACACACACCCCAATTAAAGAAATAGGCCATGGGGCTGGAGAGATGGCTCAAAGGTTAAGATCACTGGCTGCTGTTGCAGAGTTTCTGGGTTTGATTCCTAGGACCCACATAGCCATCTGTAATTAGTCCCAGTGTATCTAATGCCTTCTTCTTGCCCTCATGGGTACCAGGCATACATGTGGTGCACAGACATATATGAAGGCAAAACACAGATACACATAAAATAGTCAGTCACTGACAACTTTTTTTTTTTTTTTTTTTTTTTTTTGTTTTTCGAGACAGGGTTTCCCTGTAGTTTCTAGAGCCTGTCCTGGAGCTAGCTCTTGTAGACCAGGCTGGCCTCGAACTCAGAGATCCGCCTGCCTCTGCCTCCCGAGTGCTGGGATTAAAGGTGTGCGCCACCACCGCCCGGCTACTGACAACTTTTAAGAAAAGGAAAAGGACATGAATTTGAATGAGAGTGTGCAGGGGATTTGTGTACATGGGAGGGATTTGAAGAAGGAAAGGGAAGGCAGGAAATGATATAATCTCTCTCCCTCTCCCTCTCTCACTCTCTCTCACTTTCCTTGAGACAGGGTCTCTCTTGTATAGCTCTGACTGTCCTAAAACTCACTGTAGACCAGGCTGGCCTCAAATTCCCAGAGATCTGCCTGCCTCTGCCTCCACATGCTGGGATTAAAGGCGTGTGCCACCACCACCCCATGACCATCTTAATCCTACACATACATACACATATAGACACGTTAAAATATAAGTATATATTAACATATATATGTGTGTGTTAAAAATGCAGATTTTTAAAAGGATAAAGCAGTATCCATCCCATACATATTTAGAAGAGCCTGTCTCAGTGCTCTTGGGTACCAACCATTGTTTGAATAGTTTGATAGCCAAAAGGAGGGCCACAACTGTCTTTAGAGTGTCATTCCTGTCAGCTACATTTCCTTACTCTTTGTTTTCATACCTCAATCTCATGGTGAAATATGCCTGTCTGAAACAGATATAAACAAAGTATAAGTAGGATCCACAGTTAGGGTGTCAGAACCATTTTCCAAAACAACTTCTTTTTTTGGTGGGGAAGGGGCAGGACCTCACTTTGTAGCCCTGGCTAGCCTGGAACTCCACCTGCTCTACCTCCCAAGTGCTGGGTTTGAAGGCATGCCCTCATCATGCTTTTTTTCCATAATTTGGTGTTGGTTACTTTTGGAAATAGTTTCTTTTGTTATTGGCTTTGAAATAATCTCTGTATGGGGCCTAGGCTGATTTCAAACTTGAGATCTGCTACACAGCCTCCAAAGTGCTGAGATCGTAGGCAAGCACTGTCATGCTCAGCAGATGCTAGTTTTACTCTGACAACTTTACCACCTTTTCTCTGAAAATACCACTGCTTAAACGTCTGGGGGTTTTAACTCAGCTGCCCCTCATAGAAGGGTGAGATCTCTCCTGCTTGGTCTGATCTGATTCCATATTGTCAGGCAAGGAGTAAGTGATCAATGTCAAGGCATTAGTGTAGCACGAATAATAAAAACCCAGAGATAGATAATAGGGTTCAATCTGAAGATTGGAAAAGCAAAGCAGCCAACCTCTAGAGAGACCTTTTACTGCTATCAAATCTTCAGACCGAAAGGGCAAGATCATGTCTCCACGAACTCTCAGACTCCAAAGACCACTGATTTCCTGTCTCTTCCCCGTTATGGTCCTCTCTCCACCCAGCCATATCGCTCCTGTCTCCACCTCTCTCGTGCTGGGATTCAAGGCATATGACCCAAGTGCTGGGATCTTCTTTTAGACAGATTCAATATTGTGTAGCTCAGGGTGGCCTTGAACTCACAGAGATTCATCTGCCTCTGTCTCTTGAGTCATGGAATTAAAGGTGTGTGCCACCTCTCACTGGTCTGTATGACCAACTAGTGTGGCTGTTTTGCCCTCTCATCTTCAGGCAAGCTTTATTAAAGCACAAGTAATATACCACGTTAGTATATGTTAGTATCAATAAAATTCTTCATGTCTGATTTTAAACAACTAAGAGGTTTAGAAGGAGTGGCTCTTGGGTTGTCTCGGAATTCATTCTTCTACTTTAATTCTTTGTGTTCTGTAGGCAATGTTCTGTCATCTCAAAAATGTCACTCATGAACTAGTGAGATGGCTCAGTAACTAAAGGCACTTGTTGCCAAGCCTGGCAACTTGAGTTCAGTTCCTGGACCCCACATGTTAGGTGGAGAGAACTGCCTCCTCCAACTTCCATACATAGTCAGGTATACATACACACATAGTACATGCAATAAATTTTTTTTTCTGTTTTTGCTTTCATTTTTGAGATAGGATTTCTCTGTGTAGCTCTGGTGTCCTGAAACTCACTCTATAAACCCAGCTGGCTTCAAACTCAGATCCACCTGCCTCTGCCTCCCAAGTGCTGGGATTAAAGGTGTGCACCACCATCACCCAGCAATTTAAAAAAATTTTTTCTTAAGGGGCCAGTGAGATGGCTTATAAGGTAAGGGTGCTTGCCACCAAGCCTAAGAGCTGAAGTTCATTGCTAAAAACCATTTGTTAGGAGAGGACAAATTCCTGCAAGTTGTCTTCTGACCTGGCTTTGTGAACATATGAGTACACATGCAAATAAATGTATATTTAAAATTAAAGAAAATCATTGCTCAGGGTTTTTTGTTAGAAGTTAAATCTTTGTAGAATGTTAACAGACAGCATTTATAAAGATTTACAAAATCATAATCAACAAGAGCAAACATTTAAAGAAAACTTTTGAAAATTATTGCTTTACTGATGTGCTCATTGGGTGGCAAATGCCTAATGTCTAGGTAGTGTTTGGAGTGCATGGTGTTGGGACGTGTCTAGTTATCTTTGTTTAGAGAATAGTCATAATACAGTTAGGAACACATTAACAGACCTGGGGAAGGTTAGTACCACTGAGTTTCTAGTTTGAAAGACACCAGCTTGGTAAGATATTCTGCTAAGCTTTGCATTTTAAGAGGCTTGTACAATACACAAACACAAGTCGGGCAGTGGTGGCTCATGCCTTTAATTCCAGCACTTGGAGGCAGAGGGAGGCAGATCTCTGTGAGTTCAAGTCCATCCTGGTCTACAAGAGCTAGTTCCAGGACAGGCTCCAAAGCTACAGAGAAACCCTGTCTCGAAAAACCAAAACCAACCAAACAAACAAAAAACCACAAAAAATAGCTAGCAGCACTATTTAGAAGTCCTTTATACAACTGGTGGTGGTAGCAAACACCTTTAATCCCAGCACCTGGGAGGTAGGAATAGGTGGATCTCCGGCCTGGGCTACAGAGTAAGTTCCAGGACAGCTAGGGCTACACAGAGAAACTCCATCTCAAAAACCAAAAAAAAAACCTAAGTAAACCCATAAATTATTTTAACATAAAGCTGGAGATGTAGTTCTGCTGTTAGGAGAATGTACTGCTTTTGTAGAACTGGTGTTCAGCTCACAGCACCAAGGCAGGCTTCTTACAGTCCAACTTCAGGGGATATGATATCATCTTCTGGCTTCCATGGGCTACTGCAGTCATATGCACATACCCCCACATGATCCAGTTAAACAAAACAAACAAAAAAAAATTCTTGCTAGGCTTGGAGGGAGGCACTGCTTGTAAGATACTCAGGGTGTAAAGGCAGGTGTTCAAAGACAGCCCAGCCTACATAGGGAATCCCAGACCTATCAGGGATACATACTAAGACCTTGTTTAAAAATAAATAAACAAACAAATAAATAAAATGTTTAATTCAAATTGATATTTAGCTGAACTTTGACCTTGTACATGTCTCTAAGTAGTCAGTTCTGTAAGAATCAGCCAAAAATGAAGTCTGTTTTCCCAGAGGACTTCCATTTGATCCCCAGCACCCACATAGCAGCTCACAATTGTCTAACTGTCCTAGGATACTCAACACTCTTCTGGCCTCCAGGGCCACTGCACACACCACACATGGTACACAGACACACATTCAGACAAAACACCCATGCACACAAAATAATATTTTAAAAAATCTGCAGAAAACAAACAATTAAGTTTTGGCAATTTTTCAAGTGTTATTAAAATATTCAGTCATTACATACAACAATATGTATTATCTGTTAGCAGTTGTCCCAAAATCATTCCATCTCTATATTAACATGTACACACATACATATATTTCATATGAACCACGGAATTTGCATAAGACTAATCTGAAAATTAACTTAAAAATGTACATTTTAAGTATGCCTAGGAAAAATATATTTTTGTGCTTTTAGGAACAGTATTAAAATTTTTATTACTTCATTTATTTGTTAACTATAATTGTTTTAGGAGAGCATTTACATCTTTGGAATCCTGGGACGACTTTTTTTTTGTCAGCCTCAGTTTCCAGAATTAGCATTTGAGTGCCCCATACCCAAACCATTCCACCTGGAAGAAAGCTGAAAATGAGCATTTTTGTTAACATCTTACATAGGCCGACTTCTGGTAATGTCCTCCGCAGCCAACTTTTCTTCGTCCGCAGAGATATAGTTAACTGTTAATTATTTTCAAAGGAAGAGGAAAACAAATAGAGGTAAAGCTTCTATATATTAACAGTCCAGAAATCATTCCCAGATGCCCTCATGCACTCATGACTACATTTAAATCAGGCATGCCAGAAATAGTCATTTCAGTGTGTGAGAAGTTCAAAAACTGGAAAAAGAAATGGGCAGGGGTTTGCTGCTCAGCTATTTTCAGGAATTTTCCACGACAGATAAGTTTTTTCCCCACTTAACATAATAAGTTGTTAACCCCACCGATTGAGAATTAAGACCACTACCACAATTTAAAGCCAAATTTGAAGTAAGCTTTAATTAAATAGTGGCCAGGTGGATGGACTCTGGTCATGTCCATGCCCAGGTTCCTGGAAAATGGCCCCAAATCAAGTCTTACAAGAACTTATGAAGGAAAACCCCATGATTCATTGTATTTCCCATCAGGTCCAGTCAGGGGCAAGCATACATCCTGATGTATCTCCGGCCTACATCCAATCGGGCAAGAGTACATCCTGACATATTTCCTGCCTGTTCCTCCTGCCCATTGTGATCAAGCATATCTGGTGCAGATGGGTCAAACAAACTTGTTTAGGAGAGTGGAAACATGTGACTTGTTATCTCCTATAAACAATAGTCTCCAGCATTTTAGGAACTTGTCCTTGGGCAAGGGGCTTGCAGATCAAAGGCATTTTTATTTCATGGATCTCTTAGACATAGTAATTTAAAACTTAAAATGTAACTTTGGTTCTCACAAAGTTACAGGAGACTAAACTAGATTTCTCCTTCAGGGCATCAAGACAGTACAGACAGTGTTTTCCATGGTTATATAAATGACAATAGAGACTTCTTCAGCACCCCTTTTCTCTATCCCAAATGATTCAGCAGACCCCCAAGGATTCAACAGCTCCAAAAGACTAAGGTATTTCAACCTTCCCTTTCATGTAATAGATACCCAAGTCATTCAGCAGAACTTCAAATTTCCTTAGCTTCCAAATTGACAAGGCCTGTCATAGAAATGGCACAATAACCAAAGTAATTCAGCAGAAGCTCAGTGGCTCCAAGGAACTCCAAGAGATAAAACCAATCACCAAGCCACAGTTGCTAAGGTGGTTCAGTAAGGGCCCAGACAGCTCAAGGGAGCCTAAGCTAACAGGGAGGCAAAACCTGAGGTGCATTGATCTGGGAGGACTCATCCATTTTCAGCTTCACACAATGAAAGTAGTGCTCATTGCTGACTGACAGACTTCTGGAATAAAGTATCCCCACAACTGTGTGGTCCTGCTAGTCTCTCGGGGTCCACGTGCTGTTAGTGACCAACTGGCAACATGTGTGTTTTCTCCTGCCCTCGCTCACATTGTTCCCAGAGTCGTTGGGGTTAGAACCTGGCCCCTGTCAGCCCTAACAATCTAAACTTAGCCCCCTGCCTACAATGGGCCAACCAAACAGAGTAGTGAAAAGCACGGAAAGATTTATTTAGTGTGGACACATTGGGGAAAGAGGTTCAGTGGCCCTATCACCAAAATCCATCCTTGGACATGAAGCTAAAGTGTAAGTGGCAAGCGAGAGGTATTCATAACTAAGCAGTCCTGGTCAAAATATGAACCTGCTCACCATTGACCCATCTTTATCTAACTAGACTCCAGTTTCCTTCAAAGTGGTTCAGCAAGTCAGAACCTTGTTTTATCTTCTTGGAGACAGATTGCTCTTCTTTGTTGGCACCAGGCATCAACTTTTTGGTTCTCCCAGCATGAGATTCCTGGAGGAATTATTTCAATAATCTGATAGCAAAAGGAATCAGATTTCTTTGGAATAACTTTATTCCTAGCAAGACAGTTATAGCATTACATTTATAGAAATGAAGGGCACATGGATCCTGTCTATTCCTCTCTTACCCTTGAGAACATCAAGTCTATTAGCTAAAGTGCCACAGGTTCCTGTTGCTTTGTGTGTGTGTGTGTACATGTACTATTATATGTGTATAGTTTTACATATTCTTCATTTAAAATATTTACTTGTGTGGGTATGGATTGTCTCAGTGCACATGTGGAGGTCAGAGAACAGTTTTCTTGAGTTGGTTCTCTATTTCCATCATGTGGATTTCAGGACTCAAACTCAGGCCATGAGACTTAGTGGAAAATACTTTTACCTGATGAGATAATTTGCAGATCTATATTTTTTATTTTTTTGAGATTATTAAGTCTTAACTCTGTAGCCCAGGTTGATCTCATGGCAATCCTGCCTCAATTTTCTAAGTACTAGAATTATAGATAGAGGCCACTGTACTCTATATGTATGTTCCTAAGCATGGTGCAAATGCTGAAACTAAGTGAAATAGGAGTGTCACAGTAGGTTGCTGTTTGATGAGCACATTTATACCTGGCATTTAGTCTGGAAGTAACATCCTATCATTTTCTGCTTGGTCTAGACTCATAGCTTGCCCTTGATGTAAAGGTACCTCCTAGCCTGAGTTCTATCGCTGTGGCAGTAACTTCCAGATAGATACGTAGACAGACAGACAGATAATTTTATGGCTGATTGCGTGCCTTGGCTGATTTGTCAAGTTTGGACTGTCTTTTTAAATAACTCATTCTCATGTGGATTATAACCCTAGCCTGCCTCCTGTGGTGGCTACCCTTGTGTTTCTTCGGGCTGGATTTTTCTGGAGGCATCCTTCTGAGCTTTATTCTTCGTCTTCTGGCTTTCTATAAACTGGTAGGTGGATCTAGGGGCCTGATCAAATTCAAATTTGACTTCACGCAGATATCCTTTTCAGAGATGTTAACGTTGGTTTGTAAAACACCTCATAGTGCTGGAGAGGTGTAAGAACATTCTGTTCCCAGCACCTACAGCAGGCAGCTCACAGCCAACCAGCCACCTAATAACTCCAGCCATAGGTATCTGATACCTGTATGTGTGTATACGTGCTAACACACACACACATACACACACACACACACACACACACACACTTGGAAAAAAAACCTTTTTTTTTTTTTTGAGACAGGGTTTCCCTGTAGTTTCTAGAGCCTGTCCTGGAACTAGCTCTTGTAGACCAGGCTGGCCTCGAACTCAGAGATCCGCCTGCCTCTGCCTCCCGAGTGCTGGAATTAAAGGCATGCGCCACCACCGCCCAGCTTTTTTTTGTTTTGTTTTGTTTTTTTTTTTGTTTTTTTTTTTGGAAAAAATCTTAAGCAACTCAGAACTATGTGTAGCTCATAGCTGTATTCTGAGCATTCAGGAGGCTGAGGCAGGAGGATCAAAAATTTAAGGCTATTCTATGCTACCTAGTATGGCAAAATAAAATGAAAAAAGACATAGCCCCATATCTGGATATCTCATTTTGTTTTTTTCAAGACAGGGTTTCTCTGTGTAGCCCTGACTGTCCTGGAACTCACTCCGTAGACCAGGCTGGCCTTGAACTCAGAGATCCGCCTGCATCTGACTTTGAGTATCTTATTTTGATTGGCAGCTACTGGTGTACTATAGATACCTACAGGTAGACTTCTTTCCAGAAGCTACAATTGTATTATGGTTCTGACCCAGTTTGCTCAGGTGTCAGCTGTAGTTTTACAAAGAGAGAACCTCTCCTTGTACCAAAGGTAGAAAACGAACAATAGTGATTCTTTCTTTGTATTTGCCAGTTTACAAAATAATAATTTTCTAGTCCTCTTTGGGTATCTGTGTTTGTCAGCTTTGTGTTAATACAATGAGAGATACCTGAGGTTCTGGAAGTTTCCATCCAAGAGCAGCAGGTACCACTGTTAATCCCACAGACTCAAGGAGAAGACCACCAACTACAATTTATGGCCAAATCAAAGCAAGCTTTGTTCTGTGCACAGCATTCAAGAAATCATCAGCCTGGAGCCAGCATCTCAGGCCTCTCTTGCGGGACAAAACTACAGGGTGGTGGGGGATTTTGCAAGCAAGCATGGTTACAGAAGCTAGACCAGCTATTAAGGAAGCTTTCCTTTACAGAGCAATGTGTGGCTATGGGAGTGGGGTACAGCCCAAGAAACAGAAGCTTAAGTTTTACAGTAAACAGAAACTTAACTGAAAAATGACTCCTGGTTACAAAATGGAGTTGGGCTGGTTTCTCATCTCCCACCTCAGTTGTCTTATGTGTCCCTCTCAAACCCTTGACAGGTAATTTCCACTTCTAGCTGCTGTGCAGACTGATGATGCTTACAGAGGTCAAGTGTTTTAGCATTTTCTATCTGGTTGAAAACAGACTTGTGAGGCATTGGAAGATGCATGGACTGATTGTGAGGAACATTATCAGGAGGACTAGGGGACCAGTAGTAGCAGCTGCAGTAAGAGTTGTTAACCAGAGGAAAACAGCAGTTTTTTTCCTAAGACTACACATAGTCCTCCCTGTTTCATAAAGAGTAGGTCGAGGCCTCTCCTATTTTGTAAACTGCCTCTGCTAGCAAGTCAACCTGATACTCCAGTATGGAGACTGAGCTTTTCCAAATGCACTAAGTCTTGCTTCACTTGTTTGCTCAAGGTTCTGAACCCCTGGTCTTGCAGGACTAGGACTGATGTTATTTGTGCTGCACATCCTGTGATCCCTGCACCCAGTAAGAGTGGAACCAATATGGGGTCTGCTCATTTCAGTTGAGGGTGGTCAAGTCCCATGACTAAATGTAAGTGGTCTGTGTCCGCATCGTAAATATAAATTTGTGAGAAGATGTGGGTAAGGATTCAAAAAGGTGGATGTGTCCCCTGATCAGTGTGGGAGACCGAGAGACATTGGGTAATGCCATCTGTACAGGCACACCAAATATCCGAGGGTGCAGGGAGGAACAGCTGCTGGCTTTCAGTACCTGAGGCAGTCAGGTTCCAAAGATAGTTGTGCAACTGTCAATAATAAGGAAAAGCCAAGTTTTCTAGTAGCTTTAACATGATGTATGCAGTCCTTACCTTTTGTATCATCAAGTATTGATTTGGGTTGGGACCAGCAGCAAGCATCAGCAGTGACTTGTTGCAGTGCTGAAAGTTGTGGATTGTAGGCATTCCTACATAATAAGGGGATTTGGGGTCAAGACAGAGCCAGCAATTTTGTTTTAGATTGGGTGACGTGTGATTGAGAAAAGAAAAGGTTGCCAGTAGTATAGTCAGGAGAGGCACCTCCATTGGCTGGGTGGGCAAGGGTAGCTTAGGAGAGGTTAGAATAGACAAGGTGGATCCTTGGGGCATAGGGTTTGGGCATGCTGGGGGAACCTACGGCACTGGGAAAGGGGACATACTGGGACCTGTAGGTTTAAGTATCTCAGGTAAAATGCGTTTTCTTTGGATTGTAATCAAAGTATCTGGGTCTTTCATGGAAAGATATAATCTAATTCCCCGGGTCCTTCCTGTATTCCAGAATAATTCAGCTAGGGAAATATAGAGGTTCCTGTATATAGAGTTTAAGCATGAAAATTATGGGGTTGTAAGATCCTTGTTAACAATTGAGATTAATCTAAAATGAGAAAAAAAATTATATTAAAATTTTTAAAATAAAAATTGTGTACAAAAAAAACCCAATTAATCTTTGTGGGGTTGGGGAGGTGGTAAGAACATCTTTGTTGGACTCTTCCCTGGGGGCAGTAGTTACACAGCTCCAGGAGGCACAGTAATAGGTGTCATCTCTCTGACAGGATTTCGGGTTAAGTCCAGGTGCTGAACCTGCATAAACTTTGGTACCTTGCAAGTTTTTCTCCAGTTTTAAAGTGTCACAACCTTCCCTTAAGGTGGCCAAACAAAGTTTCCATCCTTGTTCAGGTCCTTCTCCCCACAGGGAAACTAGTTTGGAGAGGGTGAAGGCAGGAGACCAGCCCAGTTACCACCAGTCTCAGTGCATGTGGATGAAGATTCCTTTAGAGTCTTACTCATCCTTTCTATCATCGCTGAACTCTGAGGGTGATACATACAATGTAGTTTCCAAATTATATTGAAAGATTTTGAGATCAGTTGAGATAGCTTGTCTGTGAAGGCCGGGCCATTGTCAGACCCCAGAGTTAAGGGGAGAACAAATCTTGGGATAATTTCCATTATTAATTTTTTTGGTGATATCTGGGCCATTTCTGTTCAAATTGGAAAGGTCTTGACTCAGCCTGAGACAGTGTCAGCAAAGACCAGCAAGTATTTACATCCATAAGGTCTTTGACTTAAGTAATGTCCAATTCCCAGAATTTACCAGGTACTGTACCTTGACTCCCATATCCTTGGGAGAGCATGTTCTTTTTGGTATTTACCCGAGCATAGGTTAAACAATGATCTGAGACGTTTTGAAGTATCTCCCAATGTCCAGGCAACCAAACATGAGGGCAGATGAATTCTGAGTTTTTGTATGTGTGTGACAAATGCATTGACTTGTGGAGAGCAATCATGCAATAACTTCAGCATGCAAATTTTTCTGTTTGGTCGGATTCACAATCCATGGCAATTTTAATGGTCTCCCATGCTGGAGGATAATTTAGTCTCCTCTGGAGAGTACATGGGGGCATTTTTATTGAGGTGAAGTTGAGGCTCAGGGATGGCTGATACCTCCAAGACGGTTTGAAGGCAAAGGTCTCCAAGAGCTGCCTTTCCCCCACCCCCCAGGCTGCTTTTTTAGTTTTTCAGAATTTAAGACACGGCATAATGGAGTATCAGGCTTACTAGTCTTATTGCCCATTCTGTCTGTCCTTCCAGATGCCTCAGGTTCAGACCATAGAAGACACACAACAAAGAGAAGAGACAAAACAGAACAAGACATAGGGGCCACAAACCAGGCAGGCAGTATATCTTGGTAGTGCACCTTTACTGTCCTCAGATGGGATCCCAGCAGAACCAGAACCAGATATCATAGAAAGAGAACTATGACTTACCGAACTGCGACTTACAGGTGGAGGCCTCTGCCAACAGTTACTTTCTGTTTTCTTTTTTGTTGTTGTGACCATTCACTCCAGCAGTCCTCCCATCTGAACGCATGCCTGGGGCCTTGGAATGTCTTAAGGTGTGCACCTGCTGGGAAGCTGTGCTCCAATTCCAGAGACCCGGAGGAAGGATCTGGCTTCCGAATTTGGGTTGGGGTCTTAATATCATTGGGGCCTCTACATATTAATGCTGCCAGAAAAAAGACCACCAACCACAAATTATGACCAAATCAAAGCAAGCTTTACTCTGTGCACAGCAAAGCAGACCCTTTATTTGTTGGCCATTTGTACTTTTGAACACTTACTAATTTGTGGGAAGAGGCACATGAATGCACACATATACCACAACATGTGTAGTATATGTGTGGAGGTCAAAGTACAGATTGAAGAAATAAGTTCTCTCCATCATATGGGTTCTGAAAACTAAACATGGTTTCTCAGGCTTGGCAGCAAGTGCTTTTACCTGCTGAGCTATGTCTTTTTTATTATTTTCATTTATTTTTATTTTATGTGCATTGGTGTTTTGCCTGAATGTATATTGGTGTGAAGGTGTCAGCTCTTGGAAGTCACAGACAGTCCTAGACCTGTGGGTGCTAGGAATTGTACCTGGGTCCTCTGGAAGAACAGTCAGTGGTCTTAAATACGGAGCCATCTCTCTTGCCCCCTGCTGAGCTATCTCATTGAGCCTCTAACAGTTTTAAAAATAAATTTTTATTTTTATTTATATGTTTATGGGTATGTATGCACATGTGTGTGTGTGTGTGTGTGTGTGTGTGTGGTTGTCACATAGGCCAGAAGGTGTCAGATTGTCTGGAACTGGAGTTATAGGCAGTTATGAGCCACCAAATATGAGTACTAGGAACTGCACTCCAGTTGTCTGCAAGAGCAGCAAGTTCTCTTAACTAGTGAGCTTGCTCTCCACTTACATATTTTTAAAATACCCATAGCTACAGAGCTGTCATGATGTATACTAAAGGTTCTAGGATGTGTTTTCATTTTCTTTTCTCTTTTGTTCCCTTGATCTTACTTCTTTCCCTTCTTCCTTCTTTTGTATATTTTTATGTTTGTAAATGAGTGTGTTAAAGAGTGTGTGCACAGTGTACATGCATGTAGAGATCAGAGGACAACCTTGAGTATTGGTCATTACTTTCTACCTTGTTAGAGACAAGTTGTCCCTTGTTTTGTTTCTGTTTGTTTTTTCTTGTGTATGCTAGGCTAGCTGGCCTACGAGCTTCTGGGGAGTCTGTCTCCACCTCCCATTTCCTTACAAAGGCACTAAGATTGCTTATGCTTGCAGTACACATCCATTTCTTTCATTGGCTCTGGGTATTTGAACTCAGGCCCTCAGGTTTGTATGGCTAGTACTTACTGAACCATCTATCTCCCTTGCCCTTCTTTTTGATTTAGGAATGTTTAAATTTCTTCTCTGATTTTTCTCAGTCACTCATTGATTGTTCAAAAATTTACTCAGTCTTCATGTATTCATATAATTTCTCTATTTCTGTTTTTTTCCATTATGATTTGGTAAAATGCAAGAAATGGTTTTATATTTCTGTATTTGTTAAGACTTGTATTGCCTAAAATTTGGTCTGTTTTTAAGAAAATTTTATGAGCTGCTGAGAAGAAAGTATTCTGCAGTTGTGGATGGGATATTTTGTTGAGGTCATTAGATATATGTCACAACTTTTTTGTTCTTTTAGTTGATTTTTTGGGGGAGTCTGACTAATCTATTGATTAGAGTGTAACATTGAGTTACCACTGTATTGTATTTGTACCTGTGTCTCTCTTATGTCTAGTAATGTTTTCTTAAACTTGGTGCCTGATAATCAGTGTGTGTGTGTGTGTGTGTGTGTGTGTGTGCGCGCGCGCGTGCACATGTGTATTTTTTTTAATTCTTAACACATCTCTTGTTCGAGACACAGTCTCATGCAACTCATACTGACCTTCAACTTTCTAGCTGTCCAAGACCTTGAACTTCTGATCCTCCTGCCTTTACTTCCCCAGTGCTCGGATTACAGCACACATGATTTATGCAGAGTTGGGGTTCTGACAACTCTACCAGCTGAGGCAAACACTCTACCAACTGAGCTACATCTCCAGTCCTAGATATTTCTTCTTGACAGATTGTTTCCTTTGTTGATACATAACGACCTTCTCTATCCCTTCTGATTTGACTTGGGGTCCACTTTGTCAGATATGCATTAGCTGCTCTTGCTTGCTTTCAGATCCCATTTCTTTGGAATATAAGTTGGGAAACTGTTGTCAACTTTCCGTGTCTGTGATCACTGCCCTCTGCCGATGCTGCTTTTGTTGTCCCCAGGTGTTAAGGTAAACCTAGTACTACATCATAGCTCAAAGTATAAGCCTTGTACCATACATATGCTCAAAATAACAGGTAAAAATAAAAACACATCTTGTAATTATTGAATGAAGTGGTGCACTCCTATGAACTCAACATTCAGGAAGTTTAGGAAGGAGAAATCCAAGTTCAAGATCTGTATAACAAGGCCCTTTCTTCAAAAAAGAAAGGAGCCAAGCGGTGTTGGCACACACCTTTAATCACAGCATTTGGGAGGCAGAGGCAGATGATAACTGTGAGTTTGAGACTAGCCTGGTCTACATAGCAAGTTCCAGAACAGTCAAGGCTACACAGAGAAATTCTATCTCAAAAAACAAAAAAGAAAAAAAAAAAAGAAGAAAGAAAGAAACATCTCATAAATAAGAATTTTATTTTTGCTGGGAGGTGGTTGTGTGCCTTTGATCCCAGCACTCAGGAAGCAGAGACTGGTGGATCTCTGTGAGTTTGAGACCAGCCTGATCTACAAGAGCTAGTTGCGGGACAGCTAGGACTGTTACACAGAGACACCCTGTCTCAAAAAAATTATTTTATAATTTAGTATTATTTATATAATTTTTAAAATGCATATTTTTAATTAATCATCTGTAGATAGAAATATAGTTGCTTACCTGGGTGTGGTGGTATACGTCTTTAATTCCAGCATGTGGGAGGCAGAGGCAAACAGATCCTGAGTTCCAGGACAGCCTGGGATACACAGAGAAAAATCTTGTTTTGAAATACGGAAAAGAAAACAGAAAGAACAATTGTTTTTTTGTATATTAACCATATGTCTTGTAACTTTCTTAAAGTTTATTAATTACTTTCAGTTTTTATAGATTTTCTTACTACTATGTGACTGGAAAAAGGAATGGTTTCTGCTTCAGGTTTGTTTGCCTTTCATGTGCATGTGGATGGTGTGTGGGTGTGTGTTAACTTTCCTTTATCCCCCCCCCCCCCCAAGACAGAGTTTCTCTGTGTAGCCCTGGCTGTCCTGGAACTCATTCTGTAGACCAGTCTGGCCTTGAACTCAGAGATACCACCTGACTTTAACTCCCAGGTGCTGGGATCAAAAGCAAGTTTTACCAAACCCATTTTGTGTGTGTGTGTGTGTGTGTGTTTTGTGTGTTTTGTGTGGTTTTTTTTTGGTGTTTTTTTAAAGTTTTTGTTATAATTGTTTGCCTTCTATTTCTTATTTTTGTCTTACTTTTCTGAGTCCTGCCTTTAGGACTCTTGACTGAAAGTGATGGGTACAAACCACCTCCTGGAGGTATTCCTGATTTCAGGAGGATGTTGAGGATGTTAACATGGAAGATACTGGAACTATTTTTAGATTCCTCTTAGCAGGTTGTGGAAGTTCTTTTCTTTTTCATTTGCTGAGGCATTTCAGCATGAATGGATGCTGACTTATGTAAACTGCCTTTTCTGCATCTGGAAATTATCATTGTTCTCACTCATGTTAAATACGGTCATTTCTGTGAGAATCTAGCCTGATCTAACCACAGCCTCCCTAAGTGGAAACTGCCACAGTTGCCTGACTGATTGATCCTTTTGCCGAAATCATCTAGCACACACTAACCAAAACTACTAGGATGCTACATGCAGCTTTGTAAGTGGGCTTTGTAAGATGGGAGCCCTAGGACTGGGCCTGAAGTGAGCAAGTGATACTAGCTTGAGATGAGCAACCTTGAATGATGTCACTTTGTTCTACTTGGAAGCCTCTTCCTCTGACTGGAACTGTGAGGACCTTTGATCTTATTGTTACCCAGGACCACACTTCTGTCAGCTGATAGAATACTGATGTAAAAGTCTTGTCTGAACATACATTTTCATTTCTCTTGGGTAGTATTGTACTTTAAATGAGAATGTCCCCCATAGGCTCATATATTTGAATGCTTGGTCTGCAGTTAGTAGAACTATTTGGGAAAGATTAGGACGTGTTGACCTTGTTGGAGCAGGTGTGTCACTGAGGGTGGGCTTTGAGGTTTCAAAAGTCCATGTCATTCCCAGTAAGCTCTCTATCTTCTTGTGGGTCAAATGTTAGATTTCAGGTAGTTTTCCGGTACCATGTCTGCCTGGTGCCATGCTCCCCACCACAAGCCCCCAATTAACTCAATCCTTTTATAAGTTGTCTTGGTCATAGGGTCTCTTCACAGCAATAGAAAAGTGAGACAGGTACTATCTGGCAGTGAATTTGTTAAATTTCTATTCCATCCATCCTAGCTTGTGAATTAATATATTAGTTTGGTTTGTATATGTTTTTCTAATTGTATTTCTCTTACAAATCTAGTTGTCAATTAATTTCTTACTTTGCTCAATTTTGTTTTCTTTATTAAAAATACATGTGTGTGGTTATGTATGAGCTACATATTGTTTATTTGTTTTTGTTGTTTTGTTAGACTATTTTTTAAAAAATATCTATCTATCTATCTATCTATCTATCTATCTATCTATCTATCTATCTATCTATTTACTATGTATGCAATATTGTGTCTGTCTGTATGTCTGAAGGCCAGAAGAGGGCACCTCATTATAGATGGTTGTGAGTCACCATGTGGTTGCTGGGAATTGAACTCAGGACCTTTGGAAGAGCAGGCAATGCTCTTAACTGCTGAACCATCTCTCCAGCCCCCTTGTTAGATTATTTTTGAGACAGGGTTTCTCAGTGTTGTCCTGGCTGTCCTAGAACTTGCTCTGTAGACCAGGCTGGTCTCAAACTCACAGAGATCTGCCTACCTCTACCACCTGAGTGCTGGGATTAAAGGCATGCACTACCACCCGGCAGAGCTACATATTGTTCTATGGACAGTTGTATGTAATTGTTTCAGGCCGTGAATATGTTGAGAACATTTATGTTCTGAACTTTACTTTGTTTTTGTTTGTTTGTTTGTTTGTTTGTTTTTTCGAGACAGGGTTTCTCTGTAGTTTTGAAGCCTGTCCTGGAGCTAGCTCTTGTAGACCAGGCTGACCTAGAACTCACAGAGATCCGCCTGCCTCTGCCTTCCGAGTGTTGGGATTAAAGGTGTGCGCCACCACCACCTAGCTGTACTTGTTTCTTTTTCAGTACAAGAGCTCACTATATAGTCCTGTTCTAAACTGGACTGCCTTTTCTTTTGTCAACTTTGATTCATGATGACTTGCTTCTCATTGTCTCCTCTACCCTACTCCTGCATGTGTGTGTGTGTGTGTGTGTGTGTGTGTGTGAGAGAGAGAGAGAGAGAGAGGGAGGGAGAGAGAGAGAGAGAGAGAGAGAGAGAGAGAGAGAGAGAGAGAGAGAGAGCGAGAGAGAGAGAGAGAGGCACATACATGTGGAAGTCAGGAGTCAGCTCTAGGTGTCCTTTCCCAGGAGCTATCCACTATCCACCTTGGTTCTTTATTTTTGTTTGAGACAGGATCTCATTGAATTTGGAGCTTACTGAGTTGAATAGACTGTCTGGCCAACAAGCCCCAGGGTTCCACCCTTTTCTGTACTCATATGCCCTGGTACAAGAATTACAGGCTCATACCTTCATGCCCAGCTTTTTATTATTGTCATAAGCATGCATGCACGTACACAGAAATTTATAAACACAACCTGCTGAGTTCATTTAGTGTTGCTTATATGCATATGGGTTTAGAGATTGGATTTGGGATTGGGTTGTCTATTTGGCATTTGTCCCTGGAGCAAATTTACTCTTCCTCTCTCAGCAGTCAGTAATTGCCCATAATTCTTTATTAAGGGATGAGGTCTTGTGAGATTTATTTTCTATCCTTGTTGTTATGTCAACTGGTGTTGTAACCATTCAGGTCTCACTTATGCAACCATATTTGAGATTTTGTGGGTACAGCTTCCCTGTTACATATAGAAGACCCTGTCTCACAGCAGAAGTCCTGTTCCTACGGCTCTTGAAATTGTCCTGTCCCCTTCATAATGTTTCTTGAGCCTTCGGCACAGGGGTTGCTTTATAGATGCATCCGTTGGCGTTAGGCACCCCATGGTCAGTTATACTTTGTTTTTTGTCCATTTTTTTTTTTGGTTTTTTTTTTTTTTTTTTTTTTTTTTTTTTTTTTTTTTTCCGAGACAGGGTTTCTCTGTGGCTTTGGAGCCTGTTCTGGAACTAGCTCTTGTAGACCAGGCTGGTCTCGAACTCACAGAGATCCGCCTGCCTCTGCCTCCCGAGTGCTGGGATTAAAGGCGTGCGCCACCACCGCCCGGCCCAATTTTGTCTTTCTATTATGGCCTCTATCTACTGCAAAAACAAGCTTATTTGCTGAGGGGTGAGAGCTATGCTTAATCTGTGGGTATAAATATTTAGAATACAGTTAGGAATTGTACTGATTTAGGGAAGGAGTGGTAGTAAATTCACCTTTAGGGTTCTTGGCCTTACCAACCATGGGATACCATGCACAGCTTTTCTGTGTGGGTTCTCGTATTTGCATGGCAAGTACCCACAGACTGAGCTCTCTCTCCAGCCCCTCATGTTTCCTGAATTGTTATGCTGATTGTTTTTACATTTTATTCTTTGTTTTCATTTTTAATGTATTGCTGAGGATGTTTGAGTAATATCCTTAGCCTTTGAGTTATTTTGGTCAACTTTGTGGCTTCTTTTAGAAACATTGCTACTTGTATAGTTAATTGTTTTTATTTACTTTGTCCTGGTGAGTTTGGTTTAAACTTGTCATTGAAGTCTTACTCTTACATCTGCCCTGATTTGAATAAGAGGTGAAAAGTCAGGGAATTACCTGACAGGTTGGAGTACTGCAAATCCAGAGGCATCATGTTTAGACCCTTCACTGAGATGCTCAGTATTGGTCTTAGCTGTTTAATAACTGTGCGCAAGAGCCTTTCACTCCTGACTGCTGGTGTGCCCAGCATGCCTCATGAAGCAAGTTTGTTATGACAATGTCTGCCCTGCCACTTGTGCTGTTGTGGGGTAGCCACCAGAGAAGGCTGTTGGAACATGGGCCTAAGTCAATAGAAAGTCTTTACCGGCCAACCAGGGACTACATTGGGTTTTCAGAATCATTGTGTAGCCCAAAGTCTTCTTCAGGGTGAGCTTCTAAGCACAAAATCCATGTCTTAGGTTGATACACCTCAGTTAACAAAAACAGTTAGCCAGAATCAGAATTACAGACGCCAGAAAGCAAAGTTAATACATCTAGTCTTTCCCAGAACTATGGACTTTGATGGATTAGGTCTTTGTTTTCATTTTGGCAGGTGGTACTGTCTACATGTTGAGTTTTACAGTCTGAATGGTATTTCCATCATGGAGGCAATCGTGCCAAGGAATGGGGTTCTGTTACAGGACTGCCACGTGCCAATGTTAGCTTTTACATTTATTTATTTAGTGTTGAGGGTGTGTGTGTGTAGACCAGGCAGGCTTCACATTCACAGAATGCCTCCTGTCCCTGCCTCCTTAATGCTGGGAATAAAGGCATCTAGCACCACACCCAGCATTAATAAATTTATGCTGGTCCTGGTGGTATGCACTTTTAATTCCAGCACTCAGGAAGCAGAGGCAAGTGAATCTCTAGGAGTTCGAGACCTGCCTAGTGTATATATTGAGTTTCAGACCAGCCAGGTCTACATGATACTCTAAATAAATAAGTAAGGCTGTCATCCCTTGTGAAACTCCTGTTAGTGTCACTACTGGTCTCACTCGTGTCCTGTCCTCTGCTGGTAGGACATTTAGATTTGAATTCGTGTGTTTTTGCTAATTTTGCAATGTTGGGGATTTCTATTGTATGAATGGATTGGAAAATGTCACTAGCAAGGGTTTTTTAAATTATTTATTTATTATGTATACAATATTCTATCTGTCTGTCTGCCTGCAGGGCAGAAGAGGGCACCAGACCTCATTACAGATGGTTGTGAGCCACCATGTGGTTGCTGGGAATTGAACTCAGGACCTTTGGAAGAGCAGGCAATGCTCTTAACCTCTGAGCCATCTCTCCAACCCACTAGCAAGGTTTTTGACTCTAGCTTTCAATCATGGAAATTTTCTCCATCAGTTAGACTGATTCCTGTGACAATATAGATTTTTGTAAAAATATATATACAGTTCAGTTCTGTGCTTAATTTGATGTAATCTATTACAGGATATGCAAAAGGACTGTGTGTGTGCCCTCAAGATGGTGGGGCTCCTGTTTTGGAGAAGAGAAACAAGCCTGTGCTGCATGTGTTGGTGTACTCACCAAGAAGTACTTGTCTGCAGCGCTCCTGGAGAGCTGCACTCCACGCCCTGTGACAGTGTGCTTGTGGGAGCCACATGCTCTGCTTTCCGGTGACATGGATGGTCAGCCATAGCAACATCCTAGAAGATGGGATTATGAAAAAGTGAATAAAATCTACTTTGGGAGTCACAAGTGGGTATCATAATCAGTTTTTATTCACCTAAGACGTCAGAATGATGAAGCAGCCAGGATAATTATGGTTGGTCATGGAAGATAAGCAGGAAATTTGTCCCAAGGGGGACAGTGATTTTGTTTCTGACAAAGTAAATTTCAAAATAGAAGAAGATGATAATCAAACTCCTTGTCACAGTTTGGAAAGAGTGGACTTTAAAAGTGAGCCAGAGGATATGAGACAGACAGACAGTGGCGACGAGCAGGCAGAAATCAGGGCAACCAGCTGTGCCTGTCAGCCTCCTGGGAAATACTTACCTGCTGGGAGTGAGGATGACTATGGCTCCCTCTTCTCCCAGTATAGTAGCACACTGTACAATGTTGCCATGGAAGCCGTGACCCAGAGTCTTCTTTCTAGCCGACACATAAGCTCCAGGAAGAAGTCTCCAGCTTGGAAGCATTTCTTTATCTCTCCTCGAGATAGCACTAAAGCAATATGCACATACTGCATGAAAGAGTTCAGTAGGGGCAAAAATGAAAAAGACTTGAGTACTAGTTGCCTCATGAGACACGTGAGGCGGGCACATCCCACCAAGCTCATTCAAGAAAATGGAAGTCTATCAGCAGGGTCCTCCTTTTCATCTCCCTCTCTTCTGCTTCCACCACAGCCTACAGATGTGGGAGATCTCAGCACTGTGCTCTCACCTGTCAAACTTGTTCAGAAAATGGCTCCCAAAATTCCATCCCCTGACCAAATAATGGAAGAGTCTGTGACTGTGGTCCCTTCTGAAGAGGTGTCCTCTGATGTGTCTATCACTGAAAAGTATAGCAGAGAAGAGGCCTTAGTGGGCTCATCCCCCAACCTCTCCATGCTCCATTACGATGACACTTCAGAAAGCATGGCAGAGAGAAACCTCCCCCTTCCCAAAAGCACATCTGGGTCCAGGAGGAGGTCAGCCGTCTGGAAGCACTTCTACCTGTCACCCCTTGATAGCTCCAAGGCCGTCTGCGTCCACTGTATGAATGAGTTCAGCAGGGGGAAGAACGGGAAGGACCTGGGCACAAGCTGCCTCATCAGGCACATGTGGCGAGCACATCGATCCATTGTACTCCAGGAGAATGGGGGCAGCACAGGCATCCCACCATTGTACCCTATGCCTCCTACACTGCTGCCTGCCCTGCTGCCCCCAGAGGGGGATCTAAACTCTGCATCATTGTCTCCAGGAAAACAAGTTAAAGAGTGCCCTTCTGCCTCCTCATCCCCAGACAGGCTGCCTGAAGACCTGTCATCACACACCAATCCTGGGGATGTGTCCCTGTTGTCATCCCCTGAGGACTTGGGGGAGGCCTCTGTAGTATCTTCTCCAGAGAAGCAGCCAACAGATGCAGTAAGTCCAAGGTTTGAATCAGGTACTGTCTTCCAGCAAAATAAGAAGGTCATGAGAAGACTGAAGTCAGAAGTCTGGCATCACTTTTCCCTGGCCCCCATGGACAGTCTCAAAGCAGTGTGCCGGTACTGTAGCTGTGTTATTAGTCGGGGGAAAAAGGGGGACGTAGGCACCAGTTGTTTGATGCGACATCTGTATAGACGCCACCCTGAGGTTGTCGGGACCCAGAAGGAGTTTCTGGGTGCAAGTTTGGCAAACTCTCCATATGCCACTTTGGCTTCTGCAGAAAGCTCCTCCAAATTAACTGACTTGCCAGCAGTGGTCAGAAAAAACCATCAAGGTGTGTTTCCTACTAATAGCAAGAAGACCTCAAAGCTGTGGAACCACTTTTCTATTTGCTCTGCAGATTCAACAAAGGTGGTGTGCCTGCACTGTGGCCGGACCATCAGCAGGGGCAAGAAGCCCACCAACCTGGGCACCAGCTGCCTCTTGAGACATCTGCAGCGATTCCATGGCCATGTACTCAAGAATGATGTCTCAGAGGCCACTCTGCCCCGTTCTTCAGGCATCCGGAGGCCTCTGGGCTTGGAGCTTTCAGGGACTTCCTCTTTCCGTGACTCAACTGAGAAGCTCTATGACTCTCACCCAGTTGCCAAAAAAATCACAAGTCTCATAGCTGAAATGATTGCACTTGACCTTCAGCCATACTCCCTTGTAGACAACATTGGCTTTAACAGGCTGCTCGAATACTTGAAACCTCAATACTCCTTACCCTCCCCTTCCTACTTCTCTAGAACAGCTATCCCAGGTATGTATGACAATGTGAAGCAGATAATTATGTCACATCTGAAGGAAGCTGAGAGTGGTGTGGTCCACTTCACCTCCGGAATATGGATGAGTAGCCAGACTCGTGAGTACCTGACCCTTACAGCTCACTGGGTCACCTTCGCATCTGCTGTCCGACCACATTGTGAGGACCACCATTGCTCAGCACTTTTAGATGTGTCACAGATTGACTGTGACTATAGTGGAAATAGCATTCAGAAGCAGCTGGAGTGTTGGTGGGAGGCCTGGGTGACCTCCATCGGCCTTCAGATTGGCATCACTGTCACTGACAATCCAAGCATAGGGAAGATGCTGAATGAGGGTGAACACTCAAGCGTGCAGTGCTTCAGCCACACAGTGAATCTGATTGTGAGTGAAGCTATCAAGAGCCAGAGGATGGTGCAGAACTTACTGAGCATTGCCCGAAAGCTGTGTGAGCGAGTCCATCGGTCGCCCAGGGCAAGAGAGAAGCTAGCAGAGCTACAGAAGGAGTATGAGCTACCGCAGCATCAGCTGATCCAGGATGTACCATCCAAGTGGAGCACGTCATTCCACATGCTTGAACGGCTAATTGAGCAGAAAAGGGCAGTTAATGAGGTGTCCATTGAGTGTAACTTCAGAGAATTGATCAGCTGTGACCAGTGGGAGGTTATGCAGTCTGTGTGCCATGTGCTGAGACCGTTTGATGCTGCAAGCCGAGAGATGAGCGCCCACATGTCTACCCTGAGCCAGGTCATCCCCATGATCCACATCCTCAGCAGGAAAGTCGAGATGCTTTTTGGGGAGACAATGGGCATTGACACCATGCTCAAGTCCCTCAAGGAAGCCATGGCAAGCCGCCTGTCTGCCACCCTCCATGACCCCAGGTACATCTTTGCCACACTGCTGGACCCTCGCTACAAAGCTTCCCTGTTCACAGAGGAAGAGGCAGAACAGTACAGGCAAGACTTAATCAGGGAGCTAGAAATATTGAATTCTACCTCAGAGGACACGGCCACCTCCAGTGGCTGTGACTCAGGGTCCCCACTTAAAGACACTGGCACAGGGGAGAGCCTGTGGTCACTTGTTGCACCAATAAAGAGAGATAAGAGAGAGAAGCTACCCGAAGACATGGTGCTTGCATATTTGGAGGAAGAGGTGCTGGAACACAGCTGTGACCCACTTACCTACTGGAACCTGAAGCGATCATCCTGGCCTGGGCTGTCTACCTTAGCAGTCCGATTTTTGGGCTGCCCCCCAAGTACAGTCCCCTCAGAAAAGCTCTTCAGCACACCTATGGAGGCTGGCAGCTTTGGACAGCCCAGGCTCACGATGGAGCATTTTGAAAAGCTCATCTTTTTAAAAGTGAATCTCCCCTTGATATGCTTTCAGTATTGAACTCATGATGGAGCCACCAGGCTGGAAATGCGCTTCAGAGTGCTAGCTATGGTTCCAGGGCTGACTCGCCTGGCAGGGCCACGTAGGACACCAGACCAGGTATCTGAGGCCGCCTGCCAGTTCTCACCATAATATCCACATGTGCCTTACTCCTCCTTCAGGCCAGGTGTCGAGGTGCGTTTTCAGAAGCCCACTAGAAACAATCTTGGCAATTATGAAATAGGATGATCAGGTTTAATTCATAAATATAAAGGGTTTTTTGGCTTTTTTTTTTAGGGGATAGTAATTTGTTTTGCTAGAATGAAGGGAAGATATAAACAATTTTATTGTGTAGGGTTTTTATTCAGTTGTATAAAAACCACAAATCAGGTGCTGTATTTTAATTAAATATTATTTTAACTGCAACAAAACAGCTTTTGTGGCTGTCAGATGAAACCTGTAAATAGGAGGTGGAGGTTAAGCCATCCTGACTGAATAGTTCTTAACCACCGGCTCCAAAGTATGTCAAGGAGAGAATATTCTGGAAGCTGTTTACTGTAACAGAAACCAGGCATTTGAAAACAAAACTGAACTTAGGCGTATCATGGAGTATCAGTTACGTGGTTGTTTGGTCACGAGAACTTTTCCATGTCAGGCGTTTGCATTCAGGTTTTACATGGTCAGTTAACTCAGAGATACCCACTTATCATGAACTCCTTGAAATTGGATCCATGTTTTAAAGTCATGCTTAGGTTCTCACCAGTGCATGATAGGACACGTTTACAGCAGATGGCCTGTTGATCAAATCTCCATGCCTCTGATTTATTTTGCGTCTCTACACAATAAAGCTATCTCATAAGAAGTATGCACTGACAACCTCACCCCCTCCGTTTGCTCAGACTATAGCTCAGATTCTACTTTGAGGAGATAGCTTGTTAACAGGGAAAGCGCTTGTTTATTGCAGTTATCAGAAAAGCCTTAGGCATTTAGATTTTTTTCCTATGATAGGGAAGAGTCAACTATCACCGGGGTATTATTATAGAATCCCAAGGATATCAAAATGAAATATCAAATGTCAGATCTTTTACCAGACTCCAAAGTTTTTGCTTTAATGTTTAAAGAAAAGAATTCATTTTCTCATTTCAAATCAATTAAATATTATGGGTGAGACAAATCACTCATTTGCCTCTGACCTTTTAGAAAAAGCTGTTCTTTTGTTGAAATACTGTATGTAGGCTCAGTCTAAATTTGTGTGAACTATGATTTAGTGTATTTATAAATGATGAAGTTGGATTCTGAAATTAAACTTTTTATTTGCGATTTTCTACTGCTGATTGACACTGGCTTTTTATTTTTAGGATAATAAAACAGGCATGCTTTTATGGGTTGATATATATAAAGTGCATTTGAACAGTGTTTGAAATGACATTGTAGTCACAAATAGGACACTGGGGCAGCATTCCCATTTTTGATGAAGGTAACGATGATTAGAACTCAGCTACCACCTCTCTCCATATCCCCTCTTACCTGACATCTGTGCATTTATTTTCTGTTCACCAACCTGTTTCCAGAGGGCCATGGAGCTCTTGACCTGGAATATGAGTCCTGTGGTCCACCCACCGCACTGTGGCCAGCACTCCTGGCATAGGAAGTCTGGTTGGAGGTAGGAGCAAGGAAATAATAGTTCAGCAGATGTTGCTGAATCGTATGCAGCAGTTGCCATTCTGTTGTTTTTGCTTTCATTTTTTTTTTTTTTTTCTTTTCAAGGCAGGATCTCATGTATATAGCCCAGGAAGACCTTCTGTGTAGTCAAGGATGAGAATGAGTTTAAACTTGTGATTCTTCTGCTTCTGCCTCCCAGGTACTAAGTGGACAAGTATATGTTACCAATGCTTGGTTTCATGCAGTGCTAAGAACAAAGCCAAGAATTTGGTACATGTTAGACAACTGAACCTCATCCTGTTTTTCTTAGCATTATATATTTGAATGATAATTAGATTTGGGAGATACTTCATAGATTTTTTTTTCCCCACCCAAAACAAGTCAGTCCTTCTAGATGTGGTGGTGTATACTGGTCCCAGCACTTGGGAGATGGAGGAAGGGATATCTCCAGCTTGAGGCCTAGCTGGAATTAGACCCCATTCAAATCAAAACAAAAACAGACTTAAGTCAGTCCAAGTAACTTGTAGGGTTATGTTTAGTTTCCTCAATCAACAGTGACTAAGAGTCCTTCTTTCCCCCAAGGAGCTGAGCTAATTCTGTCATAGCACTGACTCACCTGATGTATCCAGATCTGGCAAAGTGTAAGCTTGAGCAAAGATGCCAGACCACAGCCATCTCTAGTGGTCTTTATGCTTTTGTACATGAAAGTTTTTTAGATCACAGGCACATTTTTTTGTTTACATATTGTATCAGAGCTTCTGTCGTACTTCAGTGACAGGATGGGATACTTGTGATGTCAACCAGAGGCACATACGTTGGAGATGCTCACAAAGGTTCCTTTAGAGCTGTATTGGTGTCTAACCTCACCTGCTATTTTATTCGTGTTTTTAAATTTTCAGCATCACACTACCATAATTCCTACATCACAGGATATAAAGATTGCAGAAAAACATGCATGTCTCAGCATAAGTATGACTTCCTAACTGACTCTGAAAGCACCTTTCTCCGAATATACACTGACAGGTGATGGATATGTTTTGATTCCTGGCACCCTTAGTACTAAGGACACAGCTGAGCTATCCCTATCCTCAGTTGCTGATAGCCCTGCAAGAGAACAAGTAAGAGCCCCAGTGCTGGTTACCAGTATAGTTTGGCACTTAGATAGATAGGTATTCGGGTGGTAGATGGTGTGTGTATTCTCAACCATCCTACCTCGATTTACCTTCTGAGTTTATTTTCCTGTTCCCAGATGACATTTGGAGCAGGTTGTTCCTGGATTCTTCCTGTCTAACTGGAGTAAGTGTCCTAGTTAGGGTCACTGTTGCTGTGATAAAACATCATAGCCAAAGCAAACTGGGGAGGACAGGGTTTATTTGATTTACACTTGCACACTGAAGGAAGCCAGGACAGGAACCCAAAGAGGATAGGAACCTGGAAGCAGGAGCTGTTGCAGAGACCATGTGTGTATGCACACACACTGCTTACTGGCTTGCTCCCTATGGCTTGCTTAGCATGTTTTCTTACAGAACCCAGGATCACCAGCTCAGGGATGGCACCACCCACAATTGGCTTGGCCCTCCCCCATCAATCACTAATTAGAAAATACCTTACAACCTGATTTTTGTTTTTGTTTTATTTTGTTATTTTTGAGACAGGGACTCTTTGTAGCCCTGGCTGTCCTGGAACTTGGTCTATAGACCAGGCTGGCTTTGCACTCACAGAGATCCACCTGTTTCTGTCTCCTAAGTGCTAGGATTAAAGGCATGTGCCACCCTGCTTTTACAGCCTGATTTTTATAGAGGCATTTTCTTAATTGGGTTTCCTTCTTTCCAGATAACTCTACCTTTCGTCAAGTTAACATAAAACTAGCTAGCACAGTAAGTAAAAAGCCTTTTATAAAAGCCTCAACAAAACTCTCACTTTGGTCAACACGTCTACCAGTTCTCTAACAACACTGGACTTCATTTGAAGTTGAAATTCTTTTCCCTTTCACTTCTGATCACAGCATCGCAGCTGGTGACCAGCTCTCATCACAAAACTTAACATATAATTAAAATGATCTCTCGGGGCTGGTGATATGGTTTAATGGGTAAAGAAAGGTACTTGCCACCAAACCAGACAACCTGAGTTTGTTCCAAGAACTCCCAAAGTTGTCCTCAGATCTTTGATGTCCACACAGATGATGCCATGGTGCACGCCAAGCTGGGCATGTTCTGTACACCTGCAGTAAGATTGAAACTTTCTGAAAACAGAAAGGGCAGCTGCGGCTGCTGGGTGTGAAGAAACTAGGAAAGGAAGCAAATCCTATCATTTCTAACTTTTCTTCCTGTTGGAACATTTACTGGTGCCCTGTATATGAGACCAAACAGAGGATGATGCCAGAGTTGGCAACAGGGCCCTGAGCCGTGAAACCACTGGTCCTTGAGAGCTGTGGAACAACCTAAAACTCCAGAGACAAAGGTCTTAGAGAAGAGAGAATCTCAGTGTGGGCCACATCTTCTGTGTGTACCTTCCCCTAAGGAGACAGGTGCTGCTTCCTCTCATGTCAGAGCCTGCTCCAACAAAGTCAGCTATGGTGGTACCTGGAGGAGGGTGCAAGGATTGAGGAAATGGCAGATTGAAAAAATTGAGACAGAACACACAGAATGGATTCAGAAGGTCTGTTGGTAATACCAACCAACCCCAAGTTTATTTCTCGGCCAGCATATATACTAATTATAGGCAAAAAGCAAATCAAAGAACAGCATAATCAGTTAATCACCTCCCTACACTGTCCTCAAGAGAAAGAAACAAGTAGCTTCATCTGTCCCTTGAGTCCTGCTAGCAGCAAACAGTTTTGATTTTGGCTGGCATTCAACAGCCTTTGTCTTAATAGATAATGTGTTCTCGCTCATGGGCAGAATACTCTTTTCCATGGGCTTAATCAGAACTTTCTCATAGCTCTTAAGTATACTAGAGCAAGCAGAGCAGACAAGCTTGAACTCATGACTGTTATGTCAAAATGGACTCCAGATGGAAACTGGACATGTGGGCTACCATAATTCTTCCGTTTGTTTGTTTGTTTAAGGTCCCACAGAATACCTCAGATGACTGTGCCTGGCTTAGGGGTTCCTTACCACATTCCAATCTTATCTGTTGTGGGAGCATGAATTTCATCATTCATGTTCTGTCTTTGGTTGAAAGGAGGCAAAGAAAACTTACATGTCACTGACTGCTAGTCTCTGTATCAAGTTTAGGGAAGTGTGCAGAGTTTTACTCTGTGAGTTCATAATCAGCTTGAAAACTATAGGTAAACAATTTATGCCCAACAGAATGCAAGCTCCAATAACTGCAATACTACTAAGAAGTGAAGTAAATGCTGACCATGATGGAACAGTCTTTAAATTGTTCCAGAATGTCTAAAGCTGCTTCTGCTGCATTAAAATCTAATTTAGCCTTTTTTATTTCCATAATCTCTTAATGTAATTTAGCTAAATCTAAGGATTCATTAAAATCATGCCAAATTCCCCTAAGATGTGCTTTAACTCTTTCCCATTCCTCCAAAGCAATATTTTTTTCAAAGCATACAGGAATTCATTTGCCATACCCAACATAAGAAAAATTTTGAGCAATTGGGAACCATGAGTGGCAGATCAATCTAAAAGTCATGTATTGTTGACTGTGACCACAATTTCTTTTCCTTCCCAAACTCCAGTATGTAAAATAGGTGGATCAGGAACATAGGCCCAATAAGTCTCACTTTGGCTTTTCTGGATGTCAGCAACATCAGGATCAGCATATCTCTGCTCCACACACCACACCAATTGAGCTTTATTTTCATTATGTGAAAAAACACAAACATGCCCCACCTCATATCAAAACAGTATCAGGACCTGTCCATAAACCATTAGACCTTTCCATTAGACCTGAGTAAATTCTGTAGTGGTGCTTTCATGTCAAAACCAATGAGCTGCAGATTTTCCAGCAGCATCCACATTTTAAAAAATTTAAATAAAATGCATATATGGTAACTGAAGGTGTAACTCTTCCCCCATTTTTTCCTTATTCTTTGTAATTGAGTCCTAAAACTCCCATGTGCCCTTTTAACAGTTTTCTGCCCCTGAGATGAGTTTGTTTCAGAGACTGATACTAGGATTTTAGCAGCATTAGCTTAATGATACCTAGACAAGAATTGTTATTTATTAAAGGAATCAACTTGGAAATGAGAATGGGGACTAATTAGTATTTTGTCTTATTTTTTTAATTTATTTATTATGTATATAGTGTTATGGGCACCAAATCTCATTATAGATGGGTATGAGCCATCATGTGGTTGCTGGGAATTGAACTTAAGACCTCCGGAACAGTAGTCAGTTCTCTTAACCTCTGAGCCATCTCTCCAGCCCTGTCTTATGTTTTTTTTTTATGACAAGAAATTTCCTTTTGATATAACATGGGACAGGGATGAGGTGTTTATTTTTGTAATTACTTGCTGCTGACCTTAGGATGTTGTTCTTAGGGTCCTGGAAGGATAGAAGTTAGTCAAAGACAACGAGGGTCATTGGAAGCATCTGGTTTATTGACCAGCTGAAAAGAGCATTTACATTGGCTGGATTGGTCCGTGTCAACTTTTACAAAGTTTAGGGCTCAAAAAGTTATTTGGAGCAAGTTGTCAACAACTGATGCTTGGATGAATGTGTTAGCCAAGAGGAAACCTGTCAAGATAGTTACAAACTAGGAACAAAAGTTAAATTTTATGAACTCATTTGAAACTTTTAGACTTATAGTCTCAGTAATTGAGGAAGGTGAGGAGTTCTAAGACCAGGAGAGAGAAAAAATACCATAATCCTTCTGACTTGTGAGAAGTAGATCCAAGTTTTATGACTATCTCAATTATTTGAAGTTTATATGACTCTCCATTTTATAAGACACAAGTTTTAGCTATATTAGCATTATTAAATAGCACTGATAGTATTGTAGAAAAAGCAGGTAATAGAAATCTGTGAAACAGCAGGTGTAGACTCACATCCTTGAGACCTAGAAAAAGTTATAGATTTGGGTTAAACAGCATGTAAGCCTATATTCAGAATACTACCAAGAAAAATGTAAAATCTTGAGCTTGTGACACAAACAGCAAGCAGTCATTGCTCTGTTAGCTTGTCACAACGCTATTAATGCTAAACTTTGAGCTTTTGAAGTCCTAGTATAATAATATTATGGAACGGGAAAGAAATCTCATTGTTTATTTTTTTGGAATATTCTCTTGGACCCATATAATTTAAGATTTATGCCTTCAGAGCCTTACACCCTGTATTGATACCTTTAGGTCTCTATATTTTTTTAACCCTCAGAATTTATATAGACTCATACATATATTTTATAAACATTTTTTCTTTTATAGACATTAAGCAGTTAGAGTGCAGTTTCATTTAATTAATTATATAGAACCCTGTAACCTAGAGGATTACAATATGTTGATTAATTATTAACTTATATTTTGAACCTCAGTCTTTTACCTTTAATGAGCATGATCCCATTTGTAACATAAATATTTTGCAGTGAATAATCACCAGCTATTTAATGAAGAAAACCAACCAGAATTAACATGGTTAATTCTCTTACATATTGTATAATTTCCCTTTAAACTCAATATTGTTTATAGATGAATTTTTTATATTACTTTAGTCTCTTGTTTGATTTTTTTTGACCTTTAGACATGCAAATTTTTATTAGTGTCTCCTCGTGATTTTTTCAGCAGTCCAGAACATTGTATAGATACATTTCAAACGAACAGAAATATATATGTGTGTGTGTATCATAATAGGAATAACTTCAATTTGTATTAACATATAAAACCCTGTAACAACGTGAAACATTTGAGATTAGCAGCAGCCTTTTTTTTATTCTTAATAATTTGTACCCAGGGGCTGGAGAGATGGCTCAGCAGTTAAGAGCACTGCCTGCTCTTCCGAAGGTCCTGAGTTCAATTCCCAGCAACCACATGGTGGCTCACAACCATCTGTAATGAGATCTGGTACCCTCTTCTGGCCTGTAGACATACACACAGACAGAATATTGTATACATAATAAATAAATACATATTTTTTAAAAAATAATAATTTGTACCCAATTTCCTGAAATGATGGCAAGTATTTGTAACCCATTGGATCTAAATGGCTAAAACCCATGTATTTTTTTTTCTGTAAGAACAAAATCATAATTTTCCCAAACATGTATCTATGACTAAGCTTTTCAAAGTATACAGGTTGGTATAATTTAACATTTTTTAAAGCAGTATCAGGACAGAGAGGGTTAAGGTGGGAAGCTGTTGGCCAGCAGAAGAGACTGCTGAGTCTTGAGTGTTATCACAGTGAAGAAGAATTTGGCTTAAGAAGGAAAGGCTGAGGAGCAGCACTGGTGGGCACAGAGTGTGTCCTTGGCTGCCAGTGTTCCTGAAAAAAATTTTTGTTAACTTCTCCAGCTACAGTCCCAGATTTTCAGTTCCTCGTTCATGCAGTTTTTAACTTTAGGTAGTCAGTTATCTGCCACCCTGTTCACATGAGCATGTCTAGCCCCATACTTTCCTCTCTGCCCAACTTAGTATACTCACCCCTACCCTCTACAGGAGCTGCTGACTGACATAGACAACTAGGTACCAGTACTACTTAAGCTTTTCAGAGACTTGAACACAAGCAGAACAACAATCTAGAAACAGTCAAAACAGACCAGGACAAAGAGCACCCATTCACTTAAACCTTTCTAAGTCTCCAGACTCGTACTCCTTTCTGCAAGGAACCAGGGACACACATCCTTTACACATTTCAACAACTGAAGCAACTGCTGTTTCCCTTCCTTAATACCCCTAACCTTTGAAATATCTATAAGTAAATGTACATATTCTAAAAATTTTGCAGTTCCTGATGTTCTACTTGGGCACTCTGGCTTTTTAATTATCTTTAAGTAAATGTACAAACAGATGTTTACTATTTCCTTGACCCATAATTATATTAACACGAGTTACTTCTTATTTTTCATGCTGTGCAGCCAATCTTTTTTGCATTTACACTGCACGTTTACTTACTTTTATATTTACAACTGTGTGGCTTCTGAATAGGTTCACTACAGTTCCACTTTTCTGAGTGCACTTTTTAACCTACAGTGTCCTTCACAAAAATCACCCATATCCAGCCCCATGTTGGGTGCCACTTTTCAGGCCAGTGTCAACAAAGTCAGCTATGGTACCTGGAGGGGGGCACAACTTCCTAGAATCAAACAAACATGAGAACATCTTACCAGAAATTTTGGAATACAGCAAAGGCAGTTCTAATATGGAGTCCTTACATTAAAAAAAAAAATCAGCCCAATATGATGGCACAAGCCTTTAATCCCAGTACTCAGGAGGCAGAGGCAGGAGACTTAAGTTTGAGGCCAGTCAGGGCTACATGGTGAGACTCTGTCTCAAAACATTTAAAATAAAAAAAAAAAAAACAGGCCTAATGAGGGTCCTCAAAGTCTTTTGCTTTGTTTTGTTTTTCAAGACAGAGTTTCTCTGTGTAGCTTTAGCTGTCCCTGAAACTCACTCTGTAGATCAGGCCGGCCTCAAACTCATAGATTCACCTGCCTTTTCCTCCTGAGTGCTGAGATTAAATGTGTGCACCTGCCTGGCTCTCAAAGTCTTAGTAAGAACAAGGGAAACCCCAAATCAGTAGATGCAAAGAAATAGCAGATATCAAGGTAGAACAAAGAACTATGTAAAGGATCCACAAAGCAGACCAGGAACAATGCTCAATGAAACAAAGAACAATGTAGACAAGCAACAGTGCAAAGGATCATTGAAACAGACAGGAACGATGCAAAGAAGCAATGAAACAAAGCACTGGGGTTTTGAAGACAAAGTTGCCAATTCTTTGGCTAAGTAATCAGAAGTAAGAATAATATGCCCTAAGTTAATATTTGTGAGAAAAGGGGCACATTATGATATATACTGCTTAATTCCAGAGGATCATTAAGAAATAATTTCAAAAATTTACAAATTGGAAACTCTGGAAGAAATGGGTAAATTTCTAGGCACATACCTACCCAAATTGGACCAAAAGGGTATGAACAGCTTAAAGACATCTATAACGAGGAATGCAATCAAACAGTTTAAGATATTTCACCTTTTCCATTGGCCTGGAAAAGGTGAAATATCTCAGTTGGTAAAGAACTTGCTATGGGAGTATAAGGACCTAAGTTCTAGAACATGGATAAAAGATGGGTCCAGAAGTTTGCATATAATCCCAGCATTCCTACAGAGAAATGGGAGGCACAGGCACTTTGGAAAGTTCTTGGAAGCTTGTGAGCCAGCTAGCCTAGTGTACACACAGCAAACCATAAGAGATGCTACTTCAGACAAGGTAGAAGCAAGGTTGTCCTCTGACCTCTACATGCAAGTGTCCTCAGTGTAGATAAATACAGCTACATTCTGTGTGTACAGGCAACATGGCTCACTCTGCATACAGAAGGCTGATGGTGTTATACATAGACAATGGTAAATAGAAACACTCAGGAAGGAGACAGCCCCTTCACACCACCCTAGATAACAGGGTGAGGGAGTCATTAAACTTGCAAAATAAAAGACAAGTACCCCTAATCATTATATCATTTTATAAAATAGAAGAAAACCTAAATGCCATTAGGGAAATGGACAATTGATACAAACAATTCACAGAATCATCCTGAAAACTCACACTTACATTAACCATGTGGGACAGAGAAATTCCATCTCGAATCTTCCTGAAAACTCACAGGCTTTCTGCTTTGCAGGTGGAAGCACACCAAAATGACAGCCACATGAAAGACCTGGCCCTGTCAGGTGAGTGGTGGTAGCTTGCAAGACAGGCACAGCAATGCTCTCCCTCTGCCCAGCATTCTCAGGTCTACCTCTACCTGAAGATGCGCCTCAAACAATGTGTCCGCAAGGGTAATACAAATGCTACAGCTCTGAGGGCAAAAGTTTCTCCACTGTAAAAGGGCCAGGGAAAGAACACCCTGACCCTGACTTGACCCCAAGACTAGGGCCAAGGACTTGAAATCCCACCAATCCCAGACCACCCTGGAGAGCTCCACCTCCCCCAACTCTATATAAACTCTGTCTTCTGCTCATTTCCCTGCTGCTTCTCACCTCAACAGCGGCAGCCACCCTCTGGGGTTTTCCCCTCCAATAAATCTCTTGTGTGAGGTTTGTGCTGTGTGGCACTTTCACAGGAGTCTGGCTACTGTAACACTTTTGCCTGAGCAGAGCTGTAACGCTTCTGCTGGGGAAGCATGCGATGATATTTTGTTCATGCCGTAACAAATCAAGCTTGTCTGATGGTTAGAGGGCTGCAGCACCTACACCCACTGCAAGTGTTACAGCTCTGAAGGGAAAGGTATCCTGGCAGTCAGGACCCAAGGAGGACCTCAAAGCCATACCACGCAACAAACCCAACGCAAGAGAATTATTGGAAGGGAAAAACCCAGGATGGTGGCTGCCTCTGCTCAGGCAAGAAGCATCCAAGAAGTGAGCAGAATATAGGGTTTATATAGTGTTTTTGTTGGGGGGGAGCACTTTTCAGGGTGGGGATTGGTGGGATTTCAATTCCTGACCTTGTGCTTTTTAATCTGTTGGGGGGTAGGAGCTGGGTCCCACTGTGGCAGTTGATGTGTTCTATAGGTGGAATCTGGGAGTTGAAGATTCTCAGGGGACGGTCCTTGGCCACTCACATGCCTTGAGGGGCTTACATTTATCCTTTGAGGCACTGAAATAAAAAAGACCCAGAAGACAAGCTACATACATAACCATGGCAAGCCTACCTGGTGGAATACCACGCATGGATGCAGGATTTCCAGGTACCGGTAGATGACAACAGCCATCTACAGAAAGAAAATAAAATGTCCATCTTTGTGTAGCATGAATAACAAAAACCCAGAGATAGATATTGGGGTTCAACCTGAAGATCAGAGAAACAAAACAGCCAAGCGGCTAGAGAGCTCTTACTCTTATGTAATCTTCAGACTAAAAGAGACAGGAACTCTATTCTATTCCTCTCTAGTGCTAGGACTAAAGGTGTGCATCATCACTGCCTGGCCTCTATGGCTAACTAGTGTGGCTGCTGGGATTAAAGGTGTGTAACACCACTGCTTGACCTGTATGGCTGACTAGTGTGGCTGTTTTACATTCTGATCTTTAGGCAAGCTTTATTTATTAAAATACAAATGAAATATCACTCTATTTCCTCTTTTTGTCTAAAATAAAACAGAAGGCTGTAACTAATATAACTCTCTCTATATATATATAATAAGTACAATAACTACAATATATACAGGTAATAAATACATCAACAATTTCTAGTCCATTTGCATTTGACAATTTCAGAGAAAATATATGTATCCTCTCTTGGTGAGTCCAAAGTCTTGTACCTAATTTACCTTCTATCATAATTTGCTTTTTGCATCTGGTAAACAAGGAAAACAATAACTATATCTAGTCTGCAATTCCCTCAGAGACCCAAGAAGGGAATAATATTAACTGAGTAAGCAGGAAGTACAAGCAAGTGACTTCTAAAAATGTGAGAAATGACAGAAACAGCTGGCTGCCTGAACAGTCACCCAAAGTTCCTCTGCAAAGTTGGAACATCCATTTTTGGCCTACAGGCCTAGCATATCCGATAGACTTTTCTGTGAAGCAAAGGTATAGTGAAGAATCGATCTTTTAAAAATCAATAGCTAGCCGGGCGGCGGTGGCTCACGTCTTTAATCCCTGCACTCGGGAGGCAGAGGCAGGCGGATCTCTGTGAGTTTGAGACCAGCCTGGTCTACAAGAGCTAGTTCCAGGACAGGCTCCAAAGCTACAGAGAAACCCTGTCTCGAAAAACCAAAAAAAAAAAAAAAAATCAATAGCTATAAGAGGCCAGCGTTTAGGTAATAGAGAAGGCAAAGGAATTCCAGACTGTAGAGGGCCCATTGGCTGAATCACCTTATTAAAAGCTCTTAGATCTGTTACCATTCTCCATTTTTCAGATTTCTTTTTAACAACAAATACAGGAGAACTCCAAGGGATGGTTGATTCTTCAATATGCTGATCATCTAGTTGCTCCTGTACCAGATGTTCTAAAGCCTGTAGTTTCTCTATTATAAAAGAAACTGCTGTACCCAAACAGATTTGTCTGTCAAACATTTTAAAGGTAGGGCTGTTGGCACCTTTGAAATATCAGCAACTGTTGTGCCCTGTTCTTGTACAACCTGAATGGTAGGTGCCACTTCTTTATAATATCTTGTAATATTTTTCCCAGAAACATATGTTAATCTGGGTATTTCATTGCTGTAACAAATCACATCCCCAAAAATTCATTGCTATGTTAGCTACATATGATTTGAATATTCCTCTCTGCCCTTCTGGTCTTATATATTCAACCCATCTCACATTATGCTTTACCTGAGATAAAGTTCTGATCCTCCCAAAACTGAACACTTACATCCTGAAGAGGCCAATTTGGATGCGAAGAGATTATGATGAAATTATTACATCTGCACCTGTGTCTATCAGACCTTCAATGACTACATTATTTATTTGTATTTTTAATTTTAGTCTTTGTTCATTTATAGAAGTTTGCCAAAATACTCACTTTATGGTTTCTCCTGAATTTTTTGTTCTCTCTTCTATAGCTGTTCTATTATCCAGAGCAGTATGGTTTTTTATAATAAGCATTAGGTTCTTTAATTGTTCTGAGAAAGAGTTTCCTCTACCATGGCAGGAAATGACTGAACCAGATTTGGCATAGGAGTCTGCTTACCTTGCATATCTCTTGTTGACCTACATTCATTAGTCCAATGCCTACCTTTGCCACACCTTCCACACAATCCATAACGGAGGGTTGTTCTGAGTGGATTATTCTTAGAAAACAGAAAAAACATTGTTCTAGAAATGCACTGTGTACAATACCTTTTAAGGTGACCTTGTTTGCCACAAGTTTAACATTTGACATTTTGATTTTTCCTCAAACCTCTGGAAATCCCCTCTCCTATAGATGCATCATCATGGACATGAGATTCAATATTAGTTGAATCTCAAATCCATTTCTCCAAAAATGCTGACCTTGTCATTAATGGTCTGATTATCTTTTTGAATAGAAATTGGAATTTTCTTTTTTTTTTTTTTTTTTGGTTTTTCGAGACAGGGTTTCCCTGTAGTTTCTAGAGCCTGTCCTGGAACTAGCTCTTGTAAACCAGGCTGGCCTCGAACTCAGAGATCCGCCTGCCTCTGCCTCCCGAGTGCTGGGATTAAAGGCGTGCGCCACCACCGCCCGGCAGAAATTGGAATTTTCAAAAGCCAGAAAGTCAATTACTTGTCCAGCTTCTGGTTTGGTATTATTCTATTTTCTACTGACGTCAGTCTTTGAAAGAAATTTGTAAAGTTTCCTTTGGGCCCTGCATAACTTTAGCAAATAACTCAATTTTCTTTCTTATTTCTCTAATTCTGTCCTAAGCATTCAAAGCTGCTGTGTAGCATAAATCCAGGATGTGGTCATTATACACAGCTTGCCTTTTTATAGTAGCATAATCTCCTTCTCCAATAATTTGATTTGGGGGAGATTTTCTTACCTCTAGCTTTACTCCATTATTCAATAATCTTAGCCTCTTCTCTGAACCAGGTACTCCATTGTAACTGTGGGCCATGCTCTAAAACACCTTTAACCAATTCTATCCAGTCTTTAGGGATAATTCTATTACAAACTGACAATGAACTTAACATTTGCTTCACAGACCATGAATGCTTGCCATATGAGACTATGACTTCCTTGGGTCTCCTTAACATTGGTACAGGTTAGTTCTAACAGAGTTTCTGTCATTTGGCAATTCCTGTAAGGTTACTGGATATATTAAGGTTGGTTGGTTGAAAATCTTAGGCTATTCTTCTCTATTCTTATAGTGCAATGCTGAAATTTGTTCTCCATTAAATTCCTCTGTCTGGATATGAATATCTCTGTGATGTTTTATTAGGTTTTTCTAACACCTATATTTTAGCACTCAGATTAACCAACTTTTTTAGTGATAAGACAAAAATGATAAAGCTGATGTTTACAACTGACATTACATGAATCCCATCTAAATTAAATATCCTCTCATTTAATCATTTCATTTTCAAACTGTCTATCATATATACAAAGACCCAAATCCCTCCATTGTAATAGTTCTTCCCATTTTTTAATGTGGGGGGAAAATCTCCCTCTTTTAACTAATTCCTTCCTTTAACAATCCCCAATTGCCTTACCAAATCTACTGGCAATGTTGATGAAGATATGAAGTTTATTGCTGCTGCTAAGAACAGTAAAAGCCGGAATGGACTTCAAGGCAGCTACCTAGTTTACAGCAATCCAAGAAGAGGGTTCCGGGAGAGCCCACAACCTATGGTGGAGAGAGACAGAGAGACAGAGACAGACAGAGACAGAGACACAGAGAGAGAGCTGTCTGAAAAAAAAATGCACAGATGATTGTTCTGAAAAAGCACGTGTTTGTGTGTATGGGGGAGGGTGGGCTGCCTGAAACCAGAACCAGTCAGTCTAAGGCAGGTGAATCCTGTGGTGTTTGGAGCCCAGGTGCTTCTGGAGTTTGGGTGGCAACTGGAGACTGTTTCAGAGAGGCTACAACAGGAAAATCCCAAACTCGCTCAGAGGTTTGGGGAAAAAGAAAAGAAAGCCTAACCATGTGGCGCTGGAGCCCCATGTGCAGCTACAGCCTGTGCTGGTGGTTAAAAAGCCACAGGTAAGTGGCTTTTTCATAAATTTGTACCCCAATTGTTGGGTGCCAATTGTAGCATGAATAATAAAAACCCAGAGATAGATACTGGGATTCAACCTGAAGATTAGAGAAGCAAAGCATCCCATCCAAGCCACTAGCGAGCTCTTACTCGTATGAAATCTTCAGACTAAAAGAGCGAGTTCCTGTCTCATCCCACCTTATGTTCCTCTTTAGTGCTAGGATTAAATCTGTGCACCACCACTCAGTCTCATGGCTCACTAGTGTGGCTGCTGGGATTAAAGACGTATACCACCACTGCCTGGCCTGTATGGCTGACTAGTTTGGCTGTTTTGTGCTCTGGTCTTCAGGCAGGCTTTGTTTATTAAAATACAAATGAAACACCACTACATCTCTGCCTGTCTTTACAAAGATAAACATAAATAATGACACTAATGACCAAAAAGAGGCAAGGTGTGCTGGAACACAGTCTCAGAATGGAGTCATATAAGGGGAATTCTGAGTGCTTGTGAGAAAACGCCAAGAAAACAAGAATCTTGTGACCTCCATTTCTTCAAAATCACAGAATTGTTCTTGGAATGTGCTTTTGTGCACCTCCCAAGTGTAGCAGATAGGAGTGACTTTAGACAATTCGTTACACCTGGCTATTGTAGTTTGTATACATGCCTCTATGAAAAAGCATGTTTGTCATGTGTGCTTGTTCTTAGGATTGTAAACGTTACACGTGACTCTTCTTAACCCTCAGGGTATCAACTGCCTGGTGTTCTGAATAAAGTTGGCTGTTGCAGGAGATGTTAGTCTACCTCATTTTCAGGCTCTATCCCACCCCCACCAAGTTCCACTACCTTTAGAATGTAAACAGGGATGAGAAGGAAACCTCCCTGTGCTTGCCTCTAGTAGTGGCTTGATCCCTAGAAGCAGTCATGCTCTACAAACTAAAAATGTCGGGAGTGTGGTAAAAGCTCATAAGACTGAACGCGAAGAGCAAAGGCTTGCAGGCACACACAAACACACCTTATCTGCACTTCAGATGGAAAACAACCATACCGAGGCAGGGCAAGGGCCATCACGAGAAACTTACCGACAGTGTTTGCACACCCAGTCATGGGCAGGGGAGTGAACTGCAAACAGATCTTGACCTCCCTCTGGCAAGTTTGTTCTGTGCAGCAAACTGCACAGTAATTCCAGAACTACTTAATGTGTACTTTTGTTACTGAACAAAGTACCAAGGGTATGGATACTGCCAAGAGCCACGATTGTTATTGTGGAAGGGGATTGTACTATTGTGGCATGGAGGATGAGAATAACTCCATGACATGGGATGAACTGTATGGGTATTAGGGCTGAGGATATAGCTTAGTACATGCTAGGCTAGCATGCATGAGACCCTGAGTTCAATCCTCAGGCCTACCAAACAGGTAGTATAGATATGGCCCATGACTGTCCATACATGTTCATGTGTGCACATGCAGGCATGTACAACTTAATCTGTCTACAGGAAGGCCTAAGAGCAGACATCCAAAGAGCAACAAGGACACCCAACTCCAGATCCTAAAATCGTTCTACTCCAAAAAGAGCCAGGGCACTTGAGACATGACTAGTCCCACAGCCCAGGAGGACACACACTTCGGAGTGCTGTACACCAGAAACATTCAAAGGGGCAGCCCGGGAGGACACAAACTTCGGAGTGCTGTACAACAGAAACATTCAAAGGGGCATGTCACAAGGTAAGCACCAAGTGACAGGGCTCCCCTTGGCACATCTCACACCATATAAACACCAGAATTAGGAATGACTTACAGACCATTGCAGTTAAGTAGTAATCCAGAGTACACAGAAAATAAATACATGGATGTGGATACGTATAGGTAAGGAACAGGGAAATAATGTCTGAGAGTGTTCAGAATGCTGATTGGGGGTCTGCCCTTCAGCCACCACACAAGACTGCATCAGGACACATCTGTGGTGTGTGTCATGGTCATGCACAGAGATCTGCACCTCTAAGCTGAGATAGACCAAAGGTTATATACTTCAAACCACCAGCTCTCGGAGACTTAGAAACGGCCGGGGGATAGCTCAATTGGTAAACTGCTTGCCTTGCAAGCATGGTGACCTGAGTTCAGCCCATAGAACTAATTGGGGCGAGGTGGGGGGGAACCCAGGCATGCATGTGGTATACACTTGTAATTCCAGTACTTGGGAAGCAGGAGATGTGGGTCCTTGGGGCTCACTTGCCAGAAAACAGAAAAATGGTAGATAGTGCCTGAGGAACAAAACCCAAGATTGTTCGCTAGCCTTAACACACACGCACCTGCTGCACACATCTGAAAAGAGTGCGCACGCAGGCACAAGTCGTCATAGCTGTGTAGTATCCTGTACAGATCTGCGCTATGCAGGCTGTGTATGTGTGGTTTCTGCCTGCATATTGGACGCAGGATGTGCACACATCATGTTACCTGTATGACTGGCACTGTCACACTTGATAAATGAATGTTCAGTACAGTGTGACAGAGCCAGTGACCCCTACTGTGAAACCAAGGCAGAGACTGTCCCTGGAAGCAACCACAGAACAAGGCACTATAAGAAACCATAATTTTTATTTCTGTTCTTTTATAAACATGTTTATGTCCTAAGAATCAACAGCTGCAATAATGGGTGTGGTGGGGCTACCCTGTGCCGAAGCTCCGGGTTTATATTATGGTCTCCTGAGGCCATGGCAACAAGTGTGGTTCAGGGGCAGGAAATACACACTGAGGATCATTGCAGAGCTAGGGTGGCAGGGTGCTCTAGCCTGGCTCACTGTCCCGTTGGTTATGAACGGTTCCCAATTTTAATATAAATGATCCTGTGGGCCACCTAACCATGGCAGACAGGTCTGAGCAGGCCACTTTCACATCTGGTGGTAGGTCCTGGGCTCTACATTCTTTTAGCCCTGTGCCCTAGGTGTGGCTATGGCAGGGCCCTGCCTGCTACAAGTCAACTCCAGGGGGCATGCTGGAAGTCCTTGGTCCTTTTCTTTGTTTTCCTGAAATGTCTGCACTGAGTCAGAAGGATCCACTTGATGCTAATGGTGAACGACCATCCTCTCAGGCTGGCCTAAGCAGCCGCTCCAGAAGCACCAGTTTTGTCTGTAGGTTGACATCAAAGGGTGGCAGTTTCGTCGGAGTCAGACTCACACCTGTAGTGCCCTCAATACTGGCCAGGACACGGTGTGTACCCCTGTAGAGGGCCAGGTGCCCGGGCGCTGCCTCCATGAGGACGTGTGTGTAGTCCAGCATGCACTCTGCTCCAGGCTGCACGTCCTCCCTCTTGTCATACCTGGGAGAGAAAAGCCACCTGTCGCCACTGCACTCATCTTCGCCTGTCTCACACCACCTCCCTACCACCTAGGTGCCACTGAAGTGACTTCTAGTTGGCCTCTGTGAGATGCAACTCCACCTGTAGCATAATGCTTCAGAAACAAACCTCCAGTCATCGTTGACCTGTAGAAACCGTGAAACACCTGTCTGGGCAGCAGCCACATCAACGTGTAGATGAACATCTAGAAAACCAAATCTCAGTTAGAAGTCAACATGGTACCTTACTCAGGGCCAGCCTGGTCCCCAGGGAGCACCCTGTACCAACCTGTCTGGGGGGGCACCAATTCATGTAGCCGCTGCATCGCAACACCACCAGGATAGTTGAAATGGGATACATAGAGGGATGTGGCTGAATACGCCACATTTACCATGATGTGTCCTATCACAAACAGAGCTCCCATCTTGTACAGCCAAGACTTTTTATAGTTATTCAGGCTGTAAAGAGAAAGATATTCAAGGAGAAGCATATGGTGGCAAGAACACCAGCATATCCAATCACACCTAGGAAAAGTGGTCCTAGAATATCAGCCACTCCAACTTCACCAAGTCATTACAAGCAGGGAAGCTACTCAAGGATATACCTGGGTAATCAGCCAAAGAATAAAAGGGCTTTGAAACAGCTTTTGCTAAAAAGCACCAACTCCTCACCTAGGAACACATGGTAACTAAAAGCAGACAAAAACCTGGCATTCCCGGGTTCTTTCTGCATGTCTCCTGTCTTGAGACTCTGGGTCCCTCACTGGTTTAGTTCTGAGTCTAGATATGTCACATATCAAGGAGTCTTGTCTATAAGCTGATGACAGCGAACCTATTTCATGTTCCTTCAAAGTTGAAGGCACAGATTAACTGAGGTATCTTACTGTCCACTTTGAGAATGTCCTGCTCCAAATCCACAGAAATCACCTTAAGTCTCCAGTTGTCCTAAACCCCACAGACAGATCATCTCATGATGAGATCACCCCCAGCAGGAATAGTCATCTCAGGGTAACTGGACTGTCTTCTCACCCCCTTGTAGAACCAGAACTGAGATAATCATCAACCAGACCACACTGTGACCAAGACTTCTTAATTATGCATACCTCTTGCCCCTACCTAATTCTGTTTAAACTAAAGCTCATGTCAGTGCTCCCTTATCTGTTCTTTTTAATGTGCTTAGTCTCTTTTATTGTCATGGGGACAGACAGATGGTTGTAACTCCTGAGCTTAAGCTAAGCATGCCCTAAAATACTCAAGCAACAAAAGTGACTAAAATACCATCTGAAGAACTCTGCGGTTGTGCACAGTGGTACAGGCCTGGAATCCCAGCACTGGGAAGGCTGATGAATAATAATAGCAAATTTGAAGTAAGCCTGGGTCACATAGTAGGACTGTCTCAAACAAAAGGGGCTGATGAGATAACTCAGTGGGTAAAATCACTTGTCATGTACGCCTAGTAACTTGAGTACAATCCCCAAACCCACATACAGGTGTAAAGAGAGAACTGGCTCCATTGGCTCCTTTGACCTCCACATTCATGCCATAGCATGTGTACCCCCCACAATGCACACTTGGGGGTGTATTAAAAATATAAGTAAGTAAAAACTTCAAATTTCCACTCCTGATGCCAATTCAAGTTTATACTAGATTTTTTAAAAGGCATTTAAAAAGACTCCTCAATTTAGGGCAGAAGTCCAGCTCACAAACTACACAAAGCAAATCAAGGCCTCCAAAATGCCAGCCTGAGGACAGGGAGGCAGACTTCAACAAGGTGTCCTGTCCTGGGGTATCTTCTTTCAGTGTGCTTGGAATCTCCAGACCAACAGCCCAACCCTGTACCAGGTCCTGGGATTGGTTCACCCTGTCTTCCTTCCCAAGACTATCTTTGATTGAAAGGAGGGGTCGCCATTTTCTATGGGGGCATGAGTGTGGTCTGTGTGTGCACCTCTGTGCACAAATGCACACCTTCAGGTGTACGCATGCAGAAGTCAGAGCATCAGGAATCGCCCTCCATCACTCTCCATTTCATTCCTTTGAGATAATGCCTCTCATTGAACATGGAATCTGCCAGTTTTTCAATTAAGCTCAGTCATAGCAATCCTCCTGTCTGTTTCCCCATCACAGCTACCATAGCACTGGAGTTACATCTAGCTTTTTACAAGGTGCTGGGGACCCAGATGCAGACCCTCACACTTGTATAGCAAGCATTCTTACCTATGGTGCATCTCCCTTCCTGAACACTGGGCTTACAGGTGTGCACTATCATACCCAGCTCCAAGATGTCTTTATCTTTGGTCTTCTTGGTCAATTTCTGGGAATAGTTTTACATGCATTCTCTAAGTCACCCTGTCTAAGTCAGTTTGCTACTCACCTGCACTGATCTAGACATTTTAAATTTGTTTATTTGTTTGTTTAGGGTTTTGTGTAGTTCAGGTTGGTTTTGAAATGGCTATATAGCCAAAGATAACTTTGAACCTCCACCTCCTGAACAGTTACAGGCATGTACAACTGCACCCAATTTATGTGATGCTGAGGTCGAATCAAGAGCATTGAGCATGCTGAGCAGGTACTCTACAAACTGAGCTTCATCCCAGCCCTTTCCCTGATTTTTATTATTGAGAAAGGTTCATCCTATAGCACAGGATGATCTGAAACTCATTATGTAGCTTGGGATGGCTCAAGTTGGTGTTCCCAAGTACTGGGCTTATAGGTGTGAGTCACTACACTTGCTCTATCAGATTTCTGTAGGCAATGAATGCTACCCCTACCTTCCCTGAAGTTTTGCCTTTAAGACTCAATTAGGTCTGTAAGATCATAGCCCGCTTCAGCTTGAACCTGGTTTCTAAGCTGCAGCTTAGGTCACCCCCAAATAAACTCTGGGTTATCTTCTGTTCTATCTCAGTTGATGGACAGTGCCTTCGTTTTCACTGTCAGCCATCTGAAGCTGACTTTAAACAATGGCCATGAACAGCTGTGACAGACTATGACAAAGACTGTGACAGAGAGGAGAACGTTTGCTCTCTGGACATTTAAGAAATAGTCTACCAACCAAATTTTTAAACTGTTGGCCTCAAACACAGATTTTTCAGTACAATCTCACCAACTCTATTCCAACTAAGGTACCTGAGTAAACTATGACAGGGTTCAGAGACAGAGAGACAGAGAAGGGGGGGGGCAGGTGGAGGTGGCATATGCCTTCAATCCCAGCATTTGGGAAGCAGAGGCAGCTAGATCTCTGTGAGTTCAAGGCCAGCCTAGTCTATAAAGCAAGTTCCAGGACAGCCAGGGATGTTATACAAAGAAACCCTGTCTTGAAAAACAAATAAACAAAATGGAGGAGAGAACTTGTCATCCACAAACCTGTTCTTGCACACTAATTAACATCCACCTTCACCTGTGACCCAAGCCAGGGTCTGTACCTTTCATGGAATTTTGAGCTGACCCAAGGCAGAAAGCACACAAAGATAAAAGAAGCAAGAGATATGTTGTGATTTGAATGTTAAACCAGTGAACCAGCAAACTTAGTCATTTTTTTTCTTTTTTGAGACAAGGTCTCACTATATAGAGCACACTAGCCTTGAACTCAGAGACCCACTTACCCCTGCTTTGGGATCAAAGGTGTCTACTATCACACCCAGCACAGCAAACCTATTTCTAATGCAGTGTTAAAAATACCTATCAGCAGCCAGGAGGTGGTGGTGCACACTTTTAATCCCAGCACTTGGAAGGCAGAGACAGGTGAATCTCTGTGAGTTTGAGGCCAGCCTGATCCATAGAGCAAGTTCCAGGATAGGCTCCATAACCTATACAGAGAAACGCTGTCTCAAAAAACCAAACCAAACCAAAAACCTATCAGCTGGGTAATCCCCAGCACCCCTGGAAAAATACAGTAAAAGTGAGATGGCAGACAAGAATCTCAAGGGTGAAATCCTCACACATAGGTGCATCCTCTGGCAGCCATGATGTTGAGTGCAGGGAAGATATAGATGATGAACCGCAGTTCCTTATGCGGGAGGAGTGAGTACAAAGCCACAAATCCCAGGCTTGGCAGGACCAGTGCATGGGTCCTCTTGTCCACTGCCCCCAAGGGTATGAAGAGAAGGCTGCAGCCCAGGCCGCGGGGCAGGGCAGAGTAGAAATACCACAGGAGCGGGGAGGTCTTGAGGTCAGGTTAAGGAAGCACAGATATTGTCAGAAACTGAGTCACTGTCCACTTAAATGAACAAGGATGGTAACAGCATCAAGGCTGAAGTGGCCCCAAAGACAGTTATGCCAAAAAACACAGCAGAGATCTGCTCAGGAGCTATAGGGATGAATGATCTCGGGTACAGCATTCTCAGCTAGAGGAATAAGTTCCTTTATTTTTCACAGCATTAATAGATGAGATGGCATGTCAAGTCATAGCTATGCTGTCCTTTCTAACCACGAGTCTATCTGAAGTACTTGGTGATAAACGTTGTCGAAGGCAGACTATACTATGATCCATGGCGATGCTCCCTAAGACTAGGCGATGCTTAGGGAGATTTTGACACATTAGACCAGCTGCCTGACAGGGAGACAGGAGACAGAGGCCAGGGTCATGGGGCTGACTAGCCTGTGCGTTCCTACTTGAATGCTGAAAGGATACGCCCCAGTTGGAACTTTTGTTCAGGACAGTGTTGTACCAAAGCACCTTTCCTTCTGGCCATACAAGGTATCTCCAGAAATAGGAGTCCACAGCAACCGTCAGTCCTAATAACAGAACAAAAGAGTCTCAGTAAGGAACATGTGCACTGTGCTTAACTAACCCCACAAAGTGGTTGCCTGGTCACAGAAACTGCCAGAAGCTTCCCATAAATGGAGCTAGTGGTGTGTGACACCATTTCCCATCAAGTATCATCCCTAGCACAGGGCACACTGCCCTCCTCTTGCCTGGTCAAGCAGCTTAAAGAACAGTGGATGCAGGTTTCCAGATAGAAACCACCACTAGAGACAGAACTGGAGGTTCTACTGCTGTCAAAGTTTGGATCATATATTTCCATCTTTAAAAAAAGATATTTTCAGAGGGCCCAAGTTCATTTCCTAGAACCCACAAACGAAGGCTCACAACTGCCTGTTACTTCAGTTCTAGGAAATACAACAGTCTTCTGGATTCTACAGGTGCCTACAATCACACACCCATTATTACCACATGGGATACATGTGTATAAACATAACTAAAAGTAAATAAAGATTAAAAAGTCTTTTTGGGGCCATGGGTAAAGGAACTTGCTGCCAAGCCTAATGATCTGAGTTCAATCCCTGGGTCCTAACTCCCACAAGTTGTGCTCTGACCTCCAAATGTGCATTGTGTGGCTCAAGTGTGGCCATGCACATGCACACAGACAGACAGACAGATAAGCTCACTTAAAAAAGTTAAGTTTAATAAAATAAAAAAAGCAAAAAACAAATCTGAAGGGTTGAGACAACAGCTTAGTAAGGAGTTGTTCTTACAAGCATGAAGGCCTGTATTTCACCCCAGAGTCCGCATAAAAAACTAGGAATGGGTTGCATGTAGTGGTGCATGCCTTTAATCCCAGTACTCAGGAGGTAGAGGCTGGTGGACCTCTGAGTTCAAGGACAACTTTGTCTACAGAGTGAGTTCCAGGACAGCCAGGACTACAAAGGAGACCATCTCATCACACACATACACACTCCTGTCTCATATATATATAGAGAGCCAGGTATGAGATTGGCGAGACACCTTATTAACACACATACACAGTGGCTAACAACTGTCCGTAACTCCAATTCCTGAGAATTTGATGCTCTATATGGCCTCCATGGGCACCACGCACACATGCAGTACACAGACATATATACAGGCAAAGTATCCATACACATAAAATAGAAATAAATATTTCTCAAAAAAATTAGGAAAAAAAAACGAACCAAGGTGGCCTACTCAGTGAGGAACGACAGGCTGCGCTCTGGATGCTACACGCACATGCACACACTATTTCAAACTGGCACACTTGTAATTTTAGCACCATGAAGGCTAACACAGGCGGAACTTGAATTTGAGGCCAGCCTGGGCTACACAGTGAGTGTGGTGGTTTGAAAGAGAATGCCCCCCATAGGCCAATAATTAGAATGTTTAGTTCCTAGTTGGTGGGAGTTTAAGAATGATTAGGTGTGGCCATATAGGAGGAGGTGTGTCACTAGAGCTGGGCTTTGAGGTTTCAAATGAGCCCACACCAGGCCAAATCTCAATTTTTCTTTCTGTTTCTGCTTGCTGCCTGTAGATCAGGATGTAAGCTCTCAGCTACTGCTCCAGTGCCATGCCTGCCTGCTGCCATGATGATCATGGACTAACCTTCTGAAACTGTAAGCAAGCCCCCAGTTAAAAAGCTTTTTTCATAAGCTGCCTTGGTCCTAGTGTGTCTTCACAGCAATCTAACAATAACTAAGACAGTAGGACTCTGTCTCAAAATACCAAAACTGAAACACACACAGACAAACCCGAGATGTTGACTTGCCTAGACAGAGAATCCCTGCTGGGACAGCATGCTGGAGTAATCTGGCCACAGACAACCTTCTTTGGTATAAGGTCAGCAGTAGCATAAGGCCCAGCAGCATGCACAGCTCAGCCCTGAAGGCAATAATGGCGAAGGCTGAGAGCCAGATAAAGAGGGCCCACTGGTGCTGCAGCCAGGCTGTGAGGGCTGGAAGAACTGCAAAACACAAAAGACACACAGTAAGGGGGATTCACTTTCTTTCTTTTTTTGTTTTGTTTTGTTTGTTTCTGTTTTTCGAGACAAGGTATCTCTGTGCAACAATCTTGGCTGCCATGGAACTTGTTCTGTAGACCAGGCTGGCTTCAAACTCACAGAGATCTCCCTGCCTCTGCCTCCTGAGTGCTGGGATTAAAGGCGTGTGCTACCACCAGGCTCGCTTTCTTATTACAAAAGACACACACAAATCACTCTATGGGGGCTGGAGTAATGGCTCAGTCATTAAAAGACTGGCTGCTTGGCTGGGTGGTGGTGGCGCAGGACAGCTGACAACTATCTGTAACTCCCGTTCCAGAGGACCTGATGCCCTCTTCTGCCCTCTGCAGGCACTGCATACACACGATATGTTTAAATACATACAGAACACTCATGTACACAAAATAAAAATAAATCTTTAAAAAAATTACTCTAGCCGGGTGGTGGTGGCGCACGCCTTTAATCCCAGCACTCGGGAGGCAGAGGCAGGCGGATCTCTGTGAGTTCGAGGCCAGCCTGGTCTACAAGAGCTAGTTCCAGGACAGGCTCTAAAAAAAAAAGCTGCAGAGAAACCCTGTCTCGAAAAACCAAAAAAAAAAGAAAAAAGAAAAAAATTACTCTAGAAGCTGTGACTGCTCAGCAATGTAGGGTTTAAGGCAGGAGTATCTAGTATTCAAGGCTAGCCCTGACTATAGACAAACTCCAAAGACGCATACTCGCCTGCTGGGATGGCACACAGGTACTCCAGGGTAGCGTTTTCTACAAAGTGCCAACTGTGAATACTGAGGTTCCTGCTTCCATAACAGGAGACCCTGAGCAGTTTATGAGGAGCCAATGGCGTGGGGGCAGTGCGATGGGCTGATGTGTGTGCTAGCTGAGGTGAGGGGCCAGAAGGTACACTATGAAGCTACATACCCACAGCCAGGGCCAGCACGTTGGGAAGGGTCCTCGTACAGTAGAACATGAGGTGAAACTGTGTGGCTGATATCCAGCAAAACATGGCAGCCACTGTTGCCCCGAACTGTCGTCTCACTTCTTTTTGCAACATCCAGAGTCCAAAAATCACTCCAAGTCCAAGGACTCCTCTGACTAAATAAGACGAGTAACAAAATCATGTCGTGAGTGACTCAAGAGCACACACGGATGATGAAGCCAGGGACTCTTTGAGTGTCATTTGCAGTGCTAGTCAGTGACAATATGCAGGGGACCACCTGGGAATGCACATTTGGTACCAAAAGTGGCCATTAAAGACCTAGGGCCTGTGTTTACATCGAGACCCACACCATCCAAGCTTCTTCTCTCCTTGCAGTTCCACAGGCCTGGCTGAGTGTTTGCTGAATGCTAGGCAAAGCTGGAGAGCAGTGTTGGAAGGGACCTCTATACTGGGTGGAGGTGGGGGACAGTGCTGATTAAGGTTCAACTCAAACCCAACCCTGTGAAGCATCCAGATCATGCTGTGGTGGGAACACCAGCTTCAGGGGCAGGAGAATGAATGGAAACTATCCCTGGAGCAAGTGATCTTTTGAAGACAGGTGAGACAGGTATCCCTGGGCAGGGCCAGTCCACATATCCTCAGAGTAGACAAGCCTTATTAGCCACTGGCCAGTGGGTGCCAAGGCCTAAAGCGATGGCCCAAGAAACTGTTAGCCGAGAAACCCTGTCTCGAAAAACCAAAAAAAAAAAAAAAAAAAAAAAAAGAAACTGTTAGCCATGGGAGCAACCTCAGAATGGGAGCTTCAAACTTTCAGAAGCTAACCCAGGCATCGGAGTGGGACCTGCGCAGCACCAGGCTTCCCTCTTCCTGTGTACTACTGGATACTGGATTCAAAGCACAGATGTCTCACTTTGGGACCTGAGACCATGAGAATCTAGGTCCAGGTGCTGTACTGATACTACCAGGAGCCTGTACCGCACTTCTTTTTATGATGTCCAGACAAAGCTCTTTTCCTTCCTTTAAGGTCCCATCTGCTCAATCTGTCACCTGAATCCTAAGGTTCCCTTCTTCCCAAACTTCTGCCTGAGTCCTGGACAAGGACAGTTGATCATACAACCTCTATTCTAGGATGGCTATCATATCACTGAGAGGACTTGCTTGGGCCACTTAAAGGAGCTGGGCATCATCAGAAATCCCATGCTTACAGCAGATAAGAACAAAATGTCATTGTGCTAAAGCAGTTGGCTTACCCAGCTCCCCAAAACAAAACCACCACTGACTTCCTTCAGGGGCTGAGGCTTGGCCCCGCCCCATTTGAGGCTCCTTGATCCCACCTACATAGGAGCTGCAGCCTACAGGCTGCCCTGGGCAGTGACAGGTCTCCCCGCCCTAATTAGCCTTTCTGAGAAGTGGGCTGAGTTTCCCTCAGGAATTCAGCTTTTAAAACTTCCCATGGGTGTTAGAGAGATGGCTCAGCTGTTAAGAGGAGTGATTGCTCTTCCAGAGGACCCAGGTTCAAGTCCCAGCACCCACATGGCAGTTCATACCTGTCTGTAACTCCAGTTTCAGGGGATCTAACACCTTTACACAGATGTTCATGCAGGCAAAACCACAAATGTACATAAAATTAAAAAAAAATTATTCCACATAGGCTAGACAAACTGAAATCTGACTATGGCCAGCTCTGTTAGACACAACTATTCTGAATTGGAAAAGTGTGATTCTTGGCTAAAAAGATGTCAGGTTATAGAACAATGTGCATATAAGTGCATATAATCTTCTTAACCTAGTGTGTGTGTGTGTGTGTGTGTGTGTGTGTGTGTATATATATATATATTTTAAAGTACAGAGTCAGGGATTTAGCTCAGTGGTAGAGCGCTTGCCAAGTGAGCACAAAGGCCCTGGGTTCAGTCTTTAGCTCAGGGGTGGAGGTGGGTGGGTGGGTATGAGAGATGGCTTGGTGTGGTGGCAAGCATCTTTAATCCCCAGCATTCAGGAGGCAGAAGCAGGCAGATCTCTATGAGTTCAAGGCCAGCCTGGTCTATAGAGTGCACTCCAGGACATCCAAATAGCCAAAGTTACATAGTGAAAAAATGTCTTTAAAAAGAAAACAAAAATACAGATGAGTCAGGGGTGCTGGAGAGGTGTCTCAGCAGTTAAGAGCACTTAAAGTGCAATTATAGAGGACCCCAGTTCAATTCCCACTACCCATACAGTGGCTCACAATCATCTGTAACTCCAGTTCCAGGGAATCTGCTCTCTTCTTCTGACTACCACAGTCATGAGACACATCCATGGTGCACATACATATGTGTAGCAAAAACACTCAGTCACATTAAAACAAAAACAAAGAATGGGTCCCAACTATAGAAATGGGATGAGCTCTGATCTCCAACGTGGCAGTGTGTCTATCACCAATGGAGACTCACTTTAAGACAGCTAGAGAAGTCAGGTATGATGGCACACACCTGCCAAACCAGCTTTCAGAAGACGAGGCAGGAGAACTGTGAGTCCTAGGCCATCCTGGGCTACATAGTGAGACCCTGGCTTCAAACAAGCAAATACATATATAAAAATAAAGAGAAATCACAATGTTCTCAATGCCCCAAAACAAGTATCTGAAGAAACAAACAAACAAAAAAAGTTAAATGTTCTGGTCTTTTTGCTATATCATAAACCTGTGCTAAAATACTATATTGTATTATTGTACTAATAAGAAGAAATCTTCTGCATCAATGAAAAACTTTACAAAGTACTCGTGGGCACAGAGAGGGACCAGGGGCTCTGTATGCAGACCAGTATGATGACCTCTAACCTCAAAGGTTGTCTGCTCATTCCAATCTGTGGAGTATGCAGACTGCAGCAGCTAAGGCTCTGGGAGTTACTGCTGAGGCCCTCCAGCTAAAACAGGAGCAGGGGAAGCTGTCACCACCTTCTTCACTAGCCCTGCATCCCATGCAATGTCATGAGGACATCAGTGGAGTCTAAGGTACAGCTCCTACTTGCTTGTCCCAAGTTTGGTGGCAAAGCTACACTAAGTCCTGCCAACTCCCACCCTACTCCACCACCCCACAGTGATCATGTGTTACTGTTTCAGGTCTCACCCATGCCAGACTCTTACCTGTCAACTGAGAATAAAACTTGGATACTTCCAACAGCGAAAGCACATAAACCACAGGACTAGAGAATACTGCAATCAACAGTGGCCCAAGGAACGTCCTGGGAACAACTCCAGGAAACTCGTGGTGGTCATACTGTAAGGAGAATGGGCGGTCAGCACAGCGGCTGGGGGGGAAAGCAAGTCTCAGCTCACAGCAGCAGCCTCACCTTGTCTATATCCAACTGGTGGTACAGCAGATCATGTGTAGCCTGTAGGTTAAAGCTTTCCTCCACCTTGGTATAGGGACAGGCAACAAGGTGGATAGCAGCTGCAGTGACCAGCAGGCCCAGAAACAGCAGGGGCTGCCTGCCTGATGATTTGGTTTTTTTCTTTTTCTTTTGGTTCTTCGAGACAGGGTCCCTTTGTGTAGCTTTGGCTGTCCTGGAACTCGCTCTGTTGCCCTCGAACTCACAGAGATCCACCTGCCTCTGCATCCCGACTGCTGGAATTAAAGGTGTGCGCCAAAAACCTCCTGGTTTGCCTGATGATTTCTTGCCAGCCATGTGGTGCTTTAAACTTCATGGACCTTCACAGAACCAAAGACAAGAAGCCCATCATTTACACTGTTACCCTATACATTCAGAGAGAGCAGAAACATGGTTCCTCAGTGTCATACTCTGCTTGAGGTCACATTGGTAACATGTTGGGGGAGAGGACTCACAGCTGCCCTTGACTACATCTGAAATTAACTAAAGCCCAAGCAGTTGGGTACACCTGTGAGGGATTTTTTCTTAAGTAAATCTTTTGGGGCAGGAAGCTCCACCTGCAATCTGGGCCACCCCTGCTGCTGGCAGCCTACATAACACATGGAAGAAGCAAGCTTGCTCTCTTTGCCTCCTTGTTCCTTTTCACTCTTGCCGGCAATTCCATGCCTTTCATTGGCATTGGAGCCTCCTTCTTTAGGACTTCAGTGTACACTGAAGAGCATCTGAAGCCTCCAGCCTCGTGGACCTTTTGTTGGTAGACAGCCACTGTTAGACTAGCTGGACCAGTCTGTAAGCCATTCTAATAAATAAATTATATACATACACATGTACGCATATTTACATATACTTCATCCTATCAGTTCTGTTCCTCTAGAGAACTCTGACAACACACCTTTCTAATTTTTTGAAAATTATTTTTTTATGTGTACGGTGTTTTGCTTATATGTACGCCTGGGCATCTGATCCCCTGGAACTGGAATTACAGACACTTGCGAGGAACTATGTGCGTGCTGGGAACTGAATCCTGGTCCTCTGAAAGAACAGTCAGAACTCCTAACTACAGAGCCATCTCTCCAACTCCAACCCTTTGAAATACAAGGATTCTCATAATTCCTATTGTCTTAGTCAGGGTTTATATTGCTGTGATAAAACAGCACGACCAAGAGCAGCTTGGGGAGAAAATGGTTTATTTCATCTTACAGCTTACAGTCCATCATCCAAGGAATTCAAAGGCAGGAGGAACCTGGAGGCAGGAGCGCTGCTTACTGGCTTGCTCCTCATGGCCTGCTCAGCCTGCTTTCCTATAGCACCCAGGACCACCAGCCCAGTGACAGCATGGTCCACAATGAGCTAGGCTGTCCCACAACATGAACTAAGAAAATGCCCCAAAGTCATTCATCAGCCCTGCATGAAGGCATGTCATGAGGACTTTAGTGAACTGTAAATAATGCCCAGCTTGCATTTGCTTGTCCCAGATTTGGCTGCAAGGCTACAGTGAGTCTGGTCAAAACCCCACCCGACTTGTGTTAGACACAATAGAGTGTACTGAATTGGAAAAGTATGGTTTTTGATTAAAAGAAAAATGTCAGGTTATGGAACAATGTGCACATAATATTCTCAATCTAGCACAAAAACAGACAAGGGCATGGCGATGCACAGCTATAATCCTAGCAGTCGAGAGGCTGACACAGGAGGAACAAGAGTTGAAGGCCAACCTGGGCAACTTGGTAAGAGTGCAAAAACCCTGGGTTCAATCCCAGAACCACATAAAACCTATGTGTGTTGATAGATGTGTGAATCCCCAGCACCCAGGAGGTAGAGGCAAGAGGATCAGAAGTTCAAGGTCATCCTTGGTTATACAGAGTTCCAGGTCAGCCTTAGCTATGTGAGACCCAGTCACAAAAAAAGAGGAGGGTGGGACCCACGCCACTGAGACAGCAGCAGTGAGGGACTCTGACTTAGTTGTCCCAACCATCTGCTCCTCATGCCTTTAAAGGAAATCCAAGATTTAGGCTGAAATCATCCTTCAAACTCACCTGATCCTCCTTCCTCCCAGCCAGAGAGGGATGCTTTCTGCTGAGGACCAACAGCAGCTATTTTCAAAGACAAAGAAGCTCAGGATGAGTCAGAATGTTCAACCAGGAGCAAAAACAACGTCAAGGTAGTCACCAGTACAAAAAAACCACCTACCACGGGAATGGGGGGAGCTGCTGGGCAGACAGATGGCTAACCGCCTTTGAGCGGCCAAGTTCAAAAAGGCCATACTGTTAGCAAGTGTGACTTGGAGAAGGAGGACACCTCAGACTAGGTAGTACCCTTCAAAGATCCTGTTGTCCCTGTCAATGGGGATTCCAAGGCTTCCACGGAAATGGTCGGAATCACTCGTGCAAATTGTGGCTTTAAGCTGGAAACATAAACGATCTGGTGCAAACGAGGCCTACTTGTCAACCCAAGACCAGATGAAACTGTACGACCTGCACAAACAGGTGCTCTCTAAAATCCAGACAATTGCGTATCACTTCTCATTCAAGCCATTTAAAATTCGGTAGGTCACTGTGTGCCCACTGCCTGAGGCCCCCAAACACAATGAGCCGGTCCCCTAGAGCAGAGCTCAGTTTACAGGTGACAGGTCGGCCGCCAGGTGGGAAGGGTGGGGGACAGACGAAAGGTCCAGGCCTCAGGTGAGACGTCCAGCCCCCATGTGACAGAGGTCCGATACCCAGGTGAGTTGTTCAGTCCCCAGGTGAGGAACTCAAAGGCCGTCACGCGCGCTAAGGCAGCCCTCTCGGAAGAGCCCCAGCCTCGCCACATCCCTAGTACCTCAATCCCCACGGCGAGCTCTGCACTCTTCAACTCTCTCTTGTACTGACACCTCGGAGCTCAGCCGACCGCCCTCAGCAGGAAGCGGGAGGCGGAAACGCGGCCCAGAAGCGAAGTCTTTGCCCGAACTTAACATGGCCACCAAAGCGTAGACAGGCGACAGAGGAGAGGGCTCGCGGCCCTGAGTAAAGATGGCCGCCGCAGGCCGCGAGTAGGGGGCGGGGAGCGAGGGCAGGATAAAAGGCTGCGGTCCCGCCCCGCTCTCGCGGGACGCTGACCCGGGGCCTTCTCATTGGTCGCTGCTCGTGGCGAGCCCGAATTGGTCCACATCAGACAGGGCGGATTCTTCCGGCCAATGGCAGCGCGCCGGCTGAGAGCTGGGCGGGGCTTCGGCGACGCAGTGAAGTAGCCCGGGGAACGGCCGGCGCGCGGGCCGGTGGGCGGAGGCCGAGACTGCCCAGTTCTTCGCCGGTCGCCCGGCAGCCCGCCCGCCATGCACCTGCCGCCCGCTGCCGCATTCGGGCTGTTGCTGCTGCTGTTGCCGCCGCCTGCGGCTATGACCTCCCGGAAGACGACACTGTGCCAGAAGTGCCGGACGCTGGTGGACAAGTTCAACCAGGTGAGCGGGCGGCGGGCCCGGGACAGCGGCTCAGGGCGTGGGGCTAGCGGGGTTCACAGCGGACCACCGAGCCGGTGCCACCTCCTCCGCAGGGGATGGCCAACACGGCCAGGAAGAACTTCGGCGGCGGCAACACGGCGTGGGAGGAGAAGACGCTGTCCAAGTACGAATCCAGGTGGGTGCCCAAGAAGTGCGCTGATTGGCGGCCATGGATTGGAACCCCCAGCCCTCCTAAGGGCTTCTTGGCATCCTTGGGTAATGGAATAAGCTTTCCTTCCCATGCTATGGTGCAAAGGCGCCTGCTCTCCCTGGGTCCCCTGGACACCCTGCCCGTTAGTTAGGGATGTTCCCCTCTTCACTGAAGTAGTCTCTAAGTGGGACGTGTCTAAAGTGAGCAGACTGGTGCTTTTTGGTGCTGGTGCTTTTGGGGGTGCTGACAGGTTGTGTTTCAGTGAGATCCGGCTTCTGGAGATCATGGAGGGCTTGTGTGACAGCAGCGACTTTGAGTGCAACCAACTCTTGGAACAGCAGGAGGAGCAGCTAGAGGCCTGGTGGCATTCATTGTGAGTGGCCGGGCCCCTGTCTTCTGATGGGTAGTTTTGCAGTCCCTTCCCAGGAGAGACAGAGAAGCAGTAGCAATCCTACATCCCTGTCCCATTTTCTCCACTTACTGCCATTGTCTCTTATCAGAGCCCAGCTCTTAGAGTCAGGAAGCTGGCAAAGAGGTCCTGTGCACGCCTGACTCTGGCTTCCCCCATCACACAAGCTTTGGGGGCTTGTACACTGCCTCCTACCCCAAGTCACCTGAGGTAGTTACTTCAGCCTGAAAATAAGACATGGAAAATTCCAGAGCTAAGTCTCATTGCAGTGTATCATATTCTGTTTCGATATTCTCATGGATCTCTTACTATGCCTAATTTACAAATTAAACTTCCCCACCAGTATGTTTGTGAAGGCCTATAGTCTGTTTAGGGCTTGACACTGTCCAAGGCTTCAGGCATCTCCTAGGGGTGTTGTTGTGTGTGCTCCGCCACTGAGCCATGACCCCAACCCAGCATTTCATGGGATTTAATGACCATTTCTAAATCCTCAGGAAGAAGGAGTACCCTAACCTATTTGAGTGGTTCTGTGTACACACACTGAAAGCATGCTGTCTTCCGGGCACCTATGGGCCAGACTGTCAGGGTACGTTTTTCTTGGGAAGTCCCAAGTCTGCATCTTTCCTGTTACTCCCCTCTGAGTCCCTTGTGTTTAAAAGCACAGAGGGGACTTGAACTCATCATCTTTCTATGGAGTTGGGGACCCTGCCTCTTTCCTCAGATGGGTAACTGTTCCCCCTGCACTCTGGGGTTGCGAACCTGGACCATAGGCTCCTGCATCACTGCGAACTTTAGGAAAGTTCCCCTTTGCACTGTAGAGCTCAGAGCCTCTGGTCCTAATGTGTTTTTAGGGTACTGATCACAGACTCGGGAGGTCATCAGTACTGTTGACAAGGAGATGGAGGTTATAGGCATGCTTAACTGTTTCTGCTCCTTCTGTGAAGTGAGAGTGGAGCCTAGCCGTGTATATCCGGCTGTGAAGTGAGAATGGAGCCTAGCCGTGTATATCCGGCTGTGAAGTGAGAATGGAGCCTAGCCGTGTATATCTGGCTGTGAAGTGAGAATGGAGCCTAGCCGTGTATATCCGGCTGTCAAGTGAGAATGGAGCCTAGCCGTGTATATCCGGCTGTCAAGTGAGAATGGAGCCTAGCCGTGTATATCCGGCTGGCTCAGGTAGCAGCAGTTTCGGTTTCAGGCAGTGCACACGGCTGAGATGCCTCTTGCTTGTCTCCCTGACTGTGTGCTGGATATAACATGGATTCTCTCCCAGGGCACATAGTGTGTTGTCCCACAGTTGGCCCCACACAGGCATTACAGTGTGGACCCTGCAGGTTCTAGGTAGTTGGTGTCTGTCTCTAGCCCTTTCCTTTAGCTTTCAGGCCGCTGTTTGCTCAGCAGGAATGATGCCAGGTTTAAACTGACAAGCATCCCAGTGGCTACTGGGCTGTGAGCATGTTGAGAGGTGCTGTGGTTCTCCCTGTTTGGGAACAACGTGGCCACCCCCGGGATATGCTCCAAGCAAAGGTTTCTGTCTTCCAAGTGTGCCAGGGTGGGTCTGAGAGGCCTTGCAGCGGAAACGGCCACTGCAGCGGAGATGGCAGCAGACAGGGCGACGGGTCCTGCCAGTGTCACGTAGGATACAAGGGGCCACTGTGTATCGACTGCATGGATGGCTACTTCAGCTTGTTGAGGAACGAGACACACAGCTTCTGCACAGGTGAGCCTCAGCACCCAGAGTCTGGCCAGCTTGGTTGAAGGTGAGGCTGTGGGGAGCAGTCCCTCCTGAAGCTGCATAGCTAGGAACATAGTGCACTCTAACCCCAAGTGTCCAGACCAGTGCAGAAGGCCTAGAGGTGAGGCCTTTTTGAAGTATCCATAAACCACACCAGAAGGAAAAGCTTCTTGTGGGCATGACATGGAGCTGGAGTGCATGTGTGTCAGCTTCTGTCATTCCTATATCAAATGCCCTTGGCTTTTTGACCTAGCACCTAGCAATGGGCCGTATTCCATGTGATCACCTGGAGTATTCTGATGGAAGGCTTGCTCCCAGCCATGGCTGTCCCTGAAGGGTGGACAGGTCCTTCAGTTTCCTGTCAGGTGCCTTGGAGAGGAGAGGCAAGGTAGAGAGCAAGGATGTGTCCCCAGTCCATAAAATAACTTCTTAGAGAGAATAAGGACTTTCTGGGCCCATAAGAGATGGCCACACATGGCAATGAGGACCCTTGGAGGCTACTCCTGAGCACTGGCTCCACCAACTCCTTTGTTTTTACCTGGTTGTCAGGGTTACCTGATGAGGTGTGTCCCACGATGCGTCAGCTCTGCCTGTCTTCTCACTGAGCAGAGCACGGTCCTTGCCAGCCTCTAAGGGCCCTGTGGTTGCTGTCTGCACAAGGCAGCATCCTTGGTCAACTTCACATTCTTCGTGCTTTATGAATTCACAAGGGATGTTGCATGCAATGATCTCTTATTGTTTTCAGTTTTTGTTATTTTCCTGCTGAGCCTAAATCCTCATTTCTAAAGTAAGCTTTCCTCTCTGTGGAAGAGGGCGGGACCCAGTTCCCTGAAGGGCCCTGCTAATATAGCCTTTGCTTTCCAGCTTGTGATGAGTCCTGCAAGACATGCTCAGGTCCGACCAACAAAGACTGTGTGGAGTGCGAAGTGGGCTGGGCACGTGTGGACGGAGCCTGTGTGGGTGAGGAGGGCACTAAGTGGAAGGGGAAAAGGTTCCTTACTAGGAAGACTCCCTCACCCCCAGAGAGATCTGACTCCCACCTGATGGTGCTTTTTATCTCTGCCCCTCTCAGGGCTGTGGAAGGCTACTCTTACGGCCTTCGTTTTGAGAAGGACTCAGATCTAGATTAAGCAGGTGTCCCTACCACAGCTGGTAACATCACACACGGTACCGGGGCATGTGGCCCTGCCATGGCACTGCTATTTCTGTGCCCTTGCCCCTTTCATGCTGCGAACCCTGTACTGTGGGCATCCGTGGAGCTGGTGCTGCTTGGTCTCCAAAGCCCCAGGTGCCCACTACCTGCCTCCTCCCTCTTTAGTTTCGGTTTCACCCCTCAGCAGCTGCTTGGCCTTAGGCAAATTCAGAACTCAGCCCCAAGCTGCTTTCAAGCCCTGAGGAGGGGAGCGAAGGAAGGGATGGTTTGAGCTTGTATGGAAGCGAAGGAGCTCGTTGCAGTCGTGTGGGTGGTGCCTCAGCCCTGCCACCTGGGCTCTGCTCACAGCCTCATTGTTTTGTTCCAGATGTGGATGAGTGTGCAGCAGAGACCCCTCCCTGCAGCGATGCCCAGTACTGTGAGAATGTCAACGGCTCGTACACATGTGAAGGTGACCGGAGTGTTGGGACCTGCCATCCTTCATAGGGCTTCTCTGTCTTCAACATGTGAGACTAGGATGACCCTGTATGGTCTGCTCAGGAACTTGGAAGTGGTGACCTCAACAGTAGACATGCTGCAGAAAAGCTTCAGTCTCTTGTCGTCAAGTGTCTCACATCGTAGTAGTCTTGGAGCTGCTGCTGTTTCAGGTCCTTCATGTTAGCCACGGCAGTCTTTTCCCTCAAGGGAAAACTTTTCACACATTTTTTGGAGACAGGATCTCTCTATGTAGCCCTGGCTATCCTGGAGCTCTCCAGGTAGACCAGGCTTGCCTCAAACTCAGAGATCCTCTGCCTCTTCTTCCTAAGCACTGGGATTAAAGGTGTGTGTCATCATTCCCAGTTTAGAAAACATTTCACACTCTGTTTTTGCTTTCCAAATTTGCCAGTCAAGGGTCTGAGTATTTTAGGGTCTTATGCAGTTCACAGAGCAGCAGGGCGGGGTTGCTGCCCAGTGTCTGCAGCTCTAAGCTAGCAGGCTGCAGTGTCCTCTCGGTGAAATGTGACACTAGGCCCCTAGAGCTTGCAGTCTCCGCTTGGCTCTTCTTACTGAGGTCTTTCTTGGTTGAGGAAACCGACTGTCCCTGGGCTTGAGGTGGCTTTGTGTTTAAGTTCCTCCATGTCACTAGGGTCTGTTTTATGGTGTGCTTGTCCTGTCCTGTCTTACTGAAGTAGAATTTGTCTAACACCTTCCCTCCTTGTTTCTAGAATGTGATTCTACCTGTGTGGGCTGCACGGGAAAAGGCCCAGCCAATTGTAAAGAATGTATCTCTGGCTACAGCAAGCAGAACGGCGAGTGTGCAGGTCAGTGAGCTGTCTGCTGAAGAAGGTGAACTTTCTAGAAGGAACATGTCCCTTGTCAAGGGGCCTTTGAGGGTGGGGACCTTTCAGCCTCTGGTAGATGGCTGCCTGTGGGGTCTGCTCCTGCACAGACAGAGTTGTACCTGTTGTAGCCACACTGGACTGAGCCCTGTGTCATCATCAGCTCCCAGGGCACTGGGCTTCCCATCTTCATGTCCTGCTCCACCGGTTGTATCCTTGCCACCAAGGACCAGGAAGCTCTCCTCTGAGCACCTCCCTGACCTCTGCTTCTTTCTCTGATGGTCATTCATGATCCCATTGCTTTTATTGGTGAATGAATTGTGAATGAGCAAATTTCTTGGGTGTGTGTGTGTGTTTGTGTGTGTTTGCAGCCATTTATTGAAATGGAGTATTTTTATTTCAGATATAGATGAATGCTCACTAGTAGACAAGGTGTGTAAGAAGAAAAATGAGAACTGCTACAATACTCCAGGGAGCTTTGTCTGTGTGTGTCCGGACGGTTTTGAGGAGACAGAGGATGCCTGTATACAGAAAACAGAAGGCGGTGAGTGGCAGAAGGCGAGGGGCAGTGTGGCCTGCCTCCCCAGGGACGAGGCTAACCAGACCCTTGGAAACTGCCTAATAAGAAATGAACAGATAAAACCTGTGTGCACTGCACACCTAGGGTCATGGAGGGGGAAGACTCAGCAGGAGTAAGAGAAAGGCCAGTACAGGGGAGCATTCAGTTAATGCCTTCAGATTGGGTCTACAGATGGAGAAAAAGGGAAAGCAGAGCATTCTGGTCCCACTGAGGGGGAAGGAAGAGCAGAATGCAGCAGCCTCATGAGGCACCAGCCCCTGCAGGATTCCCAACAGAGTGGTCTTGGGTCCTGGAACTCAGGCCCAGGGTCAGGGTCAGTTCTGTATCTGGTTCTGAGGCTGTAAAGTAGGGTCTGTTCAGACCTTCCAGAATCTTCCTAGTCCTTGCATGGTCTCCATGTACCCAAGTTTGCCCTTTTCATAAGGACACCACTAGTCACCCTTGACTGGGCCCACCCTGATTTCTCCAATTATCTGCAAAAACCCTGTTTCTAAGCCAAGCCACATTGATAGGTGCTAGCCTGGGCATCAGCTCCTCTCCTTGAGAGAGACAGTTCAGTCTGACAGACTCTAGGAGTTGTGGAAAGTAGGAACAGGCAGTGTTTAGAGAGGTCAGTAGTGACAATAGTTTCTCAAAAGTCCACCCTGAGCAGGGCAAGCAGTCGTGCACCTAGGAGTGCTGTGGTCAGTGAAATACTAAGGATAAAAGAGGAATTCAGCAGCCGTAAGACAGGATTGCCTGCTGTCACCGCCTGCCCTCTACCTCAGATCTCTCACCCTCGCTGCTCAGCCTCTGGTTAAGTCTGTAAAGTGCCTGCCTGGGCACCCCACTGGGTACTGGGATACCAGCATCTGTACATACAGCTGCCACCCCATCCAAACCCATCCTCGAGGCCCTCCAGCACTGAGTACTCATTCAGTGACCTACCTGTCTTCTGACAGAAGTGACAGAGGAAAACCCCACACAGCCACCCTCCCATGAGGATTTGTGACGGGCATCCGGGTTCAGAAGCCAGACTCACCCTTTTAAGTTATTGAGAGGACATCCTATAGAAAATGTGGCCCATGGACATCAACCCCATTTCTCCAGGAGATTTTGGAGGGAGAAGCTGCCTACTTTGAAACAGTTGAGACTCACTTGGCCCTTTAAAAAGCTGCACTTCTTGGTGGTTCTTAAACAGATTCGTATATTTTGATACTGTTCTTTATAATAAAATTGATCGTTGAAGATCACCAGGAGCAAAACTTGTTGGTTTGTTTCATTGAGAACGTGTGGCCTTCAACACTATTCAGTTTGTACCTGTCCTGCCAGAACTGGGACATAGATGGGAACCCATGTCTTCCCTTGGTGGGCACCTTGCGAGTTGTCCCTGAGCCAGTGTCCAGTGTGGTAGAGGATAGGAGGGGTCTGGCCCTGCCCTGTGGTCTATCTGCCTCAGACAAACAAATTGTGTAAGATGTAGGTTCAGGAGTTGCCAAATACATTTTCTAAAGACTTGGCTCCTGTTATGGTCTTCTGGGGACTTGGAACCCAGTGGAAGGTGGGCATGCCTTCCAAGTGGGGAGGTGTTGGGGTCCTGGCTCACTCTTCCTTTCTTGACTATAAGGGAATCTTCTTTACTACTGACCTCTTGATATGCCACTCAGCACATCCAAGAGCAATGGGGTCAGGTGAACCTGTACTGGAACCCTAAACTAAGCCAGCATAGCCTTTCCTCTATTGAAGTTGATTGCCTCAGTAACAAAAAGCTGACTCGCTCTGGGACTCAGCCTATGAGCCTGCTGTGGCAGTGTTGGCAGCAGTATTCAAAGAGGAAGGCACCAACTTCAGAATTGAGCTGGACAGAAAGTTCATCTGGGCATGAAGAAAATCAGAAAAAAAAAATAGGATATAGATCATGCCCTTCTGTTGCAACTCTCCAGGGATCTGGGGTCTTGATGATCTGTGGGGGCCCTCTTGGTCTGGTCTCACCTTTCCACCCCTTGCCTAACATGCTGCCTCAAGCTGTGACCTGCATGTGTCCCTGCAGCCCTGTGCATACAAATGAAGGGAGTGGATACTTGTTACATATATCCTTTCCGCTTGTGATGGTTTGAAAGAAAATAATGCCCAAAGGGAGTGGCACAATTAAGAGGCATGGCCTTGTTGGGGTAGGTATGGTCTTGTTGGAGGAAGAGTGCCACTGTGGAGGTGGGCTTTAAGGACTCACGTATGTTCAAGCCACACCCAATGAGATAGACCACTCTTCCTGATCAAGATGTAGCCAGCACCATGTCTGCCTACCTACCACTGTGTCCCACCATGATGATGATGGATTAAACATCTGAAAATGTAAGCAAGCCCAATTAATGTTTTTCCTTCATAAGAGCTTCTGTGGTCATGGTGTCTCTTGACAACTATAGAAACCCTAACAGAAGTTGGTACCAGGGACTGTGGTATTGCCTGACCATGCTTTTGTTCGAAGGAATATGAACATTGGGATTATGGATTAGAAAAGCAGTTGGGCAGTGGTGGCGCACACCTTTAATCTCAGCACTCAGGAGGCAGAGGCAGGTGTATCTCTGTAAGTGAGTTCAAAGCGAGTCTCTACAGAGCGAGTTCCAGGACAGCCAAGACTGTTCCACAGAGAAACCCTGTCTTGAAACGAAGAAGAGGAAGAGGAGGAGGAGGAGAAGAGGGAGAGGGAGGGGGGGGGGGGAAGCAGACGAATACTTTAAGTGCTACTTAATGGGCCATCCTAGTAGGAACATGGAAGTGAGTGCTGAGTGTGATTTGACCCGTGGGCACCTAGCTAAAGAGGTTCTAGAGGAGAAGAATGTTAGTATGTGGCCTAGAGACTGGTCTTGTGATATTTTGGTGAGAACATGGCTGCTTTTTGCCCTTGTCAGGAAAGTCAGCCTGAGGCTAAAGTGGAGAGTTTTAGATTAATTCCGTTGGCAGAGAGAATTTTAAAGTAGCTCCAATGAAGATTTATAATGAAAAGGAACAAGCTTAGCAAATAAAATACAAAATGTACAGATTGAGAAAAGGGGTACCAGGAAGTGGAATAGAGCTAAATCCTGTGTTCAAGGAGATAAACAGATTAAGAAATGGAATAAAGGGAGTGGTGACCTGTTGTGGGTTATTACTTTAACTATGTAAAGGTGTGTTACATTTGTTTATTCTGCATTTGTTTAACTATATAAAGGTGTGCTATATTTGATTACACTGCATTTGTTAATGATGTAAAGATGTGTTGCTTTGCCTGCCTGAGGCACCTGATTGGTCTAATAAAAAGCTGACTGGCCAATAGCTTGACAGAGGAGGAATGGGTGGGACTAGCAGGCAGAGAATAAGTAGGAGGAGGAATCTAGGCTTGAGAGAAGAGAATGAAGGGAATGTTGGGGGCCAGCCAGGCAGTTGCCAGAAAGCAAGACATGGAGGAAGCAGGAAAAGTAGGATGTACAGAATTAAAGAAAGGTTTAAAAAAAAAAAAAGAAAAGAAAAACTCCAAGGCAAAACATAGATGAAGAGAAACATGTTAAATTAAGTTATAAGAGCTAATGGGACAAGCATAGGATAAGGCTGAGCATTCATAATTGATAACAAGTCTTCATGTCTTGGTTTGGGAGCTGATTAGTGGTCCAAGAAAACCTGCTACAGTGACCTCAGGGCAAGATCCTACCCAGTTAAGTTTCTAACTTGTGAAAGGAATTAAAGTTTAAAGCCTTTAATCCCAGCACTCCAGAGGCAGAGGCTGACAGAGTTCAAGGCTAGCTTGGTCCACGGAGCAAGTTCCAGAACAGCCAAGCTTAGGCAGTGAAGGAAACCATGGAGAACAGAAGGCTGGTAAAGATGGAATTCAATGAGGGCCAATGTTCCAGCCCCAATAAACAACAGAACTTGGCAGGCTTCGGCCACATGGTTCTGACTTTAGAGTTAAGGATAGGAAAAAGAGCCAGGCGGTGGTGGCGCACGCCTTTAATCCCAGCACTCGGGAGGCAGAGGCAGAGGCAGGCAGATCTCCATGAGTTCAGGGCCAGCCTGGTCTACATGAGCTAGTTCCAGGACAGTTAGGACTGTTACACAGAGAAACCCTGTCTCGAAAAACCTAAAAGAAGAAGGAGGAGGAGGTGGGGAGTAGGAGGAGAAAAAGAAGAAAAGGATAGAAAAAGGTGTTAAGGAATTTGGGATTTGCCTCTGTGCCTAATGAAAGCCACTGGGGTCAGGCATGTGTCAGGGGTATCCCTGAATCAAGGTCTAGAGAGGCCATTGTGTGAAGCTGTGAAGTCGATTGCCTTGAACACCCCAAAATGTTAGAGATGCCAGAACTATAGGATGCCTGCTGAGGAGAGTTGCTAACAGGGAGTGGAACCAACCCAAGAGAAAGAAGTGTGTTGCAGTCAACAAAGCTGAATGGAGTTGGAGATGTGAAGAGCATTTTAACATCAGACATGGAGATACAGATAGAGATGCAGAGATTGGAGTTTGCCCAGCTGGTTTTCAGTCTTGCTTTGGTCCAGTATTTCCTCACTATGCCCCCTTCCCTATGTTTTGGAATGCTAATGTATATCCTGTGCCATTATATGTTGGAAGTATGTGGTCTGCTTTTTGATTTTGATTTTATAGAGGATTATAACTAATAGATTGCATGAACCTCAAGAAGAGACTTTGAACCTTAAACTTTAAAACATTGTTGAGGCTGTGATAGGCTATGGGGACTTTTGAGGTTGGACTGAATGCATTTTTGCATTATGATACAGCTACAACCTTTGGGGGCCAGGGAGTGTGGAATGTGGTTGTTTGAAAGAAAATGGCTCCCAAGTGACACAATTAGGAAGTGTGGCTTTGGAGTAGATGTGGTCTGGTTGGAGGAAGTGTGTCATTGTGGAGGTGGGCTTTGAGTCATACATATTCCAGCCATGCCCAGTGAGACAGTCCACTCTCTATTGCTTTCTGTCAAGATAGGACTAGTGCCATGTCTGCCTGCATTCCACCATGCCCTGCCATGATTATGGACTAAACTTCTGAAAATGTAAGCCACCTCAATTAAATGTCTTTCCTTTATAAGAGTCACCATGGTCAGGGCTGGAGAGATGGCTCAGAGGTTAAGGGCATTGGCATTCTTCCAGAAGACCAAGGTTCAATTCCCAGCACCCACATGGCAGCTCACAACTGTCTGTAGCTCCTGTTCCAGGGACTCCAACACCCTTACACAGACATACATGCGGACAAAACACCAATTTCATAAAATGCAAATAAATAAATAAGAGTTTCCATGGTCTTAGCATCTCTTCACAGCAATAGAAACCCTAGTTAAGACACCCCTGTACTGGACCTACACAAGTAGCACCATACAACCTCTGACCCTTGGTGGTCAGATTCCACCCGGACACTAGAATGGAACCTGGCAGGCTGATGCTTTAGCCTGGCTTCTGCTCCATTGTACCTGCCTGGCTCTGTCTGCTAGATGTTGTTCTTTCCCAGCTGGGAGAAAGTATTTATGTTAGGACTCTGCTGTGGTCGACAAGCTAACAGACCTGTATTGCAGGCCCTGCTCCCTGCTGGTTCCCCAGGGTTATAGACCACAGCCAGCTCTCAGGTGACAAGAGCTGGACTCCACAACCAGCCACCCTCTGAAAGCAGAGGCATCCCTAAGTGACGCTGTTTCCACATGGCCAGTGGAGAGGCACACACCCTAGTGAAGGGTAGGTCGCCTGGGCAGCCCTCTTCCGTTGAATGGTACTGCAGGTATTCAGGACCTGGGTGCGGATGGCTGCTCTTTAGGCACTGGCCACTGTGACCTTGGTCCTGAGTTCACCAGCTTGATGACCTGGCATCCTTTCTCAGGCTAGGGTGGGCGGCTGCTACTTTTACCTCTTTAAATAAATGAATGTTTCTGGTGGAGGAAGCTGGGGCCATATGCATCAGAGAGGGCCTATTGCTTGGCAGCAGAGGGGCCTAGATGGGAATAGATTGAAAAGAGAGGTGAACAGGCTCCAGGAGGACCCTACCTGGCACGCAAGTAATACAGGCAGGGTCCCTGACCACGGAGGCAGTGGGGTGAGAATGGGGGTGGAGGAGGGTGGAGGAGGATGGGGGTGGCCACAAGTTGGAGATCGGGAACATGGACCCCGGGGTTTGAATGTAAGCACTCCTGGGCCAGCGCTCTGCCTTCTGTGTTGGGGCAGGGGCTAAGAAGGCAGAGCTGTTCTCCCTATGTATGGATGGCCTGCAGGAATCAATCGCATCAATCGTCCCGGGGTGTATGGCCAGCAGGTGGCACTGTGGGCCTGTACGGACTAAGTCAGCGAAAGCCCATGTTCCAGTAAAGAACTGCTGTTTCTGGGTTGGGCCAATTTTGAACTAGAGTTACCCTGCCCCAGAATTCCAAGCTGGTCTAAGCCAGGAGGAGCCTGGCAAACTTGTGTTCTTCCTTCCCACTAGTGCTTGTGAGCATCTTCAAAACTGCACAAAAGCCAGGCGGTGGCGCACGCCTTTAATCTCAGCACTTGGGAAGCAGAGGCAGGTGGATCTCTGTGCGTTCAAGGCCAGCCTGGTCTACAAAGAGAGTTCCAGAACTGCCAGGTCATGCCCAACAGTCCTCAGGGCATGAACCTGGGGCCTATGCTGATTTTTCTGTCCCAATCACATCTCTGCCACACTGTTAAGGAACGACGCATGTGCACATACATGTACGCCTATAGAATCAAAAGGACCTCACTTTTGATTTCTAGATCCAGCAGGGTCTTTGGGGTCTGAGCATAAACCCAGCCCTGGAGCCTTGCCAGGTACAACCTTTCCTGGCCTTTAGCAGGCAGAGCGGAAACATGGCTAATGGAAGTTCTTTCCAAGGCTGACTTTGTTAGAAAGTGTAGCTAGCTCCAAGTGGCCTTCTGGGAACACTGGAGGATAAACCAATCTTCAAGGCAGTGGTTATCAGCAGGCAGTCGCCATGGCCCCAGTGATGAGGAACAATGTCTGAAAATGCTGTGTCACAACTGAGTGGCCAGAGAGACTGCCAGGAGGAGGTAGGTCCAGGGGTTACTCTACATTCCTGGGTGCACAGTACGATGGCACCCGAGTGTACGCACGCCACACACACACACACACACACACACACACGCCATCACACACACACACCATCACATGCACACGCGCACACACACCCCATCACATGCACACCCCATCACACGCACACGCACACACGCCATCACACACACGCCATCACACACATACACACACACCATCACACGCACACACGCACATACACACACGCGCGCCATCACACACACACACACACACACACACACACACACACACACACACATACTGGCTAACCCCAGTCCACAGCAGAGGAGAAATGCTGACAGCATCACCTGGCAGGGCAGCCTGACTCTCAGTCAAGATCTCTGGGGAGAAGAGAGCGCCACTGTGCACATGGGCGGCTGGGTGAGAATAATCCTCCCACTGTGGCAGTGCCAATCTCCTGGAGACACTGTCCTGGGTGCCCTGGAGACTGGGGCAGCCTTGTTGTCCATGAGTGTGGAGCTTCTGACCAAACCGTCGCAGCCTTCCACTCCTATGCTCACTGTGACATGTCGGAGACTGGCAGGATGACTGGTGTCTCTCAACTAAGTCGTCCTGTCTACCTGGCTGTCCAGAAAACCTATGGTAGGTGCGTGTTGTTGATTATTGCAGATACTTGAAAAACATCTCCTCACCCCCCAAAAAGTCAGCCGTAGCAGAAACCAATACCGTCCAAGTCCAGCTTGCCAAAACAGTGAATTTATTTGCTAAGGGTTCCAGGAGCATAGGTGTCCCTCTAAAACAGCGAAGTCCCCACCTTAGCGTGAGTGACAACCTGAAAGCTGACGAGACGGAGCCTTCTCCAGCCTCACCCCTTTATTTACACTTTCACATCCTATATAGTCCAACCACCCCCAAAACACACGAAACCAAGACAGGAGGGAGAGGCTGGATTTCCAGTAAAGGGTTGGAGACCCTTCTCCAACTCGCTCCAGGGTGGACCGCATGTCTTCCATCTTGTGCGGGTCTCCCGCAGATGATCAACGGCTGCTCCAGTTTCAAGATGGCATGACTGCATCATGCCCGAGGTCAGCATTCCGCAACCACCCTCCGCCCATGGTAGTTTTCACTGCTTTTCTTAGCCATGGCCGCTGTGTTTCCCTGGTGAGTAATCTCCAGGGTAGGTACGTCCTTTGGAGGTTGGTTGGGGTGACACTTCACTGTCAACACCTGTGTCTACACCCCAGTCCTTCCACCTGTCTCACACCAGACCCCTGCGCTCTGCATTTCCATCTTTCTCCTCCCAGCACCCACCCAATCAAACAGACCACGTGTCTGTGAGTCTGTTTCTTTCTCCACTCAAGCAGATGGCCAGAGTCACACAGAAGCACTAACTCTTCCCATACCTGGTCACACTGTTGATTGTAGCAGGTTTTCTTGGACTGCCAGTACCCCAAATCATGACATGGAGTCTTATTAATTATGAATGCCCGGCCTTAGTTTAGGCTTGTTTTTAGCTAGATTTTCTTTTTTCTTTTCTTTTTTTTTTTTGGTTTTTTCGAGACAAGGTTTCTCTGTGGCTTTGGAGCCTGTCCTGGAACTAGATCTTGTAGACCAGGCTGGTCTCGAACTCACAGAGATCCGCCTGCCTCTGCCTCCCAAGTGCTGGGATTAAAGGCGTGCGCCACCACCGCCCGGCTTAGATTTTCTTTTTAACTTAATCCATTTATATTCATCTATGTGCTGCCTGAGGCTTTTTTTTTTGTTTTGTTTTTTTTGTTTTTTTGAGACAGGGTTTCCCTGTAGTTTCTAGAGCCTGTCCTGGAACTAGCTTTTGTAGACCAGGCTGGCCTCGAACTCAGAGATCCACCCACTTCTGCCTCCCTAGTGCTGGGATTAAAGGCATGCACCACCACCACCCGGCCTGCCTGAGGCTTCTTTATCTCATCTACATACTGTCCACCCTGCTTTCCTGCTTCCTCTGTGTCTGGCTGGCTGATCCCCGCCTGGCTATACCCTGGCTCCCCTTTTCTCTGCCCACCAACCCCACCTACCCCTCTCTGCCTAGCTATTGGCTGTTCAGCTTTTTATTAGACCAATCAGGTACCTTAGGCAGGCAAGGTAAAAGCAACACATCTTTACATTGTTAAACAAATAAAACACATCTTTGCGTAGTTAAACAAATATTCTATTCCACAACAATTGATGACTGTCTATTTGTGTCTATACACCATGGTGACATTACAGTAGGTGATAGGCACTCCTGACAGGCCATGTTGTAAGCCCAGGGTCAGGCAAAGGTATGTGGGTTGTGAGTACCATGTAGCAAAGCCCACAAACGTCTGAGCCACCCATACATGCGGCAAGCTGTATATCCTGCCATCCCAGAAGCACCACATTACCTAGTGACTGTGCCTGGGTTTGCTGAGCGTGAAAGACCAGACTAGTGGTCAGTCAGTCTAAGAAGATGGCTACAGAATAGTCTGTGGCCAGCTGTTTCATCTCCAACTCAGCAGGCACGGCCTCTCGCTGAACGTGAATGGCCTGGCCCTACAACCTGAGTTTCTGTGATAGGTCCCATAGGGACAGCCATGAACTCCATGTTTCAGATTGCAGTATGTGTGGAAGCCCGGCCACTTCTGTGTAGTTCACTGGAGGCTCTCCCTATTTAAAACTCTCCTTCCGTGTCCTTGGTTTGAGGGTAAAGATTTCCCAGGTGTAGCAGCCACCACTCACCACTTGAGCACCCTAAGTTGTGTGTCCTCTAGTGGAGGGCACGGGCTGCAACTGAGAGACCTCCTTTGCAACTCTGTTACTCAGACACCCTGGGCCCACAGGTCTTGCTGCTCTCAGTCACCCAGCAGGCTCAAGCCACTAGTCTACCAAAAGACGAGAGTTACTACAGCCCTGGGCAGAAGCACACATGCATAGAACCATGCCGTGACATGAACACAAGCGTATGGGTCCTCTGCTAAGTAAGGTGGCAAAGAATACTCACATGCAAGGGATATGTGAGCCTAGAGCTGGAGAGCCCTGCTGTGGCAAAGATGCCACCTCTGCCTCCTATTCAGACCATTTTTTGCAACATCCACTCTCCTCCCCCATGCCCATCCACTTCCCTTGTTGTAGACATACTAGTGGCATGGATGGAGCTGCTGTGGAACTGCCACCCTCTCATCTTTTGGGTCTTTAAACTATGTCCCCGACCTTCCTTGTGAGTGACCAAGGGCAGAATCCGCATTGACATCCCACTCTGTTTGGGGTCTGGTTGTCGTGGCCTGGTGTCTGGAGGTGTGGACTCACTGTTAGCAAGTCGGATGTGGCTACAACTCCACACTCGGGTAGCCACAGTGGGACCTCAGGGAACCTCAGGCTATCAGCGTCAGGACAGGACGGTGTTTTTCTGCATGTCTGATGCATGCCTCTCTCTGTAGAGTCCCCCAAGCCAGTGGCCTGGGACCTTTAGGTGGAACTTGTGATGGTGTGAGGGACCCAGCTTCCTTAGGGGGTTTTGAGTCTGGAAACTGGGCAGTGGGTCATGACTTTACCAGTGACCGCCCTGGCCTCTAGTCACACATCCTTGCTTTCTTCTGCCCTACGGGCTAAGTTCCCTGGTTGATTGCCCAACTAACCCCCAGGAACACGGTGTTCTGTTCACCTTAGCCAGGCCTTTGGCCCCAGGCCAACCTGCTTCTCAAACAGCCAGCCGCATTCCAGCCACTGACAGCCACCTGCGTCACTGTCCACATCATTGCCAAGGCTTTCTGTGACAGCTTCCGTCAGTACTCCACCACGGCCCCACCCAGTATTCCCTAGGGTGTGACTACATAGTATGTCCTCTACCCGCTTCTCTTCTTGTGCCTTCCCTCATGCCCACCATGCAGGTCCTGTAGTCTGTCTCCTTGGCTGCGCTAACATATGCCTTTTAGTGTGTCCCCTGTGTTGCTGGGAGCCTCCTAACGCTATGTCCACACCATGTTCTTCAACCTGTGTCCTCAGGAAAGAACTCCATGACCACCAAGATCCCCTCACCCACTAGGGGAGCTTCTGCCAGGAGCACATAGTAGGTCCCAAGGTTCCTATAGGGTACAGTCTTCTTGTTTCTTCCAAGTCAGCTTGACCTTACCAAGATGTACTAGAACTTACTCCTAGCTATGGGCTCAGTGTCCAGGAGGGAAATGGGCAAATCCTTAGCAGGTTTTGCATATGTCCCATCGGATGCAGTGGCTACGTGAAGGGTTTGTCCCTACCAACACCCTAGGCACAACAAATGCACACATGCATGCATGCATGCGCGCTCGCGCGTGCACACGCACATACACACATGTGGCATGTGTGAGGTGAAAAGAGGGAGCTGGAGCCCATGGAATTAGAGTTAAAGGCAGTTGTGAGCCATCGTGTAGGTACTAGAAACAAAACCCAGGCCCTTTGTAAGAGCAGTAAGTGATCTTAGTCACAGAGCCATCTCTCCAGCCCCTACGGTTTGCATCTTAAGTGTCCCCTCCAAAGGCCCACGTGTTGAGGGCTTTAGTCCCCAGCATGGTGTTATTGGGAGGACTGGAAGGCTTTAAGAGGTAGGGCCTCAGGGGAAGTTTCTGAACACTGTAATTGATATGCCTTTAAAGGGGACTGTTCTGCTCTCTTCCCGAGTTGCCATTTAACTGCCACTCATGGTAGCTCTTGACCTGTGCCCAAGCCCTTGTCCTTGCTGTCATTGCCAAGTCCGCTGCTGGTACTGTTGATGAGCCTGGTTCTGCTAGAGCCAACTCTCTCTCTCTCTCTCTCTCTCTCCTCTCTCTCTCTCTCTCTCTCTCTGTGTGTGTGTGTGTGTGTGTGTGTGTGTGATGATTGCTACACACTTGAGTTCAAGCAACACACCCTTCATGACTTTTGGAAAATAGCCTACAGCCTGGACATGCAGGAGACCCTCCTGCTCCAGACTGGGCACCGTGACCTGTGTGCCTGCTAGCTAATTGGATGATGAAGACCCTGGTGTTAGTCAGTGGTGTTCCCTGTCAATAAATACCTGCTGGCAAATAAAATAGAAGAGTTCTCCCTGATGGCCTGGGCATGGGAGAACTGGCCCTACTCCTCAAAGGCTGTGACACTAGAGAGAGCAGGTCCCGCCTCTCATCTGGGCATCGCAGGAGAATTGGCCCTGGTGGTGAGGGCAAGTAGAACCGGAGGGCTGACCAACTCAGCTACCACCCAGGTCCAGATCCAGGGCTTTGAGTTGGTCCACCCTAACATCTACACCATCCATGAACTGCTGGAGCACATGAAGGGGCCGGTCCTGCAGAACCAAGCTGCAGCATCTCCATGACTCAGGGCAGCAGCAGGATATCCAATAAGAGTCTCGGTGAGGGTCCAGTACTGATGGTGTAGCAGAGGCCAGAGGCCTCGAACGAGACCAGTGTCTCATCGCAATGAACATTTGCAAGTAAAGCCATTTGGACAAAAGGATGTATTATGTGACACAGCATGACGTACTGCAGCTTCTGTGGTGAGATGCTTTTTGTTTGTTTTATTTTGTTTTATGACTGGGTTTCTCCATGTAACAGCTCTGGCTACCCTGGAACTCGCTTTGTAAACCAGGCTGGCCTTGAACTCAGAGATCCATCTGCCTCGGCCTCTCTGAGTGCTGAGATCAAAGGTGGCCACCACCGCCTGGAAAAAGAATTTTTTTCTTTGTTTGCTTGCCTGTCTTTGAGACAAGGTTTCTCTGTGTTGCTTTGCCTCTGCCTCCAGAGTGCTGGGATTAAAAGTGTGCACCGCCACCCCAAGGCTTTTTTATTTAATTTTTATTTCTTATTTTTTTATTTCCTTTTGGGGGGAGGTTACAGGGATAAAGGATGGGTATGGAAGAACTGGGAAATGAGTGGGGTTGGTGTATGACGCAAATTCACAAAGAATAAAAAAGTATGGGGAAAAAAGGATTGTGGGGAGGCTGGAGAGGTTGCTTTGGGGTAAGAGCACCTTCTTCTCTTGCAGGGGACCCAGGTTAGATTCCCAGCATGCACATGGCAGTTTGCAATCACCTGTAACTCCAGTTCAAAGAGATCTGACACAAGCCAAGCACATGGTACACACACGTGCATACATGCAGGCAAAACACTCATACACATAAAATAAAAATAAATGTTTTTTAAAGCTGGGGAGAGGTTGTGGGACCCTTCCTCTGTCCCGCTGCCTCGGTTCACATCTTGGCCATAAAATGAGGCTCTTTGCACACTTTCATCAGCTCAAAGGTGACCCAGACGGAAACATCTAAAACCATGACAGACAGCTGACTTTGATGTGTGGTTTCGGACTCTGCCCAGCAAACAGTCCCTTCTCGTCAACTCTCAACCCACCACCAGAGACAGTCACGCCATCTGGATACCTGCTGGGCTGGAGCCCAAGCCCTTCCACCCCTATCTGCTTGGTAACAGTCAGCTCCGAGGGGCAGTCAACTGTGAAGCCCTTGAGATGACCCTCTGAAGTGTTCTGAGCTGTGGCAAGGGAACTGGGACCCACAGGGGCTGCTTAGAAGGAAAGGCTCCAACCTGAGGCAGGCGGTCCTCTCTTTTCCCTTGAGCTCCCATCAGCTGGCATAGCTCCTGCCTCCCCATTTTCCCAGTGCTGGACCTCTATTCTCCCCAAACCCAGCCTACCTAACCCTAAACTTGATCCCATGACCAGTGCCTGTTCACTAACAGCCACTTCGGTCTGCGCCGTTTGGCCCTTACCAGACAACGCCAGCCGGTTCCCAGAAATGCAGGAGACTACCCCTGCAGCTCTCAGAGACTGAGCTGGGTGAGCTAGTGAGCCATCCTTCCCCAGCCTCCAGCAGAAGTTCTCTGAGTGCCCCTCTTATGGGTGTCCTCCTAAACTTGTGTCTTGGTACAGGATTGGCCCCCGGAGACTCCTGGGCTTGCCACTCTTTGCTCCCCTTATCCCCAGTACAACCTCCCTCTGGCCTCCCTGCTCCATGGAACTGTGATCTCTTGATCTTGTGGCCAAAGAAGCAGACAGGCAGGCAGGCCTGGGGTGGGTGATTTAGCCTGGTGGAGCAGGGTGTCTCATAGTGAGGTCACTGGGGGAGATACTGGCCTGTCACAAGATCAACCTCTAATGGTGTTAAAACCCCGAGGGACAGCAGATGGTTGGCCGTACCCCTGGTTAGCCCCTGGTGACAGAACTGACCTTCAGGGGACAGGACAGTGACTGGCTTAAAATTTCTCTCTCCTCCTCCCCTCCTTCTCCTCCCCTCCCTCTCTCTCCATCCCTCTTTCAAAGCGCTCATTGTGGCTGATTGCTCCAGACGCCAGGCCAGCTCCTTTGGAGACAGGTTCCCAGGCAACATCGCTAGACTGAGCCAGGTCGGCTGCCCCAACACAGAAAACCCCATGCCCCCGCCTCTGTCTAAGACCCCCACCCAGCTGCACCCACCGCCTGCAGCGGGCTTCTGACCAGGCTCGCCACGCCCCTTGAGATGGGTTGCGGACGGCCTCAGTGACCCCGGTCCCTTCATGGGCCAGTGAACCCAAGAGCACTCCCACAACGCCTCCAGGCCCTTCCGGAGCCGCAGGGATCCAGGTCCGCAGCCGCACCAGCGGGTTCTAGCCCTGGGAAGCGCGCAGAGCAGCGTGGCTGGAAAAGGAATCCTGGAGGGTTTCCGGTGCTGGGGAACGGGGAGGGGTGGGGACCGGCAGAGGGACCGACGGAGCTCAGAGTCGTACGTCCCGCCCCTGGCCCCGCCCAAGCCCCGGTCGAGGCGCTTGGATCACCCGCCCCCGACACAGAAGCAAATAACAGCTCTACACCAGCCCATTCAGGGCGAAGGCCACGACCTTCCTGGAAAGCACTTGGCAACAAATGAACGTGGGCGGGCGCTGGCACCCCTCGTCATCCTATGCACCCATGGTTCTTGTAGGAGATGAGCCCCCGGGCCGCGCGGGCCCTCCCTCGTGTGCCGAGGCTAGGATTGCGGTGTGTGGGTCCGTAGCTTTGGGACAGATCCTGTGCTCCGGGTTGGGGCGAAGCACCACACTCACTGCTGGTTGCTAGCTTTTTGGGGTTGGGGTTCATATTTTCACCAGCTGTGTTGTTAGGAGCGTGGCCTGTAACCTGGAGGGCACCCGCTGAGATTCCCGGTTCCTGTGCCCCAGGACAAAGCATTGGGAGCAGGATCACGTGGATAGTGATAGGAACAGAGAATTTATTATAAGAAAGAGAAAAAAAGAAAAGGCACTTCCGAGAGTGGAAGTGGGCTAAAGTGCTGGGCCAGATCCAGGGCTCAAAGGCCTCCTGCCAGGATAGTCCTTCTTTCATAGATCGTTAACAAAGTGTCCACCTTTTCCCGCATTCCTAGATCCAGGGCTTTTCCCTCTTCGCTTCCGTTTTGTTAGCTGTAGCCCAAGTGGGGGAAGGGTTACAATCTTCCTGCCATTGGCCGCTGCTCCTGCTGTTGCTTCCTCCTCCTCTTCTTTCGTGTTTTTATTTATTTGGTGGGGGGTAGGATGGGGTGGGGTGGGCGGGTGGATATGTGGAAGTCAGAGGACAGCACGTGGGGAGTCAATTCTCTCCCTTCCATCATGTGGGTCCTGAACATTGAACTCAGTTCCTCAGTCTTGACAGCAAACCTGTTTACCTGCTTAGCTATCTGGCAGACCCCAATGGCTTCTTTTATTATTAATCTAGATGTTTCTTGCTACATTCCTGTTCTTCAAGTTTCAAAAGCAATCCAGGGCTGTATCCCCTGAGACAGAGCCCAGGGAAGCCACTCCTATAGTTGAAAGCTGGTGACATCCTCCTAGGGTCACCTGTTTACTGCCAAGATACCTTCTTGAGCTTCCAGAAGTGCAACCTATGGTAAAGAGACTGCCACACAGATTCCTGGCAGGAAAATGCCATCTCTGTGACATAGACCCTCCCTATTGCCCCACTGAGTCTGGTGGTTTCAGGTCCCCCTGACCCATACCCAGCAACCCTCAGGTGAGGTGTGGAGGACAGGATGGTACTTCAGCCTGTAGCCTTAGGTAAGCCATGAATCCTTGGCTCAGCTGCTGTCCAGATAACAGTGGCCCTTTTGGGCTGCCTGAGTGGGGGCTAGTACCAGCCCCGCATGTCTCCAGCAGCGAAGGCCCCACCCCCACCGCCTGGGCAGCAGAAACAGGCACATTTTCCACTCACCCTTGGCCCTAACTATTAATAGTGCACTCTCCCTGCAAGGGCCGCTATAAATAGTCTCCAGCCCCTTACACAGGCCCATTCAGGCGCCTGCCTCTGGGCTGCATACAATCACCCACACACACCGCACACTGTGCCTCAGAATCGTCCACTGGGCATCCTGCCTACTCTTGGCTCCTCCAGAGCCAGGCACATGGAGAGGGCACCCCCACCTCATCTTGCTTCCAGAAAGACTCTGTCCCTGTACTCCTTCAGGGTCCACCCACAGCTGGGGCAGGGAGACTGTACTCATCTCTGTTATCAGAGCCTGGAACTGGTCTGGCTTCCTTTGCCCCTCGGTTTACGCCATCAGGGACTTTGGCACAGTGGGGTACTTTCTGGACCTCTTGCTCTTCATCTATGAAGCAACTGACAAGTAGCCTGAAGGGAAACCTGCCTGAAGGACAGGCCTAAATCTGCTGCCCCTTCCCAGGTGACTGCCCCCCCCCCCCCCAGATCCAACCCTGGTTTCCTGCTCTGGAAACTGCTGTCAGGCCAGGAGGGTCACTGAGTCCCACCAAGTCCTTAGGGGCATAGGTTCAACCATTTCAGTTCACCCCAAAGCCGGTCCAGTCTCCACCTGCCCTGTAGAGCAGGTGCCTCTGAATGCCTGTTCTGTGTCCTCCTCCTCACGGTGCCAGGCAAACTGTGAACCCTTGCCCAGTTCCCTGGTAAAGGGTGACCATTTGGCCTGCTTGCTAGACTTCTCCTCTCCATTTGCCTGGGCCTGGTGACTGGTGGTGACAGGCGTCAGGGTGGGGGACTTGGGGATTCTAGTATTGTGTAGAGAGGAAAAGAAGAAAACAGCCCTGTTTACGGAAAAGTTACCTCCGGCCAGTGGCCTTCCTGGGGGGACAGAGGTCCTTTGTTGGAAAAACAGGAAACCAGGATTTCCAGGACCTGCCAGGCCACCCGCAGGCCACTTGCCCCAGCTTCCGCCAATTCTCATAGATTCTGCCAGTCATCAGCTGCTCTCTTGTCCGTCCTTGTTTGGGCCATCCCTCTGGCTGGTACTCAGGCCTCCCCTTTTCAGGCGAAGCTGCTTGCCAAAGCTTGCAGTATGGAGATAGGACTCTCCTTCAGAGGGGCAGGTATCTCACAGAGTCCACTGTCCACCTTAGACACAGCTAGGAACCTGACAGGCACAGCCAGCCTCTTGATCCATGAGCCACCAGTCTCTGAGGGAAGCCCACTGAGAGATCAGCCCCAAGCTTTCAGTGTGTGTGTGTGTGTGTGTGTGTGTGTGTGTGTGTGTGTGTTCCTGTTAGGTCCCTTAGCCAAGGGTGCCTCTAAGGACAGTCTATGAACTAAATAAACCAAGGAGTAATGTTCCAACATAGGGCAGTCTCACAGAGAAGGACTGGAAAATGGGGGGTGGGGTGGGCGGGGGGGGGGAGCTATACAGGAGTCAGGAGACCAAAGTAGTCAAAAGTCTAAGAAACAAAAACACACACTGAAGGCCAGAGAGGTCCTGGTCCTGAATCAGTGACCATGTGTTCCAGTTATCTATGCCAGCACTAAGTGACAGTCCATACGCTGCGCTGCTTGCTATTCATTGGTTAACCCGTTGCTGCATGAGCAAGTGCACATTCACATGTCAGACATGTCCCAACGCCATACATCAACCCAGGCATGCTTAGCTTCTTCACTTCTGCACTTACACAGCACAGACATGTTCATGTACACACACATACACACAAACACAAAAGCACGGGCAAGTCACTTGCCACCACTCAGCAGTCCCTCCTCCACCTGGCAGTTGCTCTCAATGCCAACAATACCTACGGGTCGGGGGGGAGGCAAGAGACCGCAGGTCTTCCCTGTGTCTAAAGGCAACGCTGGGCCCCTGTCAGGGTCACCCTAGTCAGACAGCTGGGAGGCACTGTGTGGTGCCTGGCACGGCAGAAGCTGGGCCAGCAATGTCGTGTGACCTGACTGTCAAGGGGATGGCTCTCCAACCTGCCTAGGAAGGACCTCAGATGCTGCCCTTCCACTCATTGACTTCTTTGTCCTTATGTCCAGCTCAGCCACCATGCAACGCCTCTTGTGCCATGTCCAGGTGAGGATGTGGTATGCTGCTCTGAGGTGGGGTGGGGGTGGGGTAGTCTGGCTGATGCCCTCACCCTCTCATACCTCAATGCTGCAGGCTGATGGGAGGGAGCCCTTGGGTGAAGGTTGAAGCTAGGCTGCTTGCACTTCAGGCAGTTGGCTTGAGGCTGGAAGGCTGAGACTGGTGGAGCTGGGTGGGATTTCCTATAAGGTCAAGATAAAGCCAGAAGATCATATGGAGGTAAAGGAGGGTGGTTTAGACCTAGTGACCTTGGCACTACCTGGCACAGAACAGCTCAGAGAATAATACCCTTGTTCGAAGCGGAAGAACTGCAGGGAACTTGCTGCTGTCTGGGTCAAGGGACTTGTGGTCCAGATGCAAAATCCATGGTGCTAACCTTGTGTTGTGGTCCCTGTGTCTAACGCCTCTGTGGTTTTTGAATGTCCTACAGTCTTCTCCCCATTATTCAAGGCCCGCTTCAGGTCAGTGTCCCTCGTTTTCTTGTCAAGAGGACTCATTAGCCACACTAGACCAGACAGAGAGTAGATGCTTAGGTGGTATCTGCTAGGACCCCTAAGAGCCCTGACCTCACGAGCATCACCCCTCCTGATCTTTCCAAAGTCCAAGGATTTGTATGCAGATTGAGCACAAAGGCCAGAAACCTATTTGATAAAAGGAAAGGAAGGCAGAACCATCCCCTGTGGCATGTATTCGGCAAGAGGAAATCATGGAGTCCCCTCTAGACATGCCAGTTGGGTTAGCACAACAGCAGGAAAGGGGACTCCCAGTCAGGGTTAGCGCTCACAAAAAAAGAATTCACTGAGCAGAACAAATGAGTGGTGAATGAATGAAGGAGTGAATGGCGGTCAGTGAATGACTGAAGGAGGAGAGGGTGAATGAATGAAGGAGTGATGCGCGAATGCTCGTGTTAGCGAACGAGTGAATGAGGGTAAGTGAATAAATGAATGAGTGAATGAGCAGAGTGAACAAGTAATGAATGAATGTGAGAGAATGTGAGTTGAGTGAGTGAATGAATGAGTGTGAATGAGAGGTTGAGAGACCGAATGAATGGCTGTGTGTGCGGGAATGTGACCCCCCACCCGCCTCGCCACAGCTCCTCACTGCAAACCCCAGGCCCCTTGAGTGGAGCCCCCAGGTAGCAGAAGCCATGTGTGGGAAACAAGAACTAGCCCAAGATGCCCTACCACGTTAACTCTGAGGCTGCAGGCAGCGCCTGAGAGTCTGGAGTCGCTGAGGCCACCGCCTCCTGTTTCTGAAGACACAAAGCTGCAGCTGTTCATGGCCACAGTGAGCCCCATGCAGGCTGGCAGATGTGTGTGTGTGTGTGTGTGTGTGTGTGTGTGTGCGTGCGTGTGTGTGTGGTGTGTGTGGAGAGAGAGAGAGAGAGAGAGAGAGAGAGAGAGAGAGAGAGAGAGAGAGAGAGAGAGAGAGAGAGAGAATGAGTCACTTTAGACCTGAGCCCCCTCCATACCACTTTTTCTAGTCCCACACCCTAGCTCAGCCCCAATGCTGTTCTCTCCGCTAGAGTCCCGAGTCTCTCTGATTCCTCACAGAACTGAGAAAATAGTTGTCAGCACACCAAAGTCATGACCTCAACCCAGGGACCTCTGTAGTGTGAACATCCAGAACCCCAGAACATACAGTCCTCACACCGATAGCCAGCAGGAACCCACAGGGATAGCGCCAGAAGGTGTGTACGTGCGAAGACTGCAGAGTGCCTAGTCCCCAGAGCTGCCCTGGGAAGCAGGATCATGACCTCACGACCCACCCAACGGTTTCACTGCTCACCAGGCACTCAGGTTCCCAGGACCTTGGAGGCAAAGGCTGCTTTGAGGATTTGTCCTCCATCCCATCCTTGGGTTCTGAGACATCAAAAGGGTCCTTTGTAGACCCTCAGAGCATCACAGCCCAACCAGACCCCAGGTGATCACCTTCAAGGTAGAGGGAGGCAGCTAAACCATAGCTGGGGCTCCAATCCACTCAGAAAATGCGATTATGAATGGATGTTGGGTCCAGCAAGTCAGTCCTATACTGTTGAAGTAGAACGCGACACTGACCTTAGCCTGACAGCTGAAGTAGAAGAGAGAGGGTGGCAAGACCAGAACCTACTCATGAGCCAAGCTGGACCTATCATTGGGGAGCAAGGAGGGTAGTGTAGAAGATTCTGGAGTAGATGGGCAAACACAGGATGTGTCCTCAGGAGGGCAGAGGGAGAACTCCCCCAAACCGAATCAAAGACTCCACTGTGAGCGGAGGGAGAAAGGAGCAGGGAGGGGATTGGGACGTGGATCAGCTACTAATGTGCTTGGTGTGAAAGCATGAGGAACTGAGCTCTGCCTCCCAGCATCCGTGGGGGAAAAATGGGTGTGGTAATGCATGCTTCTAATGTCAGCACAGGGGTGGCAGAGACAGGAGGATTCTTACCGCTTTGCGGCCGCCCAGCGTTGCTTAAATGAGTCCTGGGTCTCAGTGAAAGGCCCTGTCTAAGAAACCAATGTGGATGGTTCTCATGAGATAGAGACCCTAACTGGAGTCCTAGGTCCAGCAAGGAAGGCGGGGCCTGGAGGGAGGGTCCAGGAACTGTGCTGGCCACAGAGGCAGTATGGAAGCTAGCCTGACACACTCGGTGAGGAGCTTGCTCTGCTTGGACTCCCACAGCTGGTGGTCTATGGAGACCTATCAACAAAGAGATAGTGGGTTTGTAACCCTGGTGGGGAAGCAGTGCCTGGAGAGGGATCCAGCTAGGGACACTCACAGGAAAGGGTGGCCAGGATGGGATGCTAGAGTTTGGGTGGGGAAGGTTGGCACAGAAGGTACAAGTAGGGTTTCTCCAGCCAAGTCCAGCTGCAAGAGCTTCAAGAGCACAGACTTGGCGGTGGTGGGGGCACTAGAATAAACACAGTCTGAGCTGGGATGGGGGCAGGAAGGGGGCAGGAAAGGCATGGCACTTCCATTCTAAACCTACAGTCAGATGCCACTCCATACCCACAGGGATGGCTGCGGAGAGAAAATGGAAATGGCAAAGGGTGGTGAGCGTGGAAACACAGGACAGCTGTCGTTATTCAGATGGCTGGTCACAAGTTCCTATGGGCCCCTCTGTTCTGTGTATTTACAGCACAGTTCCTGAGATCTGGTCATTCACAGACGGAACTGCAGCGGCTCATAGCTCTAAAAGCCAGGGACTTAGTGATGTGGGAATCTGGTGAGGACTTTCTTCCTGTTATCCCATAGTGGAATGCAGAAGGCAAGAGCACAGAGAGAGACAAGGGAGAGGAGACAGCAGGTAGGAAAGGACAGAAACGATGAGACAGAAATCAATGAGCATGAGCAGGAGGAGCCAACCCCACGACAGGGGCATCAAGGCAAAGCACCCATCCTTGAGGGCCATGCCTTTGGGATTCATTCATCTCTCAGCATCACCCATTTGGGGACTGAACGTCCCACAGACTGATTGCAAAGGCTACAAACTGAGATCCTGTTTCATAAACACGGGTAGTGTTGCTCAGTGGTTGAGTGCTCGCCTACCAGGCAGATTGCTTAGAGTTTGATCCCCAGTACTTCCAGGGGGGTAAAAATCAATCTTAATTTTTTTCTTCATTCAGAATAACATTGTATGACAGAAAATGTGGCAAGTTGAAACTATTGAAAAAAATCCATGTATTTTAATACCTATAGCATCACTTTTCCCTAATTCTTGAACAAGGGACCTTGAATTTGGGGATTGTGAATTTCCATCACTTGCTAGACCCCCGTAGGGCCAAAGGTTGGGAAGAAGAGCCAGATGCTGGGTGAAGGGAAGCAGGTTGAAGTGGGGCTGCCTGCAATGCCTTTTGCAAGCTTGAACCTGACTCCTCGAGGAAGGGGTGGCCGTAAGTAGCCTAAAGAAGTGGATACCGTGGCCTCGCATAGGTTGTGGTCTTGATAGGTTGCGAACCATAGAGAAAAGTCCGAAACCCTTTAACACCTATTCTCCTATAGGTCAGGTTTGCCAGGCAGCTCAGGCCCCTGGCTCTGCCCATGACCTGAGACATTTAACAGTGTAAGCATTAAAACATGTGTGTTTGTTTGTGTGGTGGTGGAGATAAAACTGAAGTCCTTGTGCAGGCTAGCAGGCTCTTAGCCCCCAGCAACACCCTAAGCCTAGTGTGTGCATTCTTAAAGATAACTTTGTCCACCTCCGTGGTCAAATGGTTTCTAATAGGCACCTGGACTCAGGGAGGCTCCACCTCCCCTGGGCTTTCAGTTACCACATATCTCAGGCTCACCTTGGCACTCACCAGTTACCCTTAGGCAGGCAGATTTATCCAGATCTGTCTCCAAGCTTGACTCATGCCCAAAGCCTCCCGGGGTTGGTCATTGGCCACACTCCACTGTCCCTACTGCATCTCAGAGGAAGGAGGCCCAGGGCCTGCTCAGAATCCACTCCCCTGCCCTTAGCCCCAGGCCCACAGGATAGGCTGTGACCAAGCATGGTGGCACATATCTTTAACTCCAGCACTCAGGAGGCAGATGCATGTGGATCTCTGTGAGTTCAAGGCCAGGGCCATGGGGAAATCAGATGGACTGTCCTGCTTAGAAGACGCTTCCTGCCCTGCTACCCTACAGCTCCCTCCACCAGCTGAGGTGCTTGGTGTGATATCCCTGGGCCTGAGATGTTGACTCTCCTTGAAATCAAACTGGGTCAGGACCAGGTCCTCCCAACTGACCTGTAGGTGAGGAGACACTCTGGGGCCCTGAACAGTCTAGGCCCTGACTGAGGTCCATGGCTGACTTTCAGCTGGAGATGCAGAATGGACAGGGTTGAAGATTTTGGGGACCAGTGGAATGTGGGTACAGGCTTTACTTGGTGATAATGGCTAAGGCTCAGTGTGGCTCTAAATTGGTCTAGATGCAGGTGGTTGCTGTGAGCCTGTGAGCTAAATCTCGCCTCTGTGTACGTGTGCACAAGGACTTCCTAGGAATCCGGTTTCCATGGCTCCTAGGCCCCGCCAATCTCACTGTTTGTCTGGCCAAGGTGGGGTACTGACCTGCTGCATCGAGAGTCCCTCCCTGCAGCAGATAACAGCTGAGGGACATCCCTTTAACATAGGGTTTCTAGTTGCTCTCCTGGCCTCGCCTGGGATTTGGCCCCTGCTCCCCTGGATATGAGGCTGTCACAACCTCAGTCTCCAGCTTTAGTTTCTGAAGCCCGTCCTCAGCATGACCATATGGCATCCTAACACCAAGAGGGAAGGAGCAGGGAATCTCAGCCCTCCCATCGTTCACTCTTCAGTCAGCTAGGGAGTCTATACCCAAGCAGTTCTGGGTCCCAGTGCTGATACTAGTCAGCCTCTGAACCAAGTGTCGTGTAGGACTAGGGTGGCTGGGCACTGGGACACTGGCCGGGTGACAGGGGCTCTCTTGCCATCCCATTGGCCCAGCAGAGTACCTCATACATACATCCTGCCCTGAGAAGAACCTAGGTATCCAGTGTGGGGAGGGGCAAGTGGTCAATCCTGTCCCAAAGAGAAGCTTCTCGAGACAGGGTTTCTCTGAAGGTTTGGAGCCTGTCCTGGAACTAGCTCTTGTAGACCAGGCTGGCCTTGAACTCATAAAGATCTGCCTGCCTCTGCCTCCCGAGTGCTGGGATTAAAGGCGTGCGCCACCACCACCTGGCTCATTTGACTTTTTATTTGTTCTTGTTTTTAATTAAATTGTGTGTGTGTGTGTGTGTGTGTGTGTGTGTGTGTGAGAGAGAGAGAGAGAGAGAGAGAGAGAGAGAGAGAGAGAGAGAGAGAGAGAGAGGAGAGAGAGAATTTTATTTGGTTGAGTTCACGCCTACCATGACATGGATATGGAAGTTGGGAGATGGTCTCTCCATTCCATTGCAGGCTGCAGGTACCAGACCTAGGCCATCGGGTTTACATAGCAGGCGCTTTTAGATGTGCCAAGAGATGTAGGTAACTCCAGAGCACCCTCTCTAGCTAGCTCCAGCTCTGGAGAGCGGCCCTGCCACTAGCCACATCAGCATTGAACCCCTTCCAGCCCCGTTTAGAAACTCAGTAAGAGGTAACTCTTCCTACCCCTGGCTCGGGTCTCTGTGGGAGGATTCCATCCCTGTCCTTCCTGACTCCCAGTCCTGACCAGGGACCTTTTCAATGTGTGTTAAGCACCCAGCCACCCTGTCATAGAATAGATCTGGGCCAGGCCATGGGAGAGTTGGGTGTGGGCAGGATGTCTGGCAAAGCTATTGCTGCAGCTAGTCACTGTCCAGAGAGGGCTAGTGCCTAGGAGGGGCCTCAGCAGGGATTGGAGCCAGACCTGACAAGTTTGGCCTCCTTCACAAGGAAAGCATCCAGAGACGGCAAAAGACTGCAGTTGGGTCCCCAGGGCCAGAGAGGACAGCCGGGGTAGAGTGGAGGACCATAGGGCTCCAGAAATGACGGGATGCAGTGAGGGAGCGGAGAGTGGCTATGTGGCGCACCCGGCACAAGGGACTCCTGGGTGCTATGTAGAGGGCTCTGTGGAGGCCACAGGGACAAGCTCGGCACGTGTCCTGGCCAGGCTACTTTCCCCGCTGGCCCCAAGCCACGGCCAGTTGGGGACACAGTGTGCAGGGAGAACAGGGTGTGTGTTTGCTCAGGGCGCCTGGAGCCCGGCATGGGACAAGGGCCCATTGTGTCCCCAAGCATCCTGGCTAGTCCTGCCCCACCGGCCCATCCATACCGCCCCACCTCCATCTCTGCCCTGTGACCCCTCACCACTGTCCACAGTATTCTTGCCCCTCAGCATGCACCCACATCACCTCGCCAATAAGTCTCTGTGTGCATTTAATTCTGAGACCTCCACGAACCTTGACCCCCACCTATACCCTTTCCTCCCCTCCCCCTCGCATGCTGCCCTCTGCCCTTCCATCCTTATCACCACCCAGTGTCCCCAAGTCCACACAGGTCAGGGGATATGCAGCACGTCCCCACATCCTCACACATCCTGATGCGGACCCCAGACTCATGCAGGTCCCATTCGTACGTACAAACATACATACCCCTTTGTAGCCCCGGAGTCTCCCTCAGGGTGTCTTAGTGATCCCAGAGACAGAAGGGAGTGTGATCCTAGCAGGCCTGGGCAACAGAGAAGCAAGACTTTGAGTCTGGTCTGGGGGAGCATCAGGATGATGACGGAGTCTTCCAATCAGCTAGCCCATGGCTAAGGAATGAACTGATAGCTAGCTGCCCATTGGGGTTCATCTGGGGCTGATACCCTGCCAGCCTATTCTACACACCAGGGCTGTGGCAGGCCTTTCCTAGACCCAGTGGCCTGGGCTTGGTGAAGCAGAGCCCAGCTGGCATCCACCATGTCTGCAAGGGTCCCTCATGAGATAAGTTGTGAAATGGCAGGAGAGTGCCAGCTCCGCCACGTGGGGTGGGGGCGGGGCCTCCATACATCTCCATAATCAGCTCAGCTTCAAGGTATCTCCTCATGCTCAGTCTCACAAAATCCTTGCGTTAAGCCGCAATATCTGGCTCACCAGTAAGAAAGCCGAGGCTGAGCATCTCTAGGGCATGTGCTGGGGGCTGGGCATGGTGAGTATATGAACTCAGAGTGTTTAGTGCGTGAGCTTTATGCCAATGTGAACTTTACAGAGGCTGGGCTGATGGTGCAGAACCGGTCTGACTGGTGACTGTGTGTGTGTGTGTGTGTTGCGCCTTTGCTTGCTTGCTCACGTGGACATGTGCACTGGGGCCCAGCCAGGAGGCAGGCAGGACAGAGGCCCTGGCCTGCGTCATGGGCATTACCTCCATCAGGTGGCCACCTGCTGGGGGTGTTGGCTCAGCTGGGAGTGGCAGCGCAGGTACAGTTGAGCCCCGAAGGCTAAGAGATAGAGAGGAATAGGTGGGCTGGACAGCACCCAGGTACGTGCTCCACCCTCCTTCCTAGGTCAGAAGCACAAAGGACACAGCAGAGCCGGGAAAAGGCAACCTCACCAGGAGGCCAAACCTGGACTGCGTCCCTGGGTGTTGAAAGACAGACTCTAGCCCCATCCCTGGCTCTGCCCATCCTAACCTCAGCCCTGAGAAGCCAGCCAACACTCTAAGCCCTTGAGCTGGCTGTGGAAGGGCTGGTCTGACGGCTGCCCTGCTCCTCATTCCTTTGACCCCAGTGGCCGGTTGGATTCATGCTGGCCTTGTCCAGGTGTCACTAAGGGGTTCCACACCTTCTGGACAGGTCACTAAATTACCTCTTCTGAGAGACTGTATCTAACCAAGCAAATCTAACCAAGATTTCCAAAGGGCAGACCTGGCTGAGGTTCCCTCACCCCTACTGGTGCCAGCTCAACCATTTCAACTAGCCCTTGCTCCCAGCCTCTGGGCTTCCTACCTGATCAGCAGCCATACCTAGTTCAGGGAACTGTGAGGGGCCAGGGGCCCTGCTCCTCCAGCACAGCCTTTGTGGGCCTGGACCAAACCTGAGAATGACCATATACCCAGGCTCCCTTATGACTATCTTGAGGCCAGCCACTTTGCTTTCTCGAGCCTCACTTTCCCCACATATAAGCAATAATCAAGAAGAAGATGTCAAGAAGAACCTGTGTGTAGGTCTTAAATATATGGGTCCTATTGTCCTTCCCCACCTCCTGCCAGTCAGCCTATTCCTTTGACAGGCTACCAAGGCCTAGGAGGACCCTACCAGGGCCTGAGCCAACTCCCATAGGCCCCAGGCCATTCCAATCCAGCACTCACCCTCTTGAGGGCCTGTGGAACTCACCTAGCTAGGCTTTAGGGCCCCTGGAAGAGACAAAGCCCTAAAGCCCTGGCTGAGGTCCTAAGACATGCAGGGAACATCAAGCCAGGTCCTGCAGGTGAAAGGTGGTTCTTTCTGGGCACTGGGAAGAACTGAGATGCCAGAGCTGGTCAGGATCTGCTTATAGACACTAGAGACATCTTCTGGAGTCCTACAGCCCAGCAAACCCATTCTACAGCTGAGCACCGAGGCCCAATTCCTGCTGTCCCTCCTCAGGCAATAGGGATTCAGGGAAGGGTTATGAGTAGGAGATTCACAAAGCTGAGGAAGACTCTCGGTTACAGAGCCTTACAGAGCCGTGGTGGGGCCTCGGGGCTGGGCTGCAGGAGAGTCAGCTGAGGGCTGGTTGAGTACAGCAGACTGGATGGCACCAAGTGAATGACTTTCTTACTGCTGCCCATGGGGCATCCTCTGCCTAGGGTCCAAAAGCAGCCAACTTGTTCACTTGGGCAGGTTACCAGGGCCGGGTCGAAACCCCAAAACTGCGTCCCAGAAACTACGAGTCAGCGGCTCCCCTCCCACAGCCTCTAGGGAAGCTGAAGAGGCACTGGGAACACCCAGGCGAGGGTGTGGCTGGGACTGGGACCTACGGAGAGCAGAGACAGAGGAGCCAGCAGAGATCTCCTTTGCACATATTCCCCGGGGTCCATAAATCTCTCCTTGGAATGGATACTGGACCTGGGGCTACCTGCTTAGGTTGTCAGGTCCCCTGCTCTGGGGATCTCCTACCCCCAATTAGACCACCTCCCTACTATTACCTAATAGATGTACTTAGACAGGTACTTGGGGTTAGCAAGAGTGGTTGGCTGGATTAAAGGGCAATGGGCAAGAGATTTTATATCCCTGGCCCCACTAGATCCTGAGGAACTCTGAGCTTTTTTTGTCTCCCTCCTTACACAACCCAGGCCTGAACCTGGCTGGGGAAACTCACAGCCATAACCTTGTCCCCAAATCTTTCAAAAGGATCGAACCACAGATTTTTGGGTGACACCAGCACTTTAACTTGGTGATGGTCTAAAGGCTTAGTGGGTTATCTGCTCATCTCTTCCCTTCCTCAGCTTCAGCCCCCACCCCCATCAGCTTTCATCTCCCACTACCCCCATACAGCCTGCCTGCCTGAGGCCAACTTTTCTCTATCTGAGGGACAGCAGAATGTGTTCAGGGAAAGCGGGTGTGTTCAGAGGGCGGGATGGTCAGGTGTGAGGCGGGAGGCACCGGCAGGCTCTGTGTGGCCAGCTGATACGACTGTGCCTCTGATCCAGGAGACGACCGTGGACCCCGGGTACTCCAACACAGCTCAGCTTTGCAGCTTAAGCCCAGAAAGCCAAGCAGAACCCTGTGGAGTAGAGAGACTGCCTAGACCTGGGAGGGCAGTGGAGGCACAGGTAGATGGACTGTGGACAGCATGTCTTCTAGTGCCAGACTATGGCCTGTCATCCACAGCCCCAAGGAGCCAGTAAGAGCTCAAGAATCACTAAAGTTGGAAGAGAAAGTGGGAGCTGGAGGGGGTTCTGGAGAGAAGGAACTGGGGCCTGCAGGTCACTAATGTGGATGGGGGTGGGGAGTGGAGTTGGGGGAAGGTCTCAGGGTGGGAACCCCATCAGAGTGAAAGTGAAGAATTCTTCCCATGCCTTCCATTCGGAGCCCTGACTCAGCCTCTGGGTTTCCTATGCCTCCTGGTCCCTAGGAGGGAAATAAGGAGTGTGACTGCCCGGGGACCCTCCAACCCCACTTTCAATCTCAGGTGCCCAACCCCAAGCCAGCTCTTCATTACAACTTCGCACAGAACCGGGGTCAGGAACCTGAACATTGTGAGGAGGGTCCCATAGTGGGTGATGACGAAGTCCTACCCTATCCCATGACTCAGCCACTTCACTTGGGGCATGGGTAGGCAGGTAGAGTAGCCTCTCCCCGGGTCTCTGTCCCACAGGCCCCAGAGAATGGACCACCCTTGACCACCCCTGACGAAGGTCCCTGGATCTTCTTCCTGAGAGGTGGGACAAAGCTAAAAGCCAGAAAGTTGTGGCCATGGGCCTGGTGCCCCTGAGGCAGATGTGATGTGTGGGTCTCTCCAGCTTGGGGAATGCTCAGGAAAAAAGGAGGAAGGTTCATGAACCCCACAAACCATGAAAGTACACAGGGGTGCTGCCTACAGTGCCTACAGCAATTGCCCATCTGGGGACCAATGTACACCAAGTGCATTTGTTCTTTGGAGCTGATCCAGACTGGCTAGCCATTGGGACATTTTGGAGTGTCTGCCAGGCCAGACTGGACCCCTCTGATTGGGATCTGGAGAACTGGACTCCCTACTTCCTCCAGGATGCCCCCAACACAGTCTACTTTGGGTGGGGGGAGTAAGAACAATCCCTGGAAATTCATGGCGAATGGGCTAAGAGTTGGGGCATCCCCTAGGCAGAAGCCAGCTCAACCTATGTACAGAGCAGGGCATTCCCCTCCTCCCACTGCCATCCCTGTCATTTCCTAGGAATAGGGAAGTAGTATTGTGGTTGGAACAAAGCTTAGCCACTTCTGAACTAGATGCCCTGCCCAGGCCACCTCAGAGTCCCGGGGTCAAGATGGGTTTGTGAAACCCTGCCCAGAGATAGGGGACAGGGCAAGGCCTTTCTCTGGTCTCCGAGGGTCTCTTTGACTCTCATACAGCTGGCTTCCAGAGTAGACTCAAAGGACTGTCTCAGAGCTCCAGCAGCCATGGCCCTGTCACCTTTAGTGGCTCCTGACCCTCCTGGCTTTTCACCTAGAACTGCTTGAAGGCGCATGAAGGGCCTGAGAGTCTTATAGGGGTTCCAGACGAGGGAGCCACAGCTTGGGTTCATCACTCCTCTGTAGACCTGGCCAGCTGGTATGGACACTGACACCCTCACTTCTGTTCCTGGGGCATCCCGGGATATGAATGCTCCTGGTACCCATTAGCACCTGGCTCAGTAGACACCCAAAAGCCAGATGGGCGTCCTTTCAACAGAGGGTAGGGTGGAAAGAGCAACAGGACACAGCCTGAGGTAGCATCAGTTTCATGGGTTAGTTCTGGAGCCCAGACCTGGCCTCGATGGCTCTGTATCCACACTGTGGCTTCCAGGATCTAGATCCTGCTGACTGCAGACCTGGGTCCAATCCCCATAGGTATAAAAGGAGAAGGTGAGGTAGGCTCCTGGCAGCCTGGTATACCAACACACACCTCCAGGTGCTGAAGACATGTCAACACTTTTCTACCTCTTTTTCTACAAGTAGAATTGGAACCCATACTTCTTCCTCAACACCTCATCTGCCTCCCTCTCATGCCCAGGTATTGGGGACTTACTAAATCCTCCTCTATTTCTGAGCCATTAAAGGTGGTCTATGGAGACTGGGTACCTAGGCTTTCCAGCTCCACTGTGTGGGTTTGCGCCCACAACTATCAGAGGAGGCTGACTCACATCTGACCTGCAGCGGTCTTCTGTCCTGCCTTCTTTCTCTCTAAGCCCTATTTATTCTTGGGCAGAGGTCATGCCTGGCAGAAATACTCCTGACCGAGAGCTCAGTAGATCCCGCTGCTGTCCACCGGCTTGTGCTGGGCCCCACATCTTCATTCCAGCAAAGACTGCTGTTTTCATTGGCCACACACACACACACACACACACACACACACACACACACACACACACGTATAGGCGGCAGACACGTATAGGCGGCAGGAAGAGCCTGCAACATCAGTGTGCTAGGCTGACTCGAGGCATGGAGCATGCCAAGCTGATGGACATCCTCACTAAACATGCGTCTCTGAGGTCATAACCACAGTTGAGCTGGACATTTCTCCTGGCCACTCTGCATCCTAAGGGGACAAGAGTCTTCCACCAGGAGTTAAGCTAAGCACTTGCCTACCTGTGTGGACCTGCTAGGAGAAGTAGGAGGAAGTGAGAATGGGTATTCCTGTTCCTTTTGTTGTCGCTGTTGCTTTTGTTTTGCTTTTCGAGACAGGGTTTCTCTGTGTAATAGCCCTAGCTGTCCTGGAACTAGCTCTGTAGACCAGGCTGACCTCGAACTCACAGAGATCCGCCTGTCTCTGCCTCCCGAGTGCTGGGATTAAAGGTGTGCACCACTACTGCCCAGCTGGTACTCTTATTTCTATACCATATACATGGTTGGATTTGTCCCAAAGGTGTCCCTCATATGGTGTAGCTTTTGGAAGGCATGACAGGCCCTACCATAAACCAACCCATGTTGGTTTTGAGACTCTGTTATGAAATTCCAGGCTATGTGCCCACTAGGCACCCACTAGACACTATGAGCGGTATTTCACAGGTGCTTAGCAGCCATCAGAAGTCCTGTTCTATGCGTGGGGAGGCTGAAGCTGGAAGGGTAGGTCAGTCAGTGGCAAGGCAATGCTTGGGTGCTGGGTGGGTCCTTGGCTGCGGTACACGGGCTGAGATTCTGAAGGTGGTCCTCAGAGGTGAGCTAGAAAGAGGTTGAGGGTAGATGAGGGTGGAGGCAAACTTGGTCCAGCACTGAGGGTATGGGCAGCTGGGTTTAGCCACAAGCCAGAGCCTTGTGAGGAGGAGGACCTTTAGCCCAGTCTGCCTGGACCCTTCCAGACCATCCTGCTACACGGATCTATAGCCCCAGCTCAAGCTGACTCTGTTACGACCAAGGTGGCTGGAGTTTTCTGGGCAGCTGGATCCAGACAGTCTGGGCTGATGCTATTATATCCACCACCATCACTTCCTGCAAGGCTCACCAGAGGACAGAGTGCGAACTGCTTTGGGTAAATGACAGAGAGCATTCATTGATGTTGTTTAGGCCTGGGTACCCACGGCATCTTCTTTGTTTTTCGGGGTCTTTTAATGCTGAGTCTAGGGGCTGAGGCCAGTTGGGTATGGCTGTGTACGTACCCTGGTTATAGCAGGACACGAGCAAACGCTCCTGAGTGGCAGCAAGAGCCATGCCAAGGGGGAGCTGTAATTTGTCAACGATATATGGGCCTGAGTTGATGGCTTAGGACAGGCCCCTGGGAAGGGAGAGGGTATCCAATAGCTTCTGGGATGAGGTTGGAAGAGGCAGCCACAGCGGCTGGGCCAGAGTTCGTACAAGCTGGTGTTCTGTTTCCGACCTTGTTGGGCCTCCCCAACCCAGGGACGCCTTTGGCAAAATGTTGCAAAATCCTGGCTGGCTCCTCTGGCTCCTCTCCCCATCCAGGAGATGTTTGCCAAGGAGTGCGGAGGCAAGAGGGGAAAGGGCCTTGCTTGCCTTAAACTGAGAACTCTGCCTCTAGCCAGCCTGAGGGGCCTGGCCTCGGACAGGCCTGACAGTGTGGGCAGCCAGGCCCTGTTGGTTACTCAGCTGGCCAGGCCAGGCTCAGGGAGAGGTTGGCCTGGAACAACACCAAGCCTAGATCTGGGGCTAGGGCCAGGGGTGTGAGACTGATGCCAGGTGTGCCTATCTGGGATAGTGCCTGGCTAGGTGACATGGGCTAAGGAGGAGCCTGCTCAGTTGGGGGTCATCAGCTCTTGCAAGGGGAACCAGGTCAGGGGTGGCTCAGGGTCAAGCAGGAACTGTTTGTGGAAAGGACTGACCCCGATGGCCACAGAGCCCTGCCTGGACTGGGCCTGGCCTGGGATGAGCAAAAGAACCAGAGACAATGGTTGATGGGAAGGAAAGAAAAGAGCTATGAGTCTCTGTAGTAAACAAAGGGCAAGTGGGGAGACTCTCGGGATGGAGGGACATCAACGACAGCCAGGGGTTAAGAAGACCCAGGGCCTACCAAATGGGGCAGTCAGACATGGGTTGTCATCGGCAAGAACACTTGATGTGGATGAGATCCACAAGGAGGTGAAGACTCGGAGGCATCTGAGGGGCCAGAGCAGAACAGCTTGGGGAGAGTGTGGGAGGTGCCCCACCTCACCCTCCTCTGTAGTATCACAGATCTGTAGTGTCTGAAGTGTGCTTTTGTGTGTCCGTGTGTGCATGTTGTTTTGAGGACAGTTACTTGAGGCTGGGTTTGTAAATACATATGACGTGTGTGTGTGTGCACGTGCACACATGCTGAGGCCCTGACCATGCTCCAGTCCATCGCCTCTTCTTCCCTACCAGGAAATGCAGTCTGGCTCTTGTCACCACAGCAACAGCCCCTCCCACCAGCAGGACAGAGTGACCCGGTGGGGCTGGCTGTGCATTCTGTCTGTGCCCACTGCAGGGCAGGAATGGCTTTTTCCGAGGTTGCATGCAGATGGGAGAGGATGGCTTGGGGGCTGAGTGAGGAAGAGGGTAGGGTCTATCCGGCTCCACCAGACCCCTCCTTGAGTAACACCTGGTTAAGAGAGGAAGGCCAACAGATGGGGGCACCTGTGTCATGCTGATCTGGACCCAGGGCAGCCTTTGAGTGGTAGGAAGGCAAGGAACAGGGCGTGGGTATCTGCAGCAAGACCCTTCTCATCTGGAGTACTCCAGCTCTGCTGCCACCGCCTATGGAACAACTGACCTGTGGGGCCCAGAGCTATTTTTAAGGCTTAACCGGATGGGCCTTCCAGGAACCAGGAAAAAACAGGCGGAGGACTGGTACCCTGCACAGGAACTGGCTGGGGGTGTTGAAACCTGTAGAGTAGGGACGGCCTGAGGTCTAGCTTCCAACAGCCGTGCCTAGCGGGAGCACAGACTCCTGTGCAAAGAGGAAGGAGGCTCCACAGACAGGACCTGACAGAACCTCCATTTGATAAACTGCTGGTAGGGGGTAGGATGAGGCAGGATTAATTGGTGACATAGGGATTTCTCAATGCCGCTCCGGAACAGATGTGTGGGTAGCTGCTCAGATCAAGCCTCTTACCAGACCTTCCCTCAGGCCAAATGGAATATGATAAGGCTCCTATGGTTCCCGGGGGTGAGGGCCGGGGTCTATCCTGATATGTCACAGAGCTTAGTAGGTTTGGGGCCCTCCACACATACAGAGGCCCACAGAGCAATCGCTCTTCAACACAATAAACATAAACCCCCACTTGAGGAGAAGGCTGCTCTCTGTTCTACAGACCCTTCCTTCTCCTCAGGCCCTCTAGGACTGCGAGGGGAGAGGAGCTGTGGGTGACTGAGCACCTTTGAGGAGCAGTTCCTCATTGCTGTTAGTTTGAAGAAATTCAAGGTGTTGGGAGCATCCCTCAGGAGTTTAGGGAGCAAGGATGGGGTGATCCTCCCCAGTTCTGGTCTTCCAAGGCTGACTTTATGAGGAACTAGCCAAGCTGAAGACCAGGATGATCTGGAGAGAACTGGCTTAGACGTTCACATGCTGGGTAGGGGTCACTAGAGAGGGACCAGGGGGAACCCCAGCCACTCTTTTCCATTGAATTTACTATCCACCTAGACCCAGATAGCTCTGGAACACTCTTCACCTCTCATCTGTATCCCAAAGTCTGGGGTCCAATACAACCAGACTATCTTGGCCTGGAGAAGGACAGGTCCCGTTGGACTCTTAGCTGGTCCTTTGAAAGCATCCATAGGCAGACTGTCCACCCTGTGAATCCTACAGGTGTTCTGGACAGATATGGTCAGTGCCTGGAAGCTCTTCATGGGAGAGCCAGAGGGAGCTCCAAGAACTTGAAACTCATTAAGAGCACTAGCTAGTCTCTCTCTCTCTCTCTCTCTCTCTCTCTCTCTCTCTCTCTCTCTGTGTGTGTGTGTGGTGTGTGTGTGTGTGTGTGTGTGTGGCGGGGGGGGGGGGCGTAAGGAAACTGGGTGGGCCCTGGATTGGATCAAGACAGTTGGCACCTCAGAAGGGTTCCAGAGTGGGAAAACTCGTGTGGCCTGTGGCATGAGGGACAATGACAAGTGAAGGAGAGGTCAGGCTCCAGTTACCCCAGGAATATCAGCTGAATTGTTCAGACTTCTATCTATCGTCTGGGGAGCAACGGTAGATATGCTTAGTTCCCTGCTCTCAACCCGTCATAATTCAGCTAAGACTGGCAGATGACCAGTGACATCGCCAAGTCCTGGGCTGCTCTTGGGGCCAGTGACTTGGCCTGGGGTCAACAACAGCAGAGTCCAATTTCACCAGTGCCTTAAAAAGGGCACAGGGACTGCTCAGAAGGGTACTAAGGACATGATAGCCATCAACGAAGGCCAACTGGTAGCTGTGGGCAGCCGATGGACACATTGTCAGGGGGCTGTAGAGCGGAGGGACACAAGGCAGAGGATCTAGAGGTTAGGCAGGCTACCACAGGTACCCAGCTAGAAGCATGAGGGCTGAGCTCAGATGATGGGCAAACACAAGGCGTGCTACAGGGAGGTGGGGCTGGACTGAAAGGTCTGAGGGCGATGCTTTCTCCCTCGGCCAGCCACGTGCGCACCGTGGCGCGCGAGCACCGGGTGACGCACACAAGGCGAGTGTCAGCGAAGGTCTCAGAACCTCATGGGTGGCCTCCCGGACTTCCGTCTCTCTGACGGCGCCAGCTCCTCGCGCTCCACGCGCAAAGGACGCCCACGGAGAGCGGGGGAAGAACACGCGTAACTCGCGGAGCCGGAGAGTGACCTTCCTTTGCGCGGCCTGGGGGTGAGGCTCGGAAGGCCCCGCCCCGCGTCGCCATTGGCTGAGTCCCCGTGTCCTTTCAAAACCTCGGTTTTCATTGGCTTATGCGGCCCCGCCCGCGCTGCCGGAGGCAGAGGGGCCACCGCCCGCGCGCGAGTTGCGCGTGCGCAGGGAGAGTGAGCGTGGTGTGGATAGCCGCGGTACGCCGTGCGCCTCCGCGACTCTACTACGGCAAGCTAGTCCGGACGGGTCGCCGTCCCCGCGCGCCACGGGCCCTTGACAAACCGACAGGGAACGTCCGGCTTTCCCAGCAACGCCTTGCGATACTAGAGCAGCACAGCAAAGCAAGCCTCGGGCGGAGGGGGCGGAGCCTCGGGCGGCCCCGCCTTCGCGGAAGGATACGCACCTCCGTAGTCCAAAACCCCGGGGCGAGGCGGCCGGGGCGTGTGAGCCGCTCGGCCAGCTGCCGTCTACGCGCTTTCGCGCGGCCACCGGGCAACTGCGCCGCGCGGCCGCCTCGCTGAGCGCTCGGCCTCGGGGCCGCAGGATCCGCCGCGCTGTCTGCGGTCGGGAAGACCGCCCTCCCGCGTCCGTGCCGGACGGGTCAGAGGCGGCACCGCACGCGAGGCCACCCGCGATGCTGCTGTCTAAGTTCGGCTCCCTGGCGCACCTTTGCGGGCCTGGCGGCGTGGACCACCTCCCGGTGAAAATCCTGCAGCCAGGTACGTGCGCGGGCCGGGGAGGGGACCAAGGCGATGGCTGGAGGGGCTTTGGGCCATCACCAACCGGATTGCGTGTCCCCCACAGCCAAGGCGGACAAGGAGAGCTTCGAGAAGGTGTACCAGGTGGGCGCCGTGCTGGGCAGCGGGGGCTTCGGCACAGTCTACGCGGGCAGCCGCATAGCCGACGGACTCCCGGTGAGTCGGGGCTCCGGGCGCACCCGCGTGGTCGCTGGCCACGCTCTGCCACCCGGCTGACCGCTCGCGTGTCGCCCTCTCCCCCGCAGGTGGCCGTGAAGCACGTGGTGAAGGAGCGGGTGACCGAGTGGGGCAGCCTCGTAAGTGTGCGGGCGCGGGTGGTGCGGGTGCGGGCAGGCGCGGGCCGTCTTGGCTTTGTCCGCTGACCGCCTTGTCCCCCAGGGCGGAGTGGCCGTGCCCCTGGAGGTGGTGCTGCTGCGCAAGGTGGGCGCGGCGGGCGGCGCGCGCGGCGTCATCCGCCTGCTGGACTGGTTCGAGCGGCCCGACGGCTTCCTGCTGGTTCTGGAGCGGCCGGAACCGGCACAGGACCTCTTCGACTTCATCACGGAGCGCGGCGCCCTGGACGAGCCCCTGGCGCGCCGCTTCTTCGCGCAGGTGCTTGCCGCTGTGCGGCACTGCCACGGTTGCGGGGTTGTGCACCGAGACATCAAGGACGAGAACCTGCTAGTGGACCTGCGCTCGGGCGAGCTGAAGCTCATCGACTTCGGCTCGGGCGCGCTGCTCAAGGACACTGTCTACACTGACTTTGACGGTAAGCAGGATGGTATAGCGTTCCGGCGACTGTTGGGCTGCCGCGCGCCGCGTCGGGCTTGCGGGGGGGGGGGCGGGGCGGGGGCGGCGAGTGGGGACACCGGGGTAGCCCTCTGCGGTGTTAGGGCGCAGGGTCTGGGGACGGTGGGTGGCAGCCAGGGAGACCCGCGGTGCGCGCGTGATGCAGGGTACAGCCAGCCACCTCGGTGCCTTGGCCCCTCCCTGTGCCGGGGAGGGCGCTCGCGGGCCTCCCTCGCGTGCGTGCGTGCGGAGCGCGGGGGCGCCGCAGTAGAAATCCCCGCATTGCGGAGCGCGGGGAAGCCGGGGCTCCCCCATGCCTCCTCCCTCCTCCCGTCTCTCCGCCCCTCCTCTTCCCGAGCTCCTCTCCTCCCTTTCCCTGGCCAAGCAAGCCGGGGCGGGAGGAGCTGGAACACCCGGCCTGGTTCCTTGTAGCTTACGTTTGTGTCTGTTTGTTGTGAAACCGGAGCCGGAGCTCATGTGACGTGCTCCTGCAGTGGGGCCTGTTGGGGGTGGGCCTTCACCTCCCTTTCACTCCTGCCCCTCCCCTGCCCGCCACGTCCCTCCTTTCCTGAGCCCCGCCTGCTGCTGTGTTGGGGTTTTTCCAGGGTGATGACAAGCAAGATTCCGGAGGCCAGGGTGGAGGCAGGCTGCGAGCTAATGAGGGCGGGCGCCCAGTGCCGCACCAAGCTTCCATTATATATCTTAATTGTTCCTAATCCCGACTCTTCTCCTAGGCACTCGTGTGTACAGCCCCCCAGAGTGGATCCGCTATCACCGCTATCACGGACGCTCTGCCACTGTGTGGTCTCTGGGTGTACTGCTCTACGACATGGTGTGTGGGGACATTCCCTTCGAGCAGGACGAGGAAATCTTGCGTGGCAGGCTGTTTTTCCGAAGGAGGGTCTCCCCAGGTGTGTGTTGTATAGCCTAGACCTGGGAGCAGGGCAGTGCAGTGGTAGGACTCTGACCCCTGTTCTCTTTGCAGAGTGCCAGCAGCTCATTGAGTGGTGTCTCTCCCTGCGGCCCTCAGAGAGGCCCTCACTGGACCAAATTGCTGCCCACCCCTGGATGCTGGGGACAGAGGGCAGCGTTCCAGAAAACTGTGACCTTCGGCTCTGTGCTCTGGACACTGACGATGGAGCCAGCACCACTTCCAGCAGTGAGAGCTTGTGAGGAGGAGGAGGAGGAGCCTGAACTCCACACTGGGGGCCTGGGCTCAGCCTAGCCAGCCCCCTCCCAGAATGAACATTCTCTGCCTGGGATGTCTCCTGCAAAAGCAGTGACCTCTGACCCCTGGTGACCTTTGCTCTCGGCACCGGGCCTGTTTCCTTTGCTTTGAGTGCCTTTTTGAACGCTGCTCCACAGGGCCTGGGTTTTCTTGAGCTCTTCTGTCCAAAGATGGCTGCGGGCTAAGCAAGGTCCCGCCTGCCTTGGGTGGATACTTGAACCAGAGACCCCTACCCTGCTGCTGCATCTTGGAGGCAGCCTTCCTGACCAACTGTGTCTGACATGGAGCACCTCTGTGGTGCCCACCTCCCACCCTCCAGTCTCATGGTGTTCGTCTGGGCATGTCTGCACAAAGCAATGCAACGGCTGGGCCACTGGTGCCCATCTGCCACCCCAGGCACGCAACTTAGGCGTGCCAGGGTCTCTTATTTATGGTGTGACCACCCTGGAGGGCGCCCCTGCCCTGCTGGGGCTATTTATTGTTTAATTTATTTGCTGAGGTTACTTCCTCCAAACAGCCACCTCCTCCAGGCCCCTGGGGTATACAGGACAGTCAAGGGTGGCTGTGCAGTCCACAGAACCCATCCTTCCTGCACCTGGAGTAGGTCCCCAGCCCACAAGTCTGTGGGAGGAAGAACTTGTACAGTGGCTAATTTAAGGGACGTGGGGGACCCTGCCACCCTGGGCATCTTTGCGCTGGGGGGTGGGTTTTAAATTATTGACCTTGTACAGTCTGCTTGCTGGCTCTGAAAGCTGGGGTGGGGGACAGAGTCTCAAGCCCTTAATTTATTTTAGCAGCTGTGTTTTTGTGACCCTGGTGTAAGTAGGCATCAGGGATGGGGGTTGTTTAAGTTCAAAATGTGTCTGGAAATCATATTTTTTATACAGGTATTTCAATTAAATGTTTTGGTATATAATGGATATCTTGTGCTTATTGGACTGGGATCCAGGGTGGGACTCTGAAAAGAGTGTGGGGGCCTGAGTAGCCTTCCGGGTTACTGCTGAGCCTCTGTCAGCTGGGCAGTGGGAGCAGTTAGTGCCTTGTGGCTAGCCAGAGGGTCTTACTTTCCAGTGTCCCTTGTCACCTTTTTCTCTACCCTGAGACAGAGAAGGCTGGACCATTAGAGGCATTTGGTGGGTAGCCTTTGCCCTTAGGGAGGGAAACAGTCTGTTTCCTGCGGTTGTGAGTGGCATTCTGCCTTCAAGCCTGCTGGATATTCTGAGGGATGAGTAGAAATTTGCCAGGGAGGATGGGACAAAACAATCACTGGTGAAAGTGTAGGTAGGTGGGGTTGAGTACAACAGGGTGTGCTGAGGTGTGACCAACAGCATTGAACCGCGGCCTGATGGGAGGGAGAGCCAGCCATGAGCCTTGTCCAGGTGTAAAAATGGGTCAGTGGTGGACAGTGCCCAGTCTTGTGAAGCCACTGGGTGCCTTATGGCCCTACCACCTGTTAAGCCCCAGGCAGCACAACAGCAGAAGCCCCTGGAAAGTGGAGTGGAAGAAATAAAGTCACTAGCCTGCCCTTTAGAGCAGATGAATTGGTGTCATTGCTACCCAGTTCTCCAGAGAACCAACACTGAGGCTCGGAGTACCAGACTGAGCTTCACAAGGTGAGCCAGGTACCCACGGTCCAGGCTGCAGAGACCCTACTTGCTGGCTGAGGATGCTAGGGACCATCATCTGAACACCTATCATCCTCTTCGGTCACCTCAAGGATACCCATGCATGCATTTGTTCACCTACTTGACCAGCAATGGCTCCTTGAGCTCGGCAGAATCCTGAGTCAAACCCTGGCGAGATCGATTTTCCTCCATACATTTAGCTACCAGGTCCTTCAGCCAGAGCATTTTGAGGAAGGAAAAGAGAAATTTGAGTAGAACAATGGGAGTTCTCAGCCTCTTTCAGCCCTCACATGTATGTATCTGTGCTCCAAGAGGGTGCTGCTGATGGCTGCTGCAGAGACGAGGAGGAGGCCCCTACATGGTGGGATGCACACCAGAACAACACACTGACCTTGGCACATGCCAACACCACTGGCAGAGCCCGTCCTAGGAGTCTTACACCTCTAGGGTGGGGAACAGCAGCAGATGGCAATCATGAAATGCCCAATGCCGCCATATTGAATCCATGACCTCCACAGAGACCCACTGACAGAACCTGGACAAGAATCTGGAAATCAGAGCTCTGCTCTGCGCTGGGGAACAAGTCCAGCAAATCCAGGGAACACTGCCTGCAGGCTTTCCCGAAGACCAGGGGGTCACTGAGTATGTAGCAGGTTATTCAGGAATGCTATGGAGGTGGAGCTGGCAAGTTTAAAAGATGCTGAAGCTGCGGGCACTGGTGGCCAAGGGGGTGGAGGTAGGGGACACCTGAACACCCCTTCCCCTACCCTGTTAGCTCAGTCTGTCCCTGGAGAGTTGCTGACTGCCCAGTAGTCACCAAAGCCATTCCAGCTCCAACTCCTTCAGGCTAGGGCTGCCAGTCTATCTTGGTTTCCCTAGGGATACTGAGAGCCAGAGGGGCAAGAATCTTGTGTAGACAGCAGAATAGGACACACACACACACACACACACACACACACACACACACAACCTCTGCCTTGGCCCATTGGAAGCTGCAAAGGAGTAGGATAGTGTCAGGGCCCTGGGTGACAGCATAGGATTCTAGGCTGAGACTCCAATGTACTGGTTTTCCAGCAGAAAGATGACAGACCAAGGCGGGGTGGGGGTGGGGCTTTGACACAAACCCTTAGGATCCAGAAGGGGGTTTAGGTCTGGTCTGCCTTGAGTCTTTTTTTTTAAATTTTACCAGTGAGGCTAGGCATCACCACACATCAATAGAAGCCCAGGGTGTAGGGCCTGTGGGCTTTTCTGGTAACTGGGCCACGCCCACAATGAGATTCTGAGAAGCCTCCAGGGCTCGCTCCCAGATCCAGGACGGGCAGAATTCCGGAGCTGGAATGCCAGGAATGTTACTCAGCTTTCCATCACTCTGACAAAACACCCGATAAACAGAAGGACCAAAGGTTTGTTTTGGCTTCCAGTACAAAGTACCAGAGGTTCTGCTCCCTAACTGTCTGTCCCACTGCTCTTGGCCAGGTGGTGAGGGGTACATAGCTCCCGTTTACTTTGTGGTGGCCAGGAAACAAGACAGACAGAATGGGTCTGTCCCAAAACCCCCTCAAGCGCCTGTGTCCAGTAACCTTACTTCCCCCACCTCCTGGGAGCTCTACCGCCTCCCATTAGGGAGTAAGCTGGGGGACTAAGCCTTAAACAGAAGGGCTTTTGGAACCACTCCAGATCCAAACTATAGCACATGCTGTCCAGGAAGCCTGGCCTGCTGCAGTGTCTGGCTGCCCCAGACTACTCAGTGTACAAGGTCCAATGAAAGATTCAGAAACCACCCCACCCCTGGGCTCTCTGTCTGGGGCTCCCAACACATTGCCCTATCAGGATCTTTGTGACCCCCATGCTGCAATGGACTTGAGCCTCTGCTAGGAAGGACCTTGGAGACCCCGAGTGAGGTCTGGTATCTCCCTGGGGGAGAAAGTAAGGCACATCTCAATTCACTGTCTTAAGGTCCTGCGTGTTCGAGCCCTTTTCCCATAGATAGGGCCCTCCTCCCTTGCCCAGACAACCTCCAAGAGTGCAGCAACCCTTTGGCAGCTTGGGGCAGAGACAAGGTGTATATGCTTCCACTACACTAGTACCTGTAGGACACACCAGGGGGTTGTCGGGAGCTAGCAGGCCTCCAACACCCTCCCCAGCCATCCTCTTCCTCAGTGTAGGAGGCTCTGTGGAGGGCGAAGGAAGGTCACTGCCAGCTCAGGCCCCCTGATATTTACAGGATGCTCCCTTTGTTGAGACAGAACCCATCAACAGAGTCTAAAGCCTGGTACAATGAACTCCTCAGGACCAGGACATGCCTGTAGTTATCAGCTAGACCCCACTCCTTCCTGAGTCTGAACTGCTGACCTTGCAGTATCTCTGGATGGGAGCAGAATGGGCAAACTGCCTCAAATGCCCCGCTAGGCTCCTGCCTCCTCTAGGCTACAGCTTCCTGGGTTTCTTCCTCCCTCTCCCCATCCCACCTCTTTCCCCACAGGAAAATTGCCAAGCTCTGAGCTCCCCACTTTGCAGAAGCACCCAGGCTGGTCCTCCTTAGCATCATCTGGTGGCTCACATGGTTTCCGTTGGCACTAGGTTCTTAAAGCTACACATCTTAAAACTTTCTGTCAACAGACATCCTTAGGACCGTTCAGTCAGGTTCTGCAGGTTGACCCTACAGGACACTTAGCAGTTTGTGCAGGATGGTTGGTGTGAACATGACTTGGCCCCAACCAGGTCCCAGCACAACCATTGGGTGCCCATGAGGGAGTGAAATTTGGCCCCAAGAATGCTCTTCCTGACCCTTGTGAGTCTGCCTCCTCTGTCTCCTCACCTACTGGGCCCAAAGTCAGGACGATTCCCATAGAGGAAGGCAGGAACAGGGGTGGTCTCCAAGGTAGCTTCCGAAATGAAGTCCTGCTATGGCTTTGGTGCCAAAGCTGTGTGGCAAAGGGAAGTGATTCCTGGAGGCCTTGGGAGCTTACCTGCTCCTCCTGAGCACCCAGACCCCAGCCTACAAGTGCCTTGAGCAGGAGAGAAGAGGATCTAGAGGGACACAGCACGTGCAGCTGTGTAGTTCACGCCTAGTCCAAAAAGGTTGTCTGAGGCAGGGGCTGGGTACCCCCAGACAGGCAGCAAGGACTGGACAAGCGCGAGTTGAGGGTCTGAATGCTCATCCATTGATCCGCAGTCACAGGCTTCAGTCTGTGGTGACCCCAAGGCTTCAGCATCTGGCGAGATACTCAGGCCTTATCAGTGGCACCCCACGGGGCGGCAGGAGAAGAGAATCTGAGGAAGAAGGTGTTGGTTGCTGGCCTTGCTGGAGAGAAGAACAGGACTTTCCACAGACAGCTATTGAGTAGTCAGACTCTGGACACAGCCTCAGGAGGGGCTTGGGGATGGCACTATAGAAAGTTGCTAGACTAGCCGGGCAGTGGTGGTCCATGCTTTTAATCCCAGCACTTCGGAGGCAGAGGCAGGTGGATCTCTGTGTGTTCGAGGCCAGCCTGGTCTACAAGAGCTAGTTCCAGGACAGGCTCCAAAGCTACAGAGAAACCCTGTCTCGAAAAACAAACAAATAAACAGAAAAAAAAAACCCAAAAGAAAAGTTGCTAGACCCAAGTTCAGGACAAGTGGCTGGGAGAGCATCAAGCAGTGGGTTAGATAGGAGCCCAGAGGCCTCGCTCATCCCTGAACTCTGCCCTGGATTTCTCAGCAGTTCCAATGCTCTTTCTACAGGAACCTCTGTTGGGATGGGCACACATGACTTCCAGACAGCCTTAGTGAAACCCTGAGCTTTGATTACACAACGAACCCACATTTGCTCCCTATGGCAGGTTGTGTCAGGGGCTGCTCCTCCAGTACTGGCCATTGCCCGCTTCCTGACCAGACTCTTCAGGAAAGTGTCTCTGGGTGGCAGGTACATGATCCTAGCACCTAGAGACCAGACCAGGCCAGTGTTCGTGGTTCCTTTCTGTTGCTATGGTAAAACACTCTACCCAAAAGAGCCTTAAGGGAGGAAAGGGGTTATTTGGGGGTGGGGGTGGGATTCTAATGTTAAAAGGAGTAGGGTAGACGCTTCCTCCTGGATGAGCCAAAGGGGTCCCCCCCCACCCCGAGGTGGGCCGCTTCTGTCTAGCATTGCACGAACCAGGTTGGGTAACTGACGCTAAGGAAGATTTTAACTACCTTAGATCATAACAATTAAGTAGGCGCAGATCTGGACCCTGAACACAGGGCCTCCACCTAACCACTATGGAAGATGCCCCAAGGGCAGAATGATTGGCAGCCTCCTTCCCAGCAAGGAGCTCAGAAACACCAGCTGTCTCTGGCCTGGCTTCTGGTTCCTGCTTACCACTATGCTAGCGTGAGGCCACTAGCCCTTGCCCACCCCAGTTGCCAACTGGTCCTCCACTAACATAGTGTCGGGGCTGGGAAGTGAGGAGACAAGGACACCCTTGACCCAGCCTTTGATGGAGTCTACAACAGTCTCTTCCCAAGGCGCTGTGGCTGGTCCCTACTGTGGTCGCTACTGAGGCAGCTAAGAAAGATTTATCTTCATTCTGAGGCCCTGGCTCAAAGATAGGCATGTGGCTGATGCCCTAGAGAAGACAGCCATCACAGTTGGCCTGAGAGGAGCTGGTGCTTCTCTGTGTCCTCGTCAATCATTGTGGCCCGTGACCCCCACCTCCCAGGCCAGTTAATCAGGGAACCAGAAGAAGGAAGGTACCAGATAAAAGGCCTCAGGCTAGATCTGGCGGAACAGTTGTCTGTACCTTCTCTGTAGGCCTTGGGCAGGCTTGGGAATGTGCTCCTGTCAGGCTTTCTGAGTGGCAGGTGTGTTGGGTCCTAGGACCAAACCAGGCCTGGCAGGGGTTTCTATGAACCCAAAGTTCTAGTTTCCCTTCTGTGGTAAAACATTCTAACATAAAACAACTTTTATTTCTTACACTTCCAGGTCACAATGGGCTGATGGAAGTCAGGACGGGAGCTGTAGCTGGAACTCAAAGCTGAACCCATGGAGTCTGTTGCTTGCTAACTAGTTCTCTCTAGCATCCTCAGAGATTCAAGGTCAGCTAACTTTCTTACACAACCCGGGCACACCTGCCCAGGGATGGTACCACCTAGAGTGGGCTGAGCCCTCCCACATCCACCATTGATCAAGGCAATTCCTCACAGACCTTACCACAGGCCAGTCTGACCTGGCTCGTCCCTCAAGATGATTCTAAACTACGTCAAGTTGACAGTTAAAGCTAACTAGGATACCCAATGGGGTCCTGGGCTCTGGATGCTGCTCAAGACTTTGGCATCCTGAAAACATGAAGCCTCTGCTTAGACCTTTTCCTCTTCCTGTTGTGGGTGATGCAGAGGGCCAGTGCCCGGAGGTGCCCTGTGGTGCTCAGTTCATACACACGACTGCTAGTCAGGTCTCTGAAGAGCAAGAGTAGGGGGCTCCATCTACTGACCATGTGTCTGCTCTCCAGATGTTCCCCCTCTTTCTACTTGGGAGGGAAACAGATAGCCCTCCTAGTACTTGGGCCTGCCAAAGGGCAGTAACTGAGACACAACTGGTGCCATGCTTTCAAATGAGACAGACGGGCCCTGGAAGATGCAAGGCAGCGTTGCTGACATCGAGAGAAGGGATACCAGCAGACCAGTGCTCACAATAGCCCAGGCCTATGTGGTCGCACTTGGGAGGCAGAGGCAGGAGCATTGCTATGAGTTCAAGGCCAGCCTGGTCTACTAACCTAGACCAAGTGCATGTATGTCTGAGTGTTTTTATGTGCACATGTTTGTACCCATAAGTTCATATGTCTATGAAAATGGATCTCATGAGTACCTATATGTATGGTTCCAAGTGGGTCTCAACATATTTGTATGTGTGTCCCAGTATGACTGTCTATGTGGGCTGGCACATGCATGTATATATGCATTTGTGCAGAATTAACCTAGGCTGAGCCTATTGCCCATACTAGAGTGTTCTTCCTACTCCCACCCCCATATGACAGTGCTGTCACAATGACTCACCCTCCCCCACTCAAAGGGCAAAGTAGCATGTGGAGGAGATCCTGTGTGGCAGTGTCTCGGGGACTAACCAGGGAACTAGAAGAGGAAGGAACTAGAAGAGCAGCCTGGAGCTGGGAGAAAGACAGGCTGGCCCAGAGTGGGGGCCGTTGTCACAGGAGGTCCTGTGTACCTGGTCTTCACCCTGGCCAGCCTTCTGGACAGTAGGGCCACATGAGTGTGCATCCCGAAATAGAGTTGGCCACTGATGACTATCTGTAGTACAGGTTTCATTTCTAAAACTTAATTTTTAAAATTTTATTACATTTACTAATTTGTGTGTGTGCGCATACAGAGGTCAGGGGACAACTTGCAGCAGTAGGTTCTCTAATACCATGAAGATCCTGGCGATCCAGCTCAGGTCATCGCGCTTGACAACAAGCTTTTATCCACTGAGGTATCTCTTCTTCCCATGGGCTGCAGGTTTGAAGAACATCTCAGGACCCTGCATCCTGAACTTCATCTACCTGGACAGTTGGTAGCCCTACCCCCAGAGAACTCAGGGAAAGGGAAATTTAGGGTATATTCCCCAAGGGTGGTGGAGGTGTGTGTACATGTGAGTGTGGGTATGTGTGTGTGAGACAGACAGACAGACAGACAGAGACAGAGAGAATATTGAGGATAACCTGAGAGGCAGAGCAGGCGTGGGCACCAGGCCAGACCCTCAAAGCAGGAAGGGAGGCAGGTAGAAAGGATAGAACTGATGTACAGACCCTGCCCAGCCTCAGGGACAGGGGCAGGCAAAGAGGGAGGGCTGAGTGGTCACAGTTCTCCAAGACTGGGAGGAGGAGGTACGGTTCAGATAGTTTGGGAGTTAGAAGGTCAGTCTGACCCAGCCAGGCAGGAGACTGCACAGCCTGGGAAAGATCCCGCCCTATGATACCCGTACACGTGAGGCTCCTCCCCCAAGCACCCGAGGACAAGTGTGTGGGAGCAGGAGGGAGCAGGCCTGAACTGTGTTGACCGGTTAGGGCCAGAGAACTCTGCTTATCCGGGGGCATCAGTCCTCTAGGCCTGGGTGGCACTGGGGATTCCGGCTCTGGTCCACTGGCCTTCCCCTGCCCCCTCGTCCTCTAGCCTTTGGGACATTCTGTCCCCACTATGTGGTCAACTGGGCCAGGCCTCCTCCTCTGGCAGGTACCTGACCCTGCTGGCCAGATTAGCTGTGGGCACCCTGAGCCTGTTATGAGACCTGAAGTAGGACCGACAAAAGTGACCCTTTGTCCAGGTGTCACCAGGACACCAGTGGGCGTGGCGAGGGGGACCCACAGGTCCTACCTCCCATACAGGGCACACAGAGCCTGACCCTAGTTTGTTGGCACCGCAATAGAAACAGCCAGCACAGCTCCAGGCTGTAGGCACCGGTCAGATCTTCATCTCCAGCCTTTCTTGCATCTGATGCCCTCGTGGATAAAAAGGAGGTGAAAGCTTTATTTTTTTGCCTTCAGGGTCTGCGGGTCGTCCCAGCCCGAGGCTGGCTATGAGATATGGCACCCGGGTGGTGGGGAGGAGCGGTGGTTCTCCTTCGTCCAGGGCTCAGAGCGCGGGGGGGGGGGGGGGAAGGGGGAGGGGGCGGGGGGGGTTCACGCCTGAAGCCATGGGACCGCTTTGTAGAGGGACACAGTCTGAGGCAAAGTAGAGGGCTGAACTAGGGCGTTGTCAGGACACCGGGTTACTTCGCGTCCTTGCCCACCCTAGTTCCCACGGGGCCACCCCTAGTCTTAGAACCGTGGGTACCCGGATCGCGGAGTTGCTGGCAGCGGCGCCCCCTGCTGGCCGACAGCTGTGGGGAGACACGCTCCAGCTGTTTGCAAACCTGGCCCAGGTGTGCATTCTCTTTGTCCACCACTTATCTCCCAGTCTCCTTCTAAGCTGCCTTTCTCTGAAATGCACCAACGACCTCAGCCCCAGCCTTATGCAGGCTTCTCAGGCGGTCCCATCCCTCCGTTCCAGGAGAAGCTTTGTGTAGATGCTCCACTCTTCCTTGCGGAGCTCGGGATCAGTGGAAAAGGCGAGTATGGTATGGAGGCCAGGTTGAAGAGAGCTGCAGGCTTAGGTTTGGGGGCCCGAGGCAGGAGGTGGTTTGGAAGGCCAAGGGTCGTGGAGCTTTGCCCAGCCCCAGAATGGACACGGTTGCAGTGGACACGAGGTGCGAAGGTCTGCTCAGGATGCGCTAGAGTACTGCGCCCTCCTCCCCCTTCCCCAGAGTATTCCCAAGAACAAGAGCAGAGCTGCCTATGTCTTTCAGATAGCTGACATTTTTATTTTTAAAGCAAATTCTTCCTAAACTAATACTCTGAGTCACTTTAAACAGTTCAGAGAATTAAATAGAAACCTAATAAAATCTGCAAAAAGGTATTTTTAAAACTACTTCGTTAGGGTGTGATTTACATTCTATAAAAATCCACCCACTTCAAGCAGTTCCAGAAGTTCGCCCACAACTCTATGATTTTAGTAAGTTTATCTAGCTGCGCAGCCATCACCATCATCCGGTTTTAGAATATTTCCATCTCCTCAGCGTGCTCCCAGACCGGGCAGATGTCACTTCCTCTTCCCTCCGTCAGCCCAGGCAAGCACCAGCCCACTTGCTTGTCTTATAGATTTGCCTTTTCTGGACATTTTCTGGACACTGTGAGTGGAGTCTCACAAATTGTTGAGTTCAGTGTCTAGCCGCACTCACAGGCGGTCATTTCGAGGCTTGCCCGCACTGTGGTATTAGTAATTCCTTTGACAAGAATGTCCCCTTGCAGGGAGAAACCATGCTTGGATTGCTCCTTCAGCAGCTGCTGCACATTCCAGGTGTTTCTGCACGTTGGCTGTCATGTATGTAGCTATGATAGATATTTGTGGCTTGGTCTTTTTGTGGACACAGCGTTTTTCTCAGGTAGATACAAAAGACAACAAACAACAAAAGGCAAGCATTGCTGGGTTCCATGGCACGTTTATTAACATTTGAGGAAACTGGATACTCGTTATTTTACATCCCCACCAGTGTGCTATAAGGGCTCTGCTGTTCCTACGTTCTGCCAGCACTTGCTGCTGTACCCCTTATGATGGGCCATCATAAGGACTGGAGTGATATCCTGGGTGTATCAGTCTGGGTGTTTCTAATGGCGAAACGCGAGTGATATCAGCAGCTTGTATGTGTGCGTGCGCGTGTGTGTGCCCATGTGCGTGCTTGCTTGCTTAAAGATATTTATGTGTCATCTTTTCTTGCTACTGTTTTGAGACATGGTTTTGAGTAGCTCATATTGGACTTGAATTCAACATTTAACTAAGGACAACTTTAAATTCCTGCTCTTCATGCCTCCTCCTGAGCAAGCGTTGAGGATTTCAGAAATTACCACCACACTCAGCTCTCCTCCTATATCTCCTCCTCCTCCTCCTTCTCCTTCTCTGTTCTTCCTCCTCCTTCTTCTCTTTCGAGTCAGGGGTTGTTTGTATAGCTTTGGATGTCCTGGAACTCTCTCTGTAGACCAGGCTGGCATCAGAGTCAGAGAATCACCTGCTTCTGCCTCCCAAGTGCTGGAATTAAAGGCATGTGCCACTACTTACCGGGTTCCATGTATCTTCTTTTTTAAAACATCTGGTCAGATGTTTTACCTTTTTTCTTGGATTCTATGTCTTGTGTGTGTGGTGTGATGTGTGTGTATGTGTGTGTTGGATGAACTCACACATATGTAGAAGTCAAAAGGTCAACATAGAGCATCTTCCTTTGTTTAGGTCTGTGATTCATTTTGAGTTGATTTCCGTGCATGGTGTGAGGCAAGAGTCTAAGCTCATCTTCTGACATGGGCATATAATTATCACAGTACCATGTGTTGGAAAGGCTACATTTTCCTCCAGCAGACACGTCAGTATTTTTATCAGAAATCAGTGGACCGTTTCTAGATGCATCATGGAACTGTGTGTTGTGTTTGGCCTCATGCCAGTACTGTTTTTATTACTGCAGCTTCGCAGTAAGCTTTGGAGTTAGAGAGTGTCTGTCCTCCAACTTGTTTTTGTTTTAAGTCTACTGGATTGATCTTTTACACTTTCATATAAACCTTATGATTTGGGTTACTATTTTCTGCAGCAAGAGGAAGAAGCTCTTCCACATTTTGAGCCTTTAATCTATGTACCTGGAGTGTTTCTCCATTGATTTAGACTTTTAACATCTCCTGGAAATGCCGTATGATTTATTTATAAACAGCATTTCATGTAGCCCAGGCTGGCCTCCAACTTGACACCTGAGGATGACCTTGAACTTCTGATTATTTACCTCTCTAGGACTGGGATAGCAGGTGTGCACCACTATTTCTGGTTTTAGGCAGTGCTGGGAATCAAACCCAGGGCTCCTGGCCTGCTAGCAAGCACTCTACCAATTGAGCTACATTCCCAGTCTTGTCACTTGGCTTTAAGTGTTTAAGTGTGCCACCCTTGCTCTACTGTTAGGCTTACTTCTTTGTATTGTATTGTTTTCAATGCTGTTGAAAATGGACTTGTTTTCTCAATTTCATCTTTGGCCTACTTGCTGCCAGCATCTAGATATATTGTTGATCTCTGTGAACTGTCCTGGTCCAGGAAGTCCCCTATATCTTCCTGCCATTTCTTCTTATGCATCGCAAATGCAGAAGTAGTTAGTTTCTATTGGAACCATGGTTCTCAACCTGTGGGTTGTGACCCCTTTGGGGGTCACATATCAGATATCCTGCATCCCAGATATTTACATTACGATTTGTAACAGTAGCACAATTAGTTATGAAGTAGCAATAAAATAATTTTATGGCTAGGGGTCACCACAACTTGAGGAACTGTATTAAAGGGTCACAGCATTAAGAAGGTTGAGGAAAAGAGAACTCCAGGTAACTGAAAAGGACCAGCAAAAGAACAGAGGGGAAGAAGCCTAAGGAAATGATCCTAAGATCTTTAAAGTTTCGAACTCCTGGGTTCCCACTTAATCTGCATGTGGGTGTGTCTGATGCCAGTCAGAGGCAGAGGCAGGCGGATCTCTCTGAACTCCAGGCCAGCCTGGTCTACAGAGTGAGTTCTAGGACAGCCAGGGCTACACAGAGAAATAAGAAGAAAACAACAACTTTAAAGAGCTATTATGAAAATGTTCTAGCCATAAATTTCAGAAAAATGGCATAAATATTATTACAAATATCAAAGCAGAATGGCTCAGTAAAGAAAGGGAAGGAAAGAAGAACCAAAAGGACCAAAAGTTCTAAAAAGAACTGAAAAATCAAGTAATCTAAAAAGAAAATGAACCTTCCCGAACAGATTTGATAGCAGAATGGGCACAAAAGAAGAAGTAACCAGGTAACTGAAAGACAGATCTACAGAAATTAATCTACACAATAGGAAGAAATAATAACTTAGGGGTGTAGTAGGTAAAGGCACTTCTCACCATGGGCCAAAACCTGAGTCCAGTTCCTGGGATCCATGTGGTAGAAAGAGAGAACCAACTCCTGAAAGGAGTTCTCTGACCTCCAGACACGTAAACAAAAAATGTAGTTGATAAAACTGTGCAAATTGAATGCAAAACTGTAGATTCAGGAAGCAGAGCAAATCCCAGCCAGAAAGCCAGAAAAACCTAAGATGCCATTACTTCAGTCAAAGTGAAAACTAAAGACAAAGAGATCTTAAAGGCCATAAGGTGAGGAGGATGTGTTACTTATGCAGTGCACAGGTTAAGATGCCTGTGTTTCCTCAGTAGAAGCCTTGGTGTATAATACAGAAGGAATATGCATAAATGCTTAAAAAGCTACCATCCTCAACTCCACCGAAAAACACTTGGTGTACATCTAACACAACACATGCAGAATTGGTGAGCTGCAAACTACAAAATATTGTTAGAAAATGCCGCAGCAGCGCAGCCTGGATGCCAAGACTGGCGGGAGGTGTGTGTGTGTGTGTGTGTGTGTGTGTGTGTGTGTGTGTGTGTGTGCGTGCTTGCGTGCGAGCGTGCGTGCCAGGATTGAGACACAGAGGCTCCTTTTCAGGTGGAAGAACAACAACCTTTATTTTGCCCCAAGCTAAAGCCTTTTATACCTCTACTGCTTCTGTGGAAAACCATCGGCCAGAAAGAACACAAACATCCTTGTCAATTACAGACCACAAGGAAGTTTGGCTGTCGGTCAGGGGGAGTGAGGGCAGCTAGATCACAACAAGAAAAAGCGTCAAAGAAGACCTCCACAAATGGAATCTATGTGTTAGGAAATTTGAAGGCAACCTAGTAAAGATGCTCAAAAATATGACTTACATATTTAATATAAAACTGTCAAAGATCCAACAAGATTTTTCTAAAAATTACTTATTATTGTGTGTGTGCATGATTACATGGTGTGTGTGTGGGTGCAATGTGTGGGTGCATGATGTGTGTGTGGGTATATGTGTGGGTGCATGATGTTTGTGTGGGTGCAATGTGTGGGTGCATAATGTGTGTGTAGGTGCATGTGTGGGTGCATGTTGCCTGTGTGCTCACGTGGCTGTCAGGGGACAACTTTGGGATGTCAATTCCCTCCTTTCATCTTTATGTGGGTTCAGGGGATGGATCTCAGGTCACCTGGCTTGTCCTGCAAGGGTCTTTACCCACTAAGTCGTCTTGCTAACACATCTAGCAGGATTTGTTTTCTTTTGAGGTGGTGTCTCATGTAGTTCAAACTGGACTGGACTTTGACACATAGGTAGAGCTGGCTTTGAACTCACAATCCTTCTGTCTCCTGTTTGCACTTCTCACATACTGTGTGTAGACCACCATGCTTGGCTCCAGTAGGATCTTATTGTAGACACAGACAAGCAGATTCTAAGATGTATTTGGAAGGAACAGAAGTAGAAGAACTGAAACTGTGGAGATTTGGATGAGAGCGGGCCCCATAGGCTCATAGATTTGAATGCTTAGTCATCAGGGAGTGGCACTACTTGAGAAGGACTAGGAGGTGTGGCCTTGTTGGAGGAAGTGTGTCACTCTGAGGTTTCAAAAGCCCAAGCCAGGCCCAGTGGTTCTCTTTTCTTGCTGTCTGTGGATTCAGATGTAGAGCACTAAATTACTTCTCCAGGCCATGTCTGTCTTCCTGCCACCATGCTCCCTGCTGTGAGGATAATGGACTAACCTCTGAAACTGTAAGCAGGCCTCAATTAAACACTTTCTTTTGTAAGAGTTGCCTTGGTCATGGTGTCTCCTCACAGCAATAGAACACTGACTAAGGCAAAAACCAAATCTGAGCAGTAAGAACAAGCTATCATTTGCCATGGCTGGGAAGAGCCTCTAATCCCAGTACCCAGAGGAAGAATGAGCATCCTGAATCTGAGGTCAGTCAGGTCTACACAGTGAGATTCAGGCCACTACAGATATATAGCAAGGCCCTGTCTTAAAAAACTTGTAGGTCTCATACTCCCAGGGCCATGACAGTGTGCGGTGACAGAAAAGTGACAGATGCACAGATCAGAGGAAACAGACCCGAGGGGATGTAGTTACGCCTCCACACGTGTGCAAGTGCACACTAGTGAGGAAGTGGACATCCCCTCCCCCCCGGGGAATGGCCGGTTCCCAGGGAAGAGCAAGGTGAGCTTGCTGGGAGTAGACACAGATGCTAGAGACCTAACTGCTTCAGGGATCAAGACCAGAGCACCCACATGTGAGAAGCCAGGAAGCCCAAGCTCAGAGGCCTACAAAGCTCCGTGGGGGTCACACAGGTGCGGTCACCTATCAGGACTCCGAGGCCAAGAAAACAGTGAAACCACAGAGGTGAGCTGGCAGCTTCCCCGAGTGTCTGAGTGGGCTGTGTGACGTTAAGAGGGCCTTCCTCCTAGAATAAGAAGCAGCGTTGATGCAGGGGTCATCAGCTGCTGCTGGGTTCTTGGGAACCCAAGGCAGAGCTCAGGTTCCTCTGCCACCTTCACCAGCCTGGAGCCTTGAAGTTGTGCTCCGGCTGCCTCCCTTAGCCAGGCAGCCTGAGGCCCAGGGGAGACTTTGCCCTTCTCCCATTGCAGATGTGACCCCCCCCAACCCCCACCCCTGGTCCAGAAGGGCTGAGGAGTCAAGCCCTGTCTGCTCCCCCTGCGACAGCTGCTTCCTCTGTGCGCTAGCCCGGGATGGGTCTCAGGTCGCGAGGACCCGCCCTGCAGCTGCTGCTAGTCCCCACAGGTGCGCTCCTGCTTAGCCCTAGGGGAACTGTGAACCTGCTCCAGTTGGCCCTCAGGGACAGGGACACGGTGGAAACCAGACCTCCAATCTGGAGGAGGTGGGGCCAGGGACGTGTTTGTGCCAGCGCCTGACTAGTCCCCCCAGGGGGCCCTTTCTGCTTGGAGCCAGGGCTCCGGCCCAAGACACCAAGCATCTATGGTTTTCAGTGAGACGCAGGTGGTCCAGTCTCCCCCACCCTTCCACAGCAGCACTGGCGCCCTTTTTTAAGATCCAGGCGACGAGAGCCTCACCTACCTGCCCCCTCCCACATCTCAGTGACCTCTACCCTCGCTGCTCACCATTTCTCTTCAAAGCCAGTTCTTACATCCCGCATGCATTCCGCCCGGCAGCCTCCCCATTTCTCCGCTATCTCCCAAGCCCAATCCTTGGGTCTGCTTCTCCACCTGTGAAACATTCCCACTGCTTTCTACGCTCCACGTGTGCTCCATGATCTTAGTGTCTTGTCATCATACAGTTCTTGGCGCCAAAAAAGCGCAAAAATAATGAAGTTTACTGTCACTCATTTGTGCGGCGGAGCAGGGAGAGGGGTAGATGGGCCCCGGGAAGGGAGGGGGCGGTTTGCTGGGTATAGGATTAAGGTCACGCACCAAGCAAGACTTTTTCCAGCCTTTCACAGCAGTGTTTAAATGGAGTCAGCGTAGAGCTTAAGAAAAAGCAATTCCAATCTATTAACTCACAACATAATAAGCAGCAATTTAAAACCACCATTAAAATAACCGAGTTCTAATTGGAAGCTGTATTGATCCAGGATGACTCCCGAAGGGGCTGAAGCAGGCAGGAGTTGTGCTCTGTGTAGAGCTTGTGAGCCAGGCTAGGGAGGGTCAGAAACAGGCTGGGGGTTGGGGGAAGGCTTGTGGGGTCTTCCTACCTCGCCTGCAGATTAAGCATTCTGCCAACCCTATAATCCGGACTTTCGGTTTCTGTGCTTTGCCACCCTCGCCAGCCCTTCCCAGGGGTCGTCTTTGCAAAGCTCCACTTGGCAGGATCTCTCTCCATTCCACTTGCCCGTCATTATGGCTGACCAGTCCCAGGACACAGCCTAACTGTTCCTTGCTTGCTTTCAGCGTTCTGCTCTAAAGCCTGGCCAACCTGGCTGTCTGGGCCAAAGGCCCCGGGCCCAGGAGGTCACAATGGGGTTTTGCCCAGCAGTTTTTCCCACGCTGCTAAGTCCTGATTCCTGAGCCTTCCTGCTTGCATTTCAGGAACCCTTTGTCCCGTTGATGGGTTAGGATGTCTACATATCTAGTTCCAGGACAGCCAAGGCTACACAGAGTGATCCTGTTTCAATGCCCAGCCGCCCCCACCCCAAAAGCTACATCAAAATCTACATGTGAAAAAAGTGAACTTGCAGGGTACACCTGGAAGCCCTTCCTGACCCCGCTGTTGTCTAACAGACAGGGCATGCTTGAAGCAAACCCTGAAAAATACAAACAGTGCTTGGTCTATGAAACCATATTCCAGTAGCCAGATGGATGCTTTGGCAGCTTGGTCCAGCTCACTAGCTCACTCCCATCCTCGGGATGTGTGTTCTTTCTCTCTCTCTTCCCCAAAGACAGGGTTTCCCTGTGTAGTCTCGACTGTCCAAAATCTCACTTTGTAGACCAGGCTGGCCTCGAACCCAGAGGTCTGCCTGCCTCTGTCTCCCGAGTGCTGGGGTTAAAGTTGTGTGCCACCACTGCCTGGCTTAGGCTGTTAACTTTCATCCCATGCCTAACTTAAAAGGCGTGACTTCTGTCTCCTCCTTGTGGCTCCTGGGTTTTCTCCTACCCTCTTGACCTCTGATAAAACTGTCTTCTAGTTTCCTTCTGAGTCCACTTCTAAATTCCTTTATTAATGAGAAAAGAAACACCCAAAGGAAGCCCAGTTTTCCTGGAAACAAAGAGCAATGGACTGAACTGTCTGGAACTGAGAGTTACATAACAATTCCTTTCTTGCTTCTGTCAGGTATTTGGTCACAATGACCGAACAAAAAAAGACAACATGAAAGCACGAAGCACAACTCTGTCTACATCCTGGAGTTACAGGAGAATAAAGGGGGAAAATAAACAAAAAAATACTCAAAAGAAGAATATCTTCCAATTCCCTGAATTGTATGATATATGAACCTATATAACGTGTATATATATAAATTCCACGTGGATTAAACTCAGATATCCACACTGGAAAACATCGTTGCAGTAGGAGAGAAATCAGGGAAGATGCCGGGAACACAGAGAAGGAAAAGAACCCCGGAGTCCAACTGAACGATTGTTGTGAAGATTGCCTGCACAGAGACAGTGGTCCTTTCACATAGAATGCTGAGGTGGCAGTGAATCACACGGGAAAAAAGAGCACACACAGCCTTTGTCCTTCCCTAAACGTAAACCTGCAGGTTTCTAGGAGTCTCCGAGACTCCTCCATCGCCGTAAAAGGCATAGCTAAACTTTTCTCGTGCAACTCCCGTGACCCGTGATTTATGATTTTTATCTTTTGTAATCCTAGCCTTGACATCTCTGAAGTCACTAGAATCTCATTCGCCAAAAAGAAGCAGGAGCAGTGGGGGTTTCTTAGCAACCTTTTGAGATTTAACTTAAGAGCCACTGAAATTCTTCTCTGCAGCAGAGTCAGGAATCCTGGCTTCTCCTGAGTGGAGGTCTCTGAACGGAGTTCCTTAAATAGTACAGGAGGCAGTGTGGAGCTGTCTCTCCAGTCCGTGTCCCATTGTAGATGTCCTTTGTTTCACACAGCAAGGCCCTTTGATAAGGACCGACCGCAACAGCTCTGTCATCACTGTTAGACTTTTCTCTTTTGCTTTGTTTTTCGAGACAGGGTTTCTCTGTAGCTTTGTAGCCTGTCCTCAAACTCACTCTGTGGACCAGGCTGGCCTTGAACTCATGAAGATCTGCCTGCCTCTGCCTCCCGAGTGCTGGGATGAAAGGCGTGTGCCACCACCGCCCGGCCAGTGTCAGACGGCTTTGGGCTAGGGTTTAATCAGGACATGTCCACCGGAAGCAGCCTCCCTCTTTTTCCTTCTGTTGTCACAATTGCTGTACTAATTCTTCCCCAAAGGACGATTACAGACTTCAGTGGCACCTTCCCCACCTTTATAATGGGCACACTCTAACAAAATGTACCTCTCTTCATTTACCCTACATCCTTCCACACATTAGCCAGTCCCTTCTCTTCTTGGCAATGTAACACACACACACACACACACACACACACACCCCTACTTCTCCTCTACCAGGGATACAGAGCTGGCCTGCAGGTCTGTGCTGTGGACTGCTCATAATAAAGGACACTACTCCCCACCCCATCACATGGGCCTGAATCTTCCTCAGAGCCTCCACCATGACGCTCTTTGTCTGTCCATGGCATTCACTCTTCCTCTACACCTCCGTCTACTGGAGCCCTCACTGTAGTGACCAGCTACTTCAGCGCCCATCTCTGTCGAACCAGACTTCTCCACACACTGGAGGCAGAAAGGGAAACCAGCCACAAAGATGCTTGTATGTACTGGCGAAAGTGGGTGTCAACCTGTAGGTTGCGACCCCTTTGACAAACCTCTATCTCCAAAAATATTTTCATTAAGATTCATAACTGTAGCAAAATTTCAGTTATGAAGTAGTGACAAAAATAATTTTATGGTTGGGGGTCCCCACAACATGAGGAACTGTATTTAAGGGTCACAGCATTAGAAAGGTTGAGAACCACTGCTTTAATGCCCGCGCTTGAGACACAGAGGCAGGTAGATCTCTAGGAGTTCGAGGCCAGCCCGGTCTACAGAGTGACTTCCAGGACAGCCATAGTAAGACCCTGTCTAGAGAAAACAAACAAATAAAAAAGAAATAACAAATCAATAGAGACCCAGTCACTCAAGTATCAACACAAAACCTTAACTCTTACCTCAAAGGGGATGAAAGAGAATTCATTCTGAAGCCAAATATGAGTGGTCATGTCTGAGGAACACAGATTCAGATCGTCTCAGTTCCATGTAACAATTTGATGAAACTCTTATAGGAACAGAACAAAGTCACAAGTCAAGTCAATTTTCAAATGCATTGGCGAGAACATCAAGTAGGTGGCTCACAGGAAGTATGGAAATCTCAGCTGCTGACCTCCAATGCTCTCTAATGGCACAGGCTTTTGACTGCTGGAGACTAGGATGTTAACCATCCCAAAAGGCTTTATCTGTTAGTCACTAGATATGAAGTTGGACACAGAGGTTGGCAAGGAGTGGTTATTTAGGGGGTGAACACAGCACAAGGTGATGTCACTAAGTTCTGGGCGGGCCCACAACGTTCCATTTACTGTGGTAAATGAACTTCCAGTAGTAATTGCTGGTGGAGGTTCAGTGGAGGGTACAGCTTCTGGGGACTCTCTCTGCAGTTCCCTCTGTTGGCTGTCATAGTTCATGAATGCAGGGGCCACTTGTTTATGACATTAACAAATGTCCTACACTGCTAAGAAGTTCATCCTTAGGATGCGGGTGCCCTGGGTGCAGATTCATACGCCTGAGCAGTGGGCAGGACAGTAGTCTTCAGGAGAGAGGAATGGCTGCTGAAGCTGTCAAGAAAGGAATCCCTGGGCTGAATCATTAAAAGCTGCTAGTCATTAAGATCAGGACCTAATTTTCTTTATTGTACTTTATATTAAGAGTAATAAAATAAAATAAAATAAAAATAATCAAAAATCAAGAGTTCGGTCTAAGAGGCTGGAGAGATGGTCAGAAGTTAAGGGCACTCACTGGCTGCTCTTCCAGAGGTTCTGAGTTCAATTCCCAGCAACCCCATGGTGGCTCACAACCATCTATGGAGATCTGCTGTCTTCTTCTGGCTTGCAGGGATACATGCAGGCAGAACACTATACTAAATAAATACATCAATCTTTTTTTTCTTTTTTGGTTGTTCAAGACAGGATTTCTCTGTGTAACAGCACTGGCTGTCCTGGAGCTCACTTTGTAGACCAGGCTGGCGTAAAACGTACAGAGGTCTGCCTGCCTCTGCCTCCCAAGTGTTGGAATTAAAGGTGTGCACCACTTGGCTTAAATAAGTCGATCTTAAAAAAAGAGTTCTGTCTGGCTCAATGGTGTGAAGACATTTAATGAGAGAAGCAAATCATTTAAACAACTAATATATATATAATTTATATATATATATTAGACTGACTATATGTTTCCCCTTGAGTTTACAATTATTTGTGCTCTATGAATTATTTTAGTTGTATTTAGAATATTTAAACAAATCTGCCATCTTTTCTTTTTACTTATTTCTCTAGTTTGATCTCACAGCTATAACCTTATATGGAGGGGCTAGCTCAAAAGAAATATTGTTAGAGACTTATTTATGCTATTATTATTAAATTTGTGTACGTGTATATGTATGTGCCAATAAGTACAGGAGCAAAGACATCACATCACCTGGGGCTGGAATTGTGAGCTGTTGTGAGCCACCCAGCGTGGGTGCTAGGAACTGAACTTGGGACACCTGAAGGAGCAGAACGTGCAGCTAACAGTCAAACCATCTCTCTAGACCCAAAAGATGGGTTTTTAATATCATAACTGTTGTCGACTGTTGGTAAACTTGGTCAATTTTATTATATTGGTATTATACCAGATTTAGTTTGGAAAACTAAGTGGAAAGTCACACTGCAGAAGTAATTAGATAACAATGTAGTGTTTTTTAAAATTTATTTTAATAAGATTGTCACCCAGGCGTGGTGGCACACACTTTTAATCCCAGCACTCGGGAGGCAGAGGCAGGTGGATTTCTTTGAGTCTGAGGCCAGCCTGGTCTACAAAGTGAATTCCAGGACAACCAGAGTTGTTGAAACATTGAAACTCTGTCTTTGAAAAACAAATAAAAAAACAAAAACAAACAAAAGATTAGCTTTTTATGGACCAAATATTAATAGCAGTGCTAGAACTAAAATGATAACTTCATAGTTCTTGTAGACATTTTGGGCTGAGGGTTTCAAGACAGGGTTTCTCAGTGTGACAGGGTTTCTCTCTGTGGCTGTCCTGGAACTCTGTCTGTAGACCAGGCTGGCTTTGAACTCACAGAGGTCTGATTGCCTTTGGTTCCAAACTGCTGGAATGAAAGCTGTGCACTACCTCAGTCAACCTTTATCCAGCATTTTTGAAGACCACTGAATATGTTGCCAGATGATCCTTAAAGCAGAGGAATAGTAGGTCAGACAGACTTGGATGAAGTCTTCTTCCTCCAGCCAGAATGCAATCTTTGCTATGTCTTTTTTTTTTTTAATGAAATCATCTGGTTTTATCTTTGGAGGAAGACTCTGTGGTTATTTTTCTTATCCAAGAGGATTTTTTCCTTTAAACTTTTAAAATAAAAAAACATAATGTGTACATATATCCTTTATATTTCTTTTTCTTTATTTGATAGTTTATTTCTTATCATTATTATTGTTATTATTTTTTATGAAACTTAGATTTTTTTGTATTGTTTTTGTTTTGAGATAGGGTTTCTCTGTGTAGCCCCGGCTATCCTGGAACTAGTTCTGTAGACCAGGTTGGTTTCAAACTTGGAGATCTGTCTGCCTCTGCCTCCCAAGTGATGGGATTAAAGGCATGCACCCAGCGCTGCCACCACCACTTAGCAAAAACATTTTTAATAAGAATTTTAAATGAAAATTCAAGAGGAGGTAACTAAAACACAGAAAGCATATAAATGGTATTTTAGATATTTAACAGTCATAAACACAGGCAGAACATATTAACAGTCCTTTTTATCTCTGTAGTATGTCAATCATTAATAAATATTTTATCTAAAGTCAGATAAATAATTGCCCTAAGTATATTATTATGGTGTAATGTAACACATTAAGACAATTTTTTTCTTTTTATTTAGTACCCCCCCCTCTCGATACAGGGTTTATCTGTAGTTTTAAAAAAATATTTATTTATCCATTATGTATACAGTATTCTATCTGTGTGTATGCCTGCATACCAGAAGAGGGCACCAGACCTCATTACAGATGGTTGTGAGCCACCATGTGGTTGCTGGGAATTGAACTCAGGACCTCTGGAAGAGCAGGCAATGCTCTTAACCACTGAGCCATCTCTCCAACCCCTTATCTGTAGTTTTGGAGCCTGTCCTGGAACTAGCTCTTGTAGACAGGCTGACCTCGAACTCACAGAGATCTGCTTGCCTCTGCCTCCCAATAAATAAACCACCACCACCTGGTTTATTTATCCTTCTCTTATACAATACATCCCAACCGCAGTTTCCCCTCCCTTAAGGAAAAAGAAGAAGAGAAAAGAGAACCACTCTCGTTACACCCATAACAATCAAACTCCTTCTTCTCTTATGGGAATTCCCATAAAAGGAAACCCCCCAACAATAATGTGGGCCCTTGAGGATTTTCCCTCTGTGTTCCACTGCTGTTATTACAGTATATTCTGATCTTTTCTATTGCCTTGGTTTTAAAACAGCTTCTATGCTACTTAAAAAGATGATCTATAAACTCCAAGATGTCTTTGTAAGCCTTGAAGCAGTTTTTTTTCTTCAGTTTCTCCTCCCTACTCTCTCCTCCCAGCCCTTCCTCCCACCTCCTCCACTTCCACTCCTCCACTGTTTCCCTTCAGAAAAGGTCAGGCTTCCCAGAGATATCAACCAAATTCTGCATAGCAAGTTACAGTAGGACTTGGCACATCTCCTCATATCAAGGTTGGAGGAGGCAACCCAGTACAAGGAAAGGGGTTCAAAGAGCAGGGGAAAGAGTCAGAGACACCCCCAATCTCACTGTTAGGAGTCCCACAAGGACAGCAAGCTGCACAACCATGATAAACATGCAGAGACCTAGCTCAGACCCATGCAGGCTCCCTGATTGTTGTTTTGATCTCTGCGAGCCCCTATGAGCCCCCTTAGCTGATTCTGTGGGCTGTTTTCTTGTGGTGTCCTTGACCCCTCTGACTCCTACAATCCTTCCTCCCTTCGAAGCAGGCTTTTTAAATGACTGTTTTAAAAAAAAATATTTAGAGTTGTATCTTACATAGGCTTGGCTAAGATATCAGACTTGAAACACCTGTTTTGTAGACAAGGATGACCTCAAACTCAGAGATCCGCCTGCCTCTGCCTCCTGAGTGCTGGAATTAAAGGTGTGCCGCCACTGCCTGGCTCTGTTTTTTGCTTTTGTTTTTCAAAGTTTCAGTAGTGGCTAAAAATAGCCGTAAAAGACTTAAAATGCAAAATGCAGCATTTGGGAGGCAGAGGCAGGTGAATCTCTGTGAGTTTGAGGTTAGCCTGGTCTACAGAGCAAGTTCCAGGCCAGCCAGGGCTATACAGAGAAACCCTATCTCTAAAAACAACAAACATAACAAAGATTTAAAATGTTTGTACATACAAAATATACCTAAAAGAATAGAGATGATGGGGCTGGAGAGATGGCTCAGTGGTTAACAGCGCTGGCTGCTCTTCCAAAGGTCCTGAGTTCAATTCCCAGCAACCACATGATGGCTCACAACCATCTGTAATGAGATCTGTCGCTCTCTTCTGGTGTGCAGACATACATGGAGGGAGAATGTTGTAAACATAACAAATAGATAGATGATAGATAGATAGATAGATAGATAGATAGATAGATAGATAGATAGATAGAGTAAAATAAAAGAATAGAGGTGAACATCCTGAAATAAGGAGTTTAGCATCTCAGGGTCCATTAGTGAATATGAAAATTGCTCTGGAAGCAGGAGCAGTCATTTTTTAGATTAGTTTATCCCTTGAAGCAATAGGAACCATTGTGTAGAACCAGAATCCAGATGAGGATCAAATAGATACCATTTTGACCAGAAGTCTATATTTATTTAAATCTTATCTTTGAAAAAAAAGATTTTAGGGGCTGGAGAGATGGCTTAAGAGCACTGGCTGCTCTTCCAGAGGACCTGGGTTCCATTCCCTGCACCCACACGGCAGCTCACAACTGCCTGCAACTCAGCTCCAAGTGATCTGACATCTCACAGACACGTGATGCAATGCACGTATGTAAAACATGCAATATTTGTATGCAATGCAAATATGCAAGACATCAATACACAAAGTGAAAATGAATACATCATAAAAAGATTTTAAATTTAAAAACTCATGTCAATTCTTCCAAAGAAGAGAACCACTGGCCACCTCTACTTGTTTCCCCAGGGAGGTCATAGGGATCCCATACCCACTTTTGTCCCTTATTTTGTCCCTTTAATTGGTGTACTAGACTAGGGGTGTGGCTAAGCTTACCTAGGGACAGCTGGAGTTAGGGCTTTTTTTCCCTTAAAAGCTTAGTTTTTACTCAAAGAGAGCTGGGTCAATTTAACTTTAGCTTCCATGAAGACTTAACTTCAAAGCCAACTTGGTACCTGAGTAAGTGATGTAAAAACATAAGCAGATATAGACAGTGCATACATGGAGATTTTTAAGAACCAAACTTTTGACTCTGTCTGTTTGTTGGGATTCTCTCTCCTAGAATCCTCACTGTGAAGAGGAAACAGCGCAAAGGCTGAGAGGGTGAGTGCTTCTAAGAGGCAGAGAGCTCTGTTACTTCCAGACCCACTCTCTACCCACTCTCTACTTAGGCTCTCGGAGTGACAGACCCCATCTCTCCACCCCTGGCTTCTCCCTGACATCTAGGCCCTAGGAAAGCCAATCCCAAGGCCATCAATAAGGATCAGAGTGTTCTTAGTCAAAAACGGGCTCTCCCTAGATGATCAAGACCCTGGGTGTCTGCTAGTTACCAAGTCACATGGCAAAATAAGAGTCAGGTCTGGCTCAGTGCAATGGTGCTGCATACCTTTTGTCCCAGTACTCAAGAGAGAGGCAGGCAGATCTCTGAGTTCAAGGCCAGTCTAATCTACAGAGTGAGTTCCAGGACATCCAGGGCTACACAGGGAAAACCTGTCTCAAAAAACTAAAATAAAAAGAAAGAAAAGAGAGTCAGGCCTGTTCCAGTCTAGGATCTGTAGCAGGTACTAAGTTGATTACATCTTTCACCCTGCAGGCCCTCTCAGCTCAAGTCCCTATGTCCAGCTTCTTCCAGGGCAGGACAGGGACTCCCTGCTCCCACCTCTGATCCTGGAAGGTCACTGTACCATGTCAGGGAGACACAGGAGGCATGGAGAGGGGTGAACGCCTGAGGAATCCCAGGAAGCTGGGTCTGGACGTCTCAGTACTTCATGGCTGTTCCACAGATACTTAAGGATGGAGGTCAGCACTCCTCCACAGACCAGGGGAAAACATAGCCCGTATCAGGAGGGAATCAACGAAGCATGCTGAGTGGGGCCACAGCTAGGACCCACTTTCTGACCTCACCCTTGTCCAGGGACCCCCATCCTCTGCCAGCCCAGCCCAAAGTGCCAGAGCCCACAGACCAGACCCTAAGTCACCTGGGCCAGACCAGTGTTTGTGGGTGGGGATTTCTGTGGTTACCGCTGGAACCACACACTGCACTGTTAGTGCGGCAAGAAAACAGGGAGGGAAGGGCCCTGCTTGCCTGTGGTCACAGTCCCTGGGAGAGACAGTCCAGGACAAGCCTCCATATGGCAATGTGGTCAGCCGTGGGTGTGACTAGGGAACCGGGAAAGCCAGCTCTGAAAGACCCTGCTATACCCTGGGATCTGTTGTAGCAGTGCAAACTGGGGGTCCCAGTGGAAATTGCGGTGCCTCGGGCAAGAGGCCTTCTAATGATCTCATAGGCATTCCCATAGGAGTAAAGAGAAGGGTGGAGACCTATGTGTCGCCTCTTGTTAGGACTCTACCCTTTGTGGCCAGCTCAGACCAGACTTAGCTGCAAAGTTACACATCATCCAAACGCCGTGAAGAAGGGGCTGCTAGTGACCCTAAGTGGACCTCCTGAGGCAGGGATGGCCAGAGAGAGAGAGGGAGAGAGCGAGCACTGGAGAGAGGGTTAGTGACAGTCACAAGGAGCCCTCATCTCTGCCCCTTGCCACTCTCTGCAGCTTGAGGCCAAGGGAAAAAGCCTCCCCCCCCTTCTCAGCTCATTTCTCATTGTCAAAACTAAAACTAAATGTCACACATTGGTACATTTATAAGGAAGTTTTATTTGGCTCATGACTCTGGAGGCTAGGAAGTTCAGGAGCATGGGGCAGGCATCTGATGTTGGTGTGTGTTTGATGGCTTGGTGCTCGGTCATGACATGTGGAGGCTGTGCAAGTGTATCTCTACTTGCCCTTAAAACAAGACAACCTGCGAATCCATGAAAGGATGAATCTGATCACCAAGGCTCTGGCAGAGGCCCCCTCTCTCAATACTGCTGCACTGGGGACCAAGTTTCCAGGACATGAACTTTTGGGGGTACTTATTGATACAATAGCAGAACTCCATGTCCCCAACAGTTCCAATGTCACCATGTCAGGAGCCTCATCAGCCTTAGTCTAGGGGGGACTTGGGCCTTTCCCCATGCTTGGGTGTCTATGGACTATCTGGTGCCTTGAACACCAGAGGTCTCCAATACTGCCCCTGTGATAAAAGCTGAGGGATCCACCCCAAGGTGGGCACCCTGTTCAGATCCCCTTGCCTAGCACCTATGTTGGAGTGCAAAGCATGCAGACCAGCACAGTCAGACTTGTTGAATAAATGAATGAGTGTCCTCCAAGGGACCCTCCCTGATGGGAGACACCCAGTAGCAAAGGGGCGACCTTCAGAGAGGAAAGGTCATCGTGGTGTGGGGGTGGCTGCCTCTCCTGTTTCATGGCCAGAGCAGGGGTTAGAGTTAACAGGCTTATGAATGTCTGCCCAGGGACCGACCAGGAGGAATGACTGGGGTGCGGGCACAGGAGAAGGTGGGGTTCCACAAGAAATACCATGGTGGCAATCGCAATTTCTCTAAAATAGCTCTGTATACAAGGTCCCTCGTCTATGTGTCGGTTCCCGCAGAGACGAGTCACGATCTGGGGGCGTCTCGGTCCGGTCTTGGTCCTCATCTGGTCCTCGCCACAGGCTCCACCAGATGTCTGGCCGCCCAGCCACCCGAGCAGCGGAAGGCGCCTTTTGGTATCTAGGCGCAGGGAGAGGCTTGCAGGGCGGGGCGGGCGGAAGCCACAGCAAACTAGGCACGGCGCTTGGAGGTCCCACGGAAGCCCTGCGAGGAAAGCGGCGCTGAGACACGCCCCGCTGGCCCAACGGGGAGCAGCCCCTCGGTGCCCTGCCCACTGCGGCGCCTACTGCCGCTCTCCCACTACCCCATCCCACTGTCCCAACTCATCAACTTGTTCCCACTCCCCTAGCCCACTGATGTGTCCATTACCCCATCCCAGTGCCTCATCCTACTGCCACATCCCACTTCCCCACTACTCTGTCACCATCCACCGCCTCATTCCCACTCCCAGAGCACATTGCTCCGCCCACTCCCACGCCCGCACAGCACAATCCCACTGTCTCGGGACCTCTCGGCCGGCGCTCCTTCAATCAAGGTCTATAGCCCCTTCTACTCTCCCATTCCTACCGTCCCAACATCCACTACCACAGTCACTGTCTCCACCTTCCGGCTGCCCGAGGTACTACTACACTTTCCCTACCTCTCCACCCCACCCCACCTGTTCTGACCAATGCTGCCAGTGGGGAATTATGCCTCCTGTGCCAGTCACTTCTGTCTGGGTGAATCTGAATTCCGGGAGCACTCATAGCACCCTGAGGCCACACCCACTAAACCACGCCCATCATCCAAAATACCAGACTCCTCGGTCCTGAGACCATGTTCTTAGGGCTGTAATAAGCTACACCTACTTCACGCTGTCTGTACCCACAGAACGAAAGCCTAGCTCCATCAGGCTCCCAATCACTCTCACGTCATGGATGCCACCTGCTGCCTTTACTAGCTTTCAGAAAATCCAGACTTCTCAACACACAAACTGGGCCCAAGGAACTTGGGGGTGAAGTGTGGGGTGAAGGCCGTAGGGGATGGGGTTGATCCCATTTTGTTCCTCTCTACCTGCCAATCCCCTCAACACCGCCAAAGCATAGACAGTCCCAGCCAGGAGTGTGTGGGCTCTGTGTCCCTGTGCTGGTCTTGGGGACAGAAGGGAAGGCACAGTTCCCACTTGTGACGAAACTGGGCTCTATCAGGGAGGCTAAGACAGCAGGACACCAGAGCTCAGGATCTAAGGCTCACTGAATGCAAGAGGGTTGCAAAATCCTCCTACCTCCAAAAGGTTTACCTTCCTGGGCAAAGTTCCTACTGATCCTGAAACTGGCCTTTTTCTTCTAACTTTTTTTCAAGATCTCTGCCCACACCCTGCCTTCCTGGAGGTGGTGCCCAGGAGAGACCTAGTGTCCAGGCTGTTCCAGGAGACACAGCCGAGACCTTCAAGCCCTGGGTGGACCTGAATGCTGAGCCCTGGCATTGACTAAGATGGGAGTGGGCACAGGGGACTGAGAGGTGGTATGAAGACAAGAGTAACCAGCCGTCCTTATATCTGCACCTGTCCACCCAGCCCATGGAGTCGGGGTCATCTTGGGCCAAGTCCCTGTCCCATGTGCTAGCCCAAGACATTGACCTTCGGGTGCCAGGCTATCAGGTGACCAGGAACAAGGTAGAGGCCTTGCACATTGTAAAGTGTGTGTCCTTTTGGACAGGGAATGTTAACAAACAAGGGTGGGCTAGCTCCAAGCCAAGGAGCCATGGCAGAGCAAATACACCCGAGCAATACAAGAGACCGGGGCCTTCCTGAGGGAGGGAGTGTGGACGGGACTCTAGTAGTGGCTGAGAAGATGCACTGAAAGAGAAGGCAGGTGCCTGGACTTGGGGAGGCATCCATGTAAGTGGTTCCTGGAGTTCAGACTGAACAAATGTGGGGCAGACGGTATGATAGGCATCGCTGAAAAGCCATAGAGACAGCCGACAGGGCAGAAAGCTAGGAAGGCCATGCAGGACAAAGGAGAAAGAGGAGAGGGACCTTGAGGTTCCTGTTTTGAGGCTTTGCCAGGGGCCAGCTACAAGGCCTCCTGGGGTATGGGAGACAGATGGGCATCCCCTAGAGGGAAGAGATCTCTGTCCCAGGAAAGCAGAAAGCACGAAAGGTTCTTTAGACCTCCACTACCCTGCCCCACCCTCACCCTTGGTCCTGAGAATTGAAGGAGAGCTCTTTGAGAAAAGGGGATGCCAAGTCAGCCTGCCTGTGGATTTGCAAGACAAAGTCTTATCTGGCTAGTGGGGAGGTAGAAAGGCCCCTGAGGAGGCTGGGGTACAAGCACAGCGGACTCTGCTCTATGAAGGGTGAACCCGCGTTCAGGAAGGAATGCAAATGACCCCTACTAAGAATTTGTTAAAGAAAAGAGTTCACAGTAAAGTATGAGCAAGTTCGGGTAGACACGGCTGAAAGAACGAGAAGGGTAAACAGTGAGAATTGCTGGACAAGTAGGCACGGAACATAAGCCCCACAATTCCAAATGCAATGTTGAAAGTATAAGAGAAAAAATAAGCTATGGAGACGACCACAAGGTAAGAGAGAGAGAGAGAGAGAGAGAGAGAGAGAGTGAGTAATGCGTATGTGTGGCCATGCATGCGTGTGATTAGATCTGGAACGCAGGACCTCATGCATAACACTGACAAGTCCTCAATCACTGGGCTACAATGCAGCCTAGTTAATGCTATGAAAACACAGGTCCTACCACTACTCTTTAGAGAAGATTTCCTGTGTCCTGGGCTGTCACTAAACTTTCTACAAAGCCGAAGGTGACTCCGAACATCTAATTCTCCTGCTGCAATCTCCTGGATTTTATGTGTGGCTGGGGATTGAGCCTAGCACTGCATGCATGTTAGGCAAGGACTCTACCAACTAAAAGACATCCCCAACCCCAAAGACAGAACTAGAAGTGGATATTAGAATAGAAATTAACATCTGTGATTCATAGCATTGACGGACCTGGAATGAGCAGAAGTGAAACCAGGAACCATTCAAAAGGCGACACAGAAACCAAGCATCTCAAACAATGGAGGCTAGGACGGCCTGCTGCCACTGGGAAGGTTTAGCAAAGGCTAGCCTGAGGCCAAAGTGAAGGAGAGCCAGCAGGGTTGAAAGCAAGACTTAAATGGATTTCTCATTAGCAAGAAGTGACAGTGCAGGGTTGTTTGTTGTTGTTATTGCTGTTGTTTTGAGACTGAGCCTCTCACTTTGTAGTTCTGACTGCCCTGAACTCAGTACATACACGACCAGGCTGGTCTTGAACTCACAGAGATCCCCCTGCCTCTGTCCCTGAGTGTTGGCATTAAGGCATGCACCACCACAATCTGGCTCAGTGCACAGTTTAAAGAAAATCCCAAGCCGGGCAGTGGTGGCGCACGCCTTTAATCCCAGCACACGGGAGGCAGAGGCAGGCGGATCTCTGTGAGTTCGAGACCAGCCTGGTCTACAAGAGCTAGTTCCAGGACAGGCTCTAAAGCTGCAGAGAAACCCTGTCTTGAAAAACAAACAAACAAAAAAAAAACAGCAACAAAAAAATCCCAGCCAATCCAAAATGAATGGAATAAGCCACCTCCCTGGACGAATGGATGGCTAGAAGGTTGGCAGGCTTACAGCTTCCTGTGGGAAGGGATGATGACAGCGTTGCTTTCTCTTTGTAATTTTTACTTTTCTTCGGTGTGCACACACGTGGGTACAAGTGCCTGGCACATGTGCAGATGTCAGAAGACAACTTAAATGGGCCAGTTTCTCCTCTACTGTGTGGGTCTTAGGGATTGAACTCAGGACGTCACGACTGATGGCAGGCTCCGTTACCCCCTGAACCATCCTGCTTACATTCTGCAAATGCCGGTTTTAAAAGCAGGTATGGTATGCTGAGGGTGTGCTGAGAGCAGGTGGCTGTTGCCCGTCTGTGTGACACTAGTGTGAGAAACACAAGTGGAGCCCACACAGGCACCTGATTACAGCAGAACCTCACTGAGGGATGCTGCCCATCCCTGGCCCGCCCCTAACACCGCCACACACAGAGAAATGTTAGTCAATTGATAGCAATAGTAAGGTCGCTGCCAGGGGACCAGCTTTGAGCTGCAAGGCAACCAGGGTAGGCAGGAAGTAAAAATACAACTTTCTTTGCTTTGGAATCTGGTAAGGAGCATTTTCAGGTACCACTAGAACACCAGTGACAGACTGCACAACCTCTAAACCAGGAGGAGGAGCAGGGATGAGAGAAAAGTAGAGGGGTCTGGAGGCGTGGCTCCGGCGGTGGAGCACTTGTCTCAAACGCACAAAGTCCTGGGTTCAGCTTTGCGTACGTGTGATGCCTACAATCCTAGCACTCCAGGAGACAGAGGGATCAGATGTTAAGGTTCTCTTCTGTTACACAGAGAGTTCTGTCTAGGCTACTTAAGATCCTATCTCAAAAAAGAAAAAAGTAGCCAGGCCGTGATGGGGAACACCTTTCATGCCAGCACTTGGGAGGCAGAGACAGGCAGATCTCTGTGAGTTCGAGGCCAGCCTGGTTTACAGTGTGAGTTCCAGGACAGACTTTAAAGCTACAGAGAAACCCTGTTTTTCGAGAAAAACAAAACAAAAAGTAAACATCAGAGAAAGAAGGAACTCAAGGACAGGTGGGTGAAGGGCAATCAGTGAAATCAGAAGTGGATGTTGTGGTGATCCCGCTCCACTGGCTCTGTGGCCTGCCTCCTGGCACCTGAACACTCGTGTACTCTCCTCCTACATAGATTCAGGATGGACACGGCAACAGCTGAATACGGTGGCTGCTGTGGGACACAAGGCCAAGTGTCTCTGAACTTTCATGGCCTACTTGAGGAGGCCAATCAGCAGCAATGGCCCGGTGGTCTGTCTGGCCCTGACCTGCAGAACCTGTGAAGAGTTAGCATGTGTTGTATGAGGTTACGCGATGCTGAAACTGTCTGTTAGCACTGGCTTTCAATAGAGCTCAGCTAGATAAAGGGGATGTAAACACTGAATGCACAGGTTGAAATATACTGTCAGTTTTGGATTGAGAAATATCTAAGGTTCTCAACCTGTGGGCACAGGGCTCACGTATCAGATGTCTTGCATAACAGATATTTACATTACGATTTATAATAGTAGCAAAATTTCAGTTATGAAGTAGTAACAAAAAAAATTTATGGTTGGGGTCACCACAAGGTGAGGTGGGTTGCAGAGTTAGGAAGGTTGAGAAACGCTGGTCTAAGGCATGAGATTAGAGAATGAAGAAAAAGAAACACAAACAAATTCTAACTAAAATAAGACTAGCAGTATAAAGTGACTGAGGGTAAACCGGACAACTGGAGCAGGAAACCAGCCACTAACTGACCACCCTGACTCTGAACTCAGAGCCAGTGAAAGAAACACAAACACACCCTGGATTTGAGACCTGAGTCAGGGAGAGAAACATCTTTATCCCTGAACACAGGACCAAAGAAACATGCCCTGACTCTGAAACTAGCGTCAAAGAAATACACTTTGTACCTAGAATCAGAGCCAGTGGAAGAAATATGCCCTGGTCCTAAAATTAGATTAGATTAGATTAGATTAGATTAGATTAGATTAGAGTCAAAAAGCTAAAAAGGACCAGTGATAGAAACCAGAGCCATCTCTGTCCCTGATCAACTAAACTGACCAATCCCTGAGCAGGAAAAAACTAACCAATCCCTCTTCTCCCTGGGAAAACTCCGCCCCTAAGAAACCCTATATAATCTTCTCTGCCCCTTCAGTTAAAAGCTGCTGCCTCTAATCCCTACCTGGCGGAGGCAGCCACTCACCTGACTCCTTGTTCCCAAATAAGTCTATTTCTCAAAAGAGTCTTGGGTGATGACCCTGGCTGGGACTCCCCTTAGGGGACTGAGCTGAAAAACCTTGTTGAGATGCTCCCTAGGAGGCCTCAGCAAGGTGCAGCAGAACAGAACAACCTTGCTAGGACGCTCCTTAAGGGAGCCTGAGCAAGGCCAGGCAGAAAAAAAGTAAAAACTTTTTTCCCCCAGCCAGAGGAGATGGCTACATTTCTGTAGGGGCATCCCCTTTAGTAGAGTGTTAGCAAAAGAAGAAACATCTATGATGCTCCCTTAAGGGAACAAAGCAGAACTCAGCTGTAGCGGCTCTCCAGAAGAGCAGGATCCCTATATCCTGCTGGGAGACCATCCCCCACAGCACCCCAGCTTCAGGTAGCCTGGCTTCCTGATAGTCAGGACACCTTTCGTCCAGGGCTGAGCTGTTGTCCCATTGCAGCTCCAGCCTTCAGAGCTGTCCTATTATGGCTCTATCCCTCCAGAGTTGTCCTATTGCGGCTCTAAATATATCCTGGCTTCCTGATAAGTCAGGATATCTCTACAACACTACAACTGTAACACATTCCCCTACGGTGACAACGAACAGACGAGTTAGAAGAAACTGGCATGTCCACAGAGACATGCTTAGTAACTGACAGAAGGTGGTGGCCAAACGAAACACAAGTGTAGAAAAATATCTAAAATACAATAGACGAATCTGACCCTACTTACGACACTCAGCTGTTGTGCGCGTCCATGTTATTTGCTCTGAATGGGATGTTTACGAAAGCTCATTGATGAAGCAATGCAGAGCAAAGGTCACGTACTGAAGTCACACAAGCAATGGCTTCTGGCCAAGCAATAAGCAAGCTAAAGGAAGTGAAACCCCATGCTAATGTGGTTTCAGGAAGAGAGCAAGAGCCCGGATAACTCAGTGCCCCAGTTAGCTTTGTCAACTTGACACAGCCTCAAGTCATCTGTGAGAACTTTACCTGAAGGGTTGGCCAGAGCAAGGTTGGCCTGTGGGGGAGGCCGTGGGAGACTGTTTTGATTATTAATTGCGGTGGCAGTATTGGTCTGTGAGCAAGCGTCCTGGTCTACAGATGAAAGCTAGCTAAGCGTGCACTGGGACGAGATGGCCAGCAGCGCTCCTCCAGGGTCTCTGCTTCAAGATCCCGCTTAAGTTCCTGTCCTGACTTCCTTCCATGACGGACTGTAGCCTAAGTGTAAGTCAAACAAACCCTTTCCCCCCTGAACTTGCTTTGGGTCCGAGCCAGAGCAACAGGAAGGAAGCTAGAGCACCCAGCGACCAAAGAAACCACTGTCGTGAAAGTTAAAAATGGTTGAATTGATAACACTCCAAACCACTGCATTAACTTTTTTTTTCCCCAGATACTCTTAAATTAGACAGGATTGCTAGTGAGCTGGTCAAGAGGGGGTATGGGGTGGAAAGCACAATAAAATGAAGGCCTTGCCTCATTCTGTAGAGAAACAAGGTGGTACAAGGCTGACTTCACATGCACATCAGACAGTGCCTCATGCCTATGAGGATAAAGGACAACCATGGCAAGATGAATGCAGGATAAACTCAGACATGCTCAGAACCAAAGCCAAAAGCCAGCTCTCAGAACATGACATATAAATAGAAACGGCCCCATGTGCTAATGTCAAGTTGTGGAAAACCCACAGTCATTACTACATGGGAAAGTTGTCAGGGTAAAAATGGAGTCGTTTGTGTCAAACTAAAATAAGAAAGGAAAGAGAAAGCAATCAAGCTGGGATGTGGTGAAGGAGGGATTCTTGTATACAGTATCATTTCAGAATGCTTTGCTGGGACCACAGGCTGGTAGAGGGCCGGGAGACCTTTCCCAGAAAATGTTACATGTGCCTAGTCTCTCACTAACTGGCCCCACCCATTTCTGGTCCTGCCGCAACGACTCACTTTTCCTTTGGAACTCTTTGTCTCCCCAGCCCTCTCTGGTGACAGTTTTATTGCAGCCTACATGTTTTTTCTGCAAGGCTCCTTCATTATCTTTGCAAAGGATTGCTTGTCACTCAGGCTCCAACACAGTGAATGTCTGCCTACTCTGGAGTAGCACACAAAGACATGAGGTCATCAAGAAAGGAGGACAAGTTGCAGGTGACATGGTGGTTAGACATCTAAAAACGTTGAGCAAGGACCAGAACTAGGAAGTGGACTCACTAGGACTCGGGGACCATGGTGCTAATGTACACAAACAACTGTGCTTTCTTTGTTAAAGCCATAAACAACTAGAAAATGAAATTCCAAGTATCACTCTTTAAAGTATCAACATTTATTTATTAAATATATTTAGAAAAGTATCAACATACATTAAATACTTAAGAACAAATTTAATTAAAAAATGGCTATGAACCAAATACTTCATATATAAAGCAACTAATAACTAAGCAATATTGAGATACAGCTCAGCATAGAGTAAAAGTCTTGCTTGTGGGGTGCCAGTTCTTCCTAAAGGAAGCTATGGATTTGATACAATCTCAGTAAAAATCTCCAAGGTCTTTTTGAAATTGACAAGCTGATTTTGAACTTCATGTCAAAATTTAAGACTCATTGAAGAAAGAAGAAACAAAGTTGGGAAACTAATATAAGATTACATTTCAAGATCTGTTTTAAAAATTCAGTAATTAACATAAATACAGTAATTAAGGCAACATAGGATTGGCGTAAAATTGGTAAACAGACTGAGGAGCAAAGGAGCTGAAATTCAGGACTCATTCAAGGGTTTTGTTTTTGATTTTGTTTCTCTTTGGAGACAGGGTTACTATGTATCCCAGGATGGCTTCAAACTTGAAGCAATCATCCTGCCTCTGCTTTTCTGGTGCTGGGATTATAGGTATGCTATCATGCCTAGTTAAGAGTCTGTGTGTGTGTGTGCGTGTGCGTGTGCGTGTGTGTGTGTGTGTGTGTGTGTGTGTGTGTGTATGTGTGTGTTGATATCGGGTATCTTTCTCTATTGAGCTATCTTTTTTGTTTTGTTTTGAGACTGAACCCGAGGCTCACCATTTCTGCTAGTCGGCCTGGCCAGTGAACTCTGAGAAATCTTCCTGTCTTTGCAGCCCTCAGTACTGAGGTTACAAGCATGTCTTTTACCTGATGCTGGGCATCTGAACTCATGTGCTCATGCTCATACAACACACATTTTACCCACTGAACTATCCCCCCCCACCAACCCGGCTTTATTTTTGTTTTCCATGACAGGACCTATGCAGCCCTGACAAGCTGGAAGCAGTTGGTAGTCCTCCCACCTTTACTTCCCAAGTACTAACATTACAGGTGTCTGCAGAGAACCTACTCTTAACAAAGATGCCCCAGCACAGCGGAAGAAAGCTGTAATTTTTGATAGTAGTGCCGGAGTGTCTAGACACCCATGCACAAATGAGCCCAAGCCCTGCACTACAAAAAGTCATTCCTAATGGGTCAGCAAACCACAGTGTGCAAGTCAATGCCATAGGCTTCAAGAAAGCAGCACAGGAGAGTCCTCATGATGGGGTAGGCAGAGTTATTTTCAAAGGAACACCAAAGTACTAGTAACACCAGGGGACACTGGCAAACAAATGGATAATATATGCCTTCATCACAAAGAAGGTCTGGGGTGTAGTTCTGTGGTAAATGATATGCAAGGCTCCAGGTCAGATCTTTATGACAAGAAGGAAGGAAGGAAGAAAGGAAGGAAGGAAGGAAGGAAGGAAGGAAGGAAGGAAAGACATTACTAAGGAGGGGAAAAGGCTAGCCACAGAGCAGGAGGGCAGTTGCCAGCACATATCTGCCAAGTAAACATACAGAATATATAAAAAACTATACAGATAAAGCCAAGAGACAATAATAATAATAATAATAATAATAATAAATAATAACAACAACAATGGAGAGAAGACTTAGTGAAGCACTTCACAGAGAAAGGTACACTGAACACGGTTAGTCAGCCAGAGTGACAGTTATCGTGACTGTCAACTTGATAGGATTAAGAGCCACCTAGCAGAGTGGTAACTCACACCTCTGATATGTTCGCAATGGGATTAGCAGAGACAGTAAATCATGGAGACTCTGATTCAACAAGCCTTCCAATCCATTCCTGGAGTCAAGAGCCATTTATTTTGAGACAAAGTCTCAGCTATTCCAGGCTGGCCTCAAACTCCAGTAGTTAGGTCTAGAGGTGTGTGCCCCCGTGGTCTTTGTTTATGCAGGGGTAGGGACTGTACCAGCTGAGAAGTATCAAATTACCTTGGTGGTGCAGCTATGGAAGGTGGTGCTTGGCTGGAGGAAGTAGGTCACAGGAAGCGTGTCCTCAGGGCTATAGCTTGCCCCTGTCCTTCCCGCTATGGGTCTATTCTACATCCTGTCCACCATGAAGTGAGGGTTTCTGTTCCGTACATGGCCTCTCAGGCATGATGGATTGATGCCTGTGAAGTCCCAAGCTAACTCAATAATTCTTTTCTTTAAGGGGTTTATGTCAGGAGTTTGGTAGTGGGGATACAAATTCATTAACACATTAGGAAACACACAGTACAACCACAACGAAATACCAACACCTATCTATCGGAGGACAAAACCCATCACATCCCACAACGCTTAGGGGTGCGGGTGTACAATGTTGCAGTGACTTTGTGGAAACTGTGGGTTTCTACGAAAGTGAAATACAAGCCTTCCTTGCGACCCTGAGCACCCGACTAAGAGAAGTGAATATGTAGGTCACAAGCCCTAGAGGGATGGCCAGAGCATCTATTCTAGAAGCAGCATAGATCCATCCATAGCAGGCCAGAAAAACTGCAGATCTACCCACTGGAACAAAGTCTGCTCAATGAGCATGGGACAGGGGCGGGAGATATTCGCTACACATCAGCTTGAGGCTAGACACAGTCCTGTTTGGCTGTGAGACTCCTCCCATTAGAGGTGAAGGACCATCAAAAACCATCAATGACAGCTTAAGCCAAACAGCAGCCTGCCACGGAACAATCTATGTACACTGTAAATCTGTATTGCTCTTACGGTTAATAAAATGCTGATTAGCAGACAGCTAGGCAGGATTTTCAGGGCAGAGAGAATGCTGGAAAGAAGGAGGGTGGAGTCTGAGGAGTCGTGGAGATGCAGAGAGAGGCTAGTTGAACCACTGTGTTGAAAGAAGGTACAGTCTGCCAGGTGGTGGTGGCACACACGTTTAATCCCAGCACTTGGGAGGCAGAGGCAGGTGGATCTCTGTGAGTTCAAGACCAGCCTGGTCTACAAGAGCTAGTTCCAGGACAGGCTCCAAAGCTACAGAAAAACCCTGTCTTGAAAAACCAAAAAGAAGAAAAAAGAAGGTACAGTCATGTGGCAGAGGAAAGATAAGAAATACAGGGTTAATTTAAGATGTAAGGGTTAGCTAGTAGTCATCCTGAGCTATCGGCCAAGTATTTATAATTAATATTAAGCTTCTTTGTGGTTATTTGGGAGCAGCTGCCAAGATACACAGAGTAGCCATCTCCCAGACAAGAGGAATAGGGAAGAAATTACCCTTATCTTGATTGTGGCCATGCAGGCATGATGTATAAGATACCCATCAAGCTCTCCAGAGAGCTGTTCTTACCATGTGAGTTTTGTTCTATAATGCACTACAAAAGGAAAGCCATTTCCTAGGCATTAAAAATCACCAATGCCAGGGCTGGAGAGATGGCTCAGCGGTTAAGAGCATTGCCTGCTCTTCCAAAGGTCCTGAGTTCAATTCCCAGCAACCACATGGTGGTTCCCAACCATCTGTAATGAGGTCTGGTGCCCTCTTCTGGCCTTCAGGCATACATGCAGAGGGAATATTGTGTACATAAATAAATATTTTAAAAAAAAAAATCACCAATGCCAAGCAGTGCTGGCACACTCAAGAGGCAGAGGTGGAGTTCAAGGTCAGCCTGATCTACAATAGTGGAGCTTCCAGGATAGCCAGGGGCCAAAACAACAACAACAACAACAACAACAACAACAAAACCACCAAATGCCTCAGAAAAAAATCTCATGAAAGGTACGCTAGGCCTCTGCTTTTTAAAATACAACACATTACTGTGGGGAAAATCAAGAACAAAATGACTCGTAGGCTCAAGACTCTGGTAGTTAAAATCCCAGCGGTGTGTTGTTTGAACTCCAAAAAGCCATGCAACTGTAAAATGCATCTGGAAACAAGAGCAACAGCTGGTGTCATGTGATTCCTTACCCAACAACGGCTGGAAAAGCCAGGAGACTCACTGTCTTTCCAGGACATTTTGTTGTGAGGGTCTAAACATACTGGCTTGGTTAGTTCTCAAGGGACAAACGTGCCTCATTGGCACCAGTCCAAGGAAGAGGGACCATGTAGGGTGCTGGGCCCCATCACTCACATGTAAAACTTATCCCTTCCATTGGGACCTGACAGGTTTAGAGCGTCACCACCTCAGGGCTAGACATGGTCAGTGACTGTGTTGTGGTTCTAGGAGCTCACATGCTCACGTGACCCTTGCTACATCTTTACCAACCCAAAGATGACTGTTAATCGGAGGGGCTACAGCTCATGAAAACAGATCTTGGCTGCTCATGTCTTGGTGACTCAGGCAGAAGCTCATGGTGAGAGAGGCTCTCGCTAGGTCCAGTTGGCGCTAATCTGCCTTTCAGAAGACCTGCCGACTGAGGGATCACCATGTATCAGACTGTCATTGGCTTAGACAGAATTGCCATCTTCCAACCTGGTACCATCACAGCCTGGTACTCAGTAGAGTTTAAGAAGATACAGGAGTCCATGGATACAAGCCTCCTACTGCACTCCTTACAGACAGAGAGGCCATACGGACAACATGGGGGTCAGGCACCTCTCAGGGTGCCTGGGAGATGCTGCACTGTGGGCACTCTGGTCAGGAGACAAACTGTAGCTTCTGTCTGGACCTCTGAGCTGAGACTGACCTTAGTGGTATCCAGCTGTGCTCAGCATAGCAAACATCCGCATCAAGGATGACGGCAGCTATGTTAGGATGGGGGGGGGGTGCACATGTGGACTTGGTTACACATTTTGTTTTGTTTTGTTTCCAATCTTTTAAAAACATAAAAAACATCCGTAGTTCACAGACCACATAAAGCCAGCCCTCAGGTACAGTTTGCTTGTCTGAACTTGTCAGAAGTTGAGGTCTTCAAGGGGACTTCCAGGCTCCCAGCCACCCACGGGATTCTCAGCATTGTTTGGTGCTGGAATGTTTCCTCAGGGGTTGGTGCCACATCACCCACCTTCTCCAAGTGAGCTCCTAACTTGTACACAAACTCCCTGAGCCATTTGGTTGCTCTGACTGATTGACAGGGTCCAGGAAGGGGAAGACTGGGCTCCTGCCCCAACATCTAGCTTCAGTGGCTTTTGTCCATCTCATACTCAGTCACCTCATTGAGAGTGGGTGACTGAAGAAGAGGCTGATTTTGTAGCTGTGAGTGTAGGGACCTCCAGATCTTCAGAGATGTGGAAGGGATGCACCTTGCTCTTTTCCTGCAGATGCAATACCAACCTGGAAAAATGGCAGGAAGTGGTAGCATGGCCCTGGGACCACCAGTCCCAGGAGGAAGAGTCAGACAAGAGTAGCTGGGCCTAGACTGCACCTGGAGCCCAGTTCAGTCTTTTCTGAGAGGACCAGAAGAGGTACAGTTGGCCCATAAGAAGCAGTCGCTGGAAGCCACGGTCTTTGGGTAGCGTTATCACTAAAGCAGCCTGGCTAATAAAATAGATAGGAAAGCAGACACCCATTACGTAGGCATAACCATATTACACAGCTCCTGGCTTTATGCAACATTGCAGTTTGGAATGCTAACGTATGCATGGCACAGGCTGCAGCCTATATGTGTGGATTAGTTGACTATCCATATAGAAAAAGCAATGGATGCTTATTCCCATATTGTACTCCACTCAGACACTGGAAGAGAGATGAAATACAGATCTAAATGTAAAGTATGAAACAATATAACTTTTGGAAGAAAATAGGAGTATTTCCCAACTCTGGATTATAGGGACACTTTCTAAGTGTAAACTGCAAATCATAAGAAAAGTAGATGCTGAAACAAGCAATTTCTGTGCATTTAAACATTAAGGTAGGGAGATGGCTCTACTGGTAAAGTGTCCGGTGAGATGTGTGAGGACCCGAATTCAGATCCCCAGGACAACTTCATGCCCCAGTCACCATGCCGGATAAAAAGCCTGGCATGGTGGTATGTGTCTCACAGCTTTAAAGTGGGGTTGGAAGTAGGGTAGGGAAGAGAGACAGCTCTCCAGAGCTCTCTGACCAACGAGTCTAGTCAGTGAGTGAATGCTGTGTTTATTGAGATACCTGGCCTCAAAAAAATAAGATAGAGGGTCATAGAGGAAAACATCCAAGGTCAGCCTCTGTCCTCTACATCTGTACATGTTTATATGCACCTATGTGTGCATATATATAAACATACACACTTACACTACACAGAGTTTGTTATTCAAAAAATTTTGACATGTTTCTGACATAGCAAGCTCATGACAAAAACCCAATAACTCTTTGAATAACTTAATAGAACTGACAAGATTTATTCAGGTGATGCCTTTAAAAGTCAATAGTATTTCTATAAAATGGGCATAATTTATAAATACAATAAAATTCTATAAAAAGAGAACATTTACAAAGAAAATGTACAGAGAAAGGAATCGGTCAAAAAAGAGCAAAGAAAATTATAGTTTAGGGACCAGAGAGGTGTCTTAGTGTAAAGACACTGCCACCAAACTTGATGGCCTGAGTTTGGTCACCAGCACCCACATAATGGAGGGAGAGAGTCCTCTGACCTTCATACGTGCATGCACACACACATAAATGTCATTTTAAAAATTTAGGAGTTTATGGGCTAGAGAGATGGCTTAGTAGTTAATAGCACTTTCTGTTCTTGTGGAGGACCGAGGACCCACACGGTGGTTCAGTTCCCAGCACCCACATGGTGGCTTACAACCAATCATAACTTCAGCTCTAGAGGATCCAATGATCTCTTCTGACACCAGGAACACATATGGCTGCACATACATACATGTTGGCAAACACTCATATACATAAAACAAATATATAAAATACTCATCTTTTAATATTTTTGAAAGTATAGATATTTAAAGAAAGACATTAAAGAATACAAATGAAGAGGTATACCACATTCATGGATTGTAAGGCTCATCATGATAAAGAAGCCAGCTCTCCCCCAAACTGATAAAAAAAATCCACATTAGTGCTCTCCAAACGTTCTAATAGCTTTTACTCTTGGTGTTTGTTCGCTATTGATAGCCTGATTCTACGATGTAGATGGAAGTACCATTCCAGGACAGCTCAGCCGTTTCCAAGGAAATAAGATAAAGAGATTTGCATAAAGCAGCAAGGCCATAGCATGAAGATACTGTGGATCACTGAGGCAGACTGACACATACAGGGACAGGCCTGTGTATGTAGGCATAGACCATGTAGTAGAGGAGGCCACATGAGTGGGGAGGATTCCCCAGAGGGGTCTGTTGGGAATCTACTTGATCTTGTCTCATGCTAATAATGACCCAACTCCAGGAGATGCATTGCTAGCAGATACTCCTGGGTTATTGTTATGATCTTGAGTCCTTCATTAACAAATTAAAAAAAGTCACCAAATTTAGAGATGCTGATTAAATTGATTGTATTATAGTTAAGATGGTTTTACATTAAAAAATAAAAATACCACAAAGGAGGGAAAAGACAAGTTATAGGGTCGGAAGCAATATTTGTAACAAAAAAAATGGAAAAAAGGGGAGTCTCTAACAGAAACTATGACAAGTAAGAGAAAATGGGAACCATGATCCTTCAGACAGGGGACCAAAGATGCGAGCCAGAACTTTTCAGAAAAGAAAACTGAAGGGGTTGCTAAATATATGACAATAGCTAATTTCCATTTCACTATCAAGTGGGATCATGCAAGAAGCCTAGTAAGGCTTGACAAGAGGCAAGAGCAGCAGGGGCCAGCAGTGCCTGGAGCAACAGCTGCCTGGGGGTGTCGGCCAGAGTGGGAATCAGCACAGTCTACACCTGCAATGGGGTGAAATGGGGTGAAGCATCCTCCAGATTTATGTCCACCCGGATCCTTTCTTGTTTGGGACTAGGCTCTCTGCTGATGTCATCACTGAATGAGGTCATACTAAAGTGTGGGTGGGAGTCGAACCCAAGGATTGCTGTCCGTATCAGAGGGATTCTAGGCAGACCTACGGAAGACAAATGCCCGTGTGAAGACTGACATGGGAGTGATGTGGTCACCAGAGATTACTGGTAGACACTAGGAACTGTAGGAGGGGAGACCTCCCCTAGACACCTCAGAAGCATGGTCTCGCTGACCAGGCTGTTAGAGGCAAACTTCCCCTTTTAGCTCTCAGTGTGTGGTTCACTGTTAGAGACACTCTACAACCTGTCAGAGCTATTGTTTCTGTTGACATTTCTCCACAGAAAGAGGTCTCTAGGTGTGCAGCCCCATGGTTCCTAGAGACATGTTTACAGAGTTACCCACACAGGATAGCCAGGCATAGGCATGGGACCTGGCGTGGATGTTCTTCCCACCCAGAGCCTGTGCAGGCAACACACACCCGTGTCCAGCACATGCCAAGCAGCTGCCATACATCACATTTACCATCCATGGTCTTAGGGTACAGTTGTAGAGGTGGCAGTGAGAGCCTGTGCTCCAAACCTCCCGCCCAGGGACACAGAGAGCAAGCAGGCAAGGAGAGCTATAGATAGGACCAGGTAGCTGGGGGGCAGTAGAAGAGATAGACTAACTAGATAGAGGGATACACCATGGGGCATGAGTATACTTTAACAGAAAAGGGTGGGAGCCTGGCCCGACACTCTCTGAGCCGATGCCAGGTAACAGGTGGCATGAGATGCCCTGGGTATAGACACAGCCCATATCACAGATGGGTCAGCTCCATCCATCAGAATCTTTAGGGCATTGTGGGCAATAGCCCAGCAATCCCTCCACTTTGCCACGTGATGATGTTGTTTGAACACTATAACCTACCCCCAGATCCCTGCTCCCCCTAAGAGGAAGCAAGTACTACTGAGGGGATTCCACTGGGACTGTTACAACAGGACCCCACTATGCTGCTCACCTCGCCCAGAAACCCTAGTGCCTGAACAGGTCATTGCCGCTGTGTCCCCCCCCCCCCCCCCCCCCCGCTTGTGAGTTCAGACTGAAGATCGTCTCAGGGCATACCCTCGATCCAGCCCTGTGTACTGCTGTGGAGAATGCAGCTGGAAGGTCTTCGAGGATTGGGATGGAGCCAGAACTCCTCAAATACGATGGGACAAAAAGGCACGGGCTCCCCATGGTTACCTGAGGCTCTGGGTGGTGGAGACTGGGGCCTCTCCATGGGTTTCGGATTCTGCAGCACCAGGGAAAGGTGCTGCACGCTTGTTAAATTTGGATCCGAGTGTTTGGTGGACTGAGTTCTGGTAAAAGTGCTTTTGGGGGTCTTACTGTCTCCATGTTGGTAATTACTAACCGGGAAGGCATACGCAGGCTTTGCTCGAACTCTGCCCTCAGCAGCTGTTACTGGTACAGACCAGGCAGCCGAAAGTACCTTCGCTTCTTCCCGTTTCCAGTCCTGCCGCAGGGCCGTTCGGGAGGGCCCAGTAGCTGGATCCGGTAGGGCCCGGGGGCTCCGCACTTTGAGTGGAGTATCAGCGAGTGATTCCGAGAAGCTGAGGTTGGTAATGGGAGGCATTGGCTTCTTAGCTTTCTTCATACTGATACCTTCCACACAGAGGTCAGACCCATTGAATGGTGGTAGCTCCACGGCAGGCTGTGAGAAGAGATGGAGCCTGTCAGGATCCCTGACTCAGAGAGTCACCTAGCTGGCCCCACACCAAGCCACCTGCCATGCCTCCGAAGCTTTGTCTGTGCTTCTTCAAGGCTCCGGTACTCACTGGGCCCTTCTTTCAGGCAGAGCCCAGCTTCCTTCCCTCCAGGTCCTGGGGTTCAACCCTCAGGTGTCCAGAGGCAAAAGCCTCAGCACTGACATGTGACCTGTAATCTCTAGAGGAGGCCACTAGAGAGATTTCAGAAAGAGGATAAGGGGCTCTAGAAACAGTCTAGAAGGGGCTGTGGAGCCTCCCCAGCTATTCAGGCAAGGGCCTCTCCCATTACCCATATAGTTGGAACATGGAGAAATGACAGGTAGGAAGACTAGATTGTGAAGGCCACGGGGCCTAAGTGACAGGGCTGTCTAGATGCCACATCTAGAATAAACGTTTGGCTTGATGCACACAGGAGGCTGAGCTTGGAGCAGATCAGGCAGACCCAGGCTCCTGACAGTCCTGCATGCAGTCAGGACCCAAAAACAGGATTTGCATCCCCGACTGACTGGGAATGAGGTGGCTACCACAGAAGCCCAGGCCCACCCACTTCGTGGACATACACTAGCAGCCAAGGCAGGGTAGCTCCTATCCTTACCTGCCTCCACAGAAGCTCAAAGTTGCCAATGTCACAGTTTCGGTCCAGTTTGCGGTCCACCACAACCTTGATGGTGTCTTCCTGCACCTGGGCACAGAGCTGGGCTGTGACGGGAGTGGAAGGGTGCATGGTGGGGCTGGAGTTGATCTCGATGAGCCAGGGCTTGAAGTCTCGCCCCAGGATGAAGTCGGCTCCGTAGAGCTCGAAGCTGTTCTTACGGGCTTCTACGTGGTCCTGGGCCACCCGCATGGCATTGGTGACTGCTTTCTTCATAGATGGGTAGATGATGCTGCCCCAGGTTCCCCCTCGGCCCCTCTTCTGCAGGTACTCCTGGAAGCGGGTGCTGGTCCACATGTTATGGCCAGGTAGCAGCGGGCTGCGCTCCTTGTCGTTCTTGAGACGCCTCTGAATGGAGTTGTTACACAGGTGGATGGCACTGTGGGCAAGGTGCTTGTGAGATTGGAGTATGCCAACAACCATTCTACAGGGCCAGCGCTGTCTACCCAGCTTGCCCTGAAGTCACTTTCCCTGGTGCGTGGCTATTGCAGAAGACTTGCGGTAGGGGTTGGACTGCTAGTTCTGCTACCCCAGCGGCAGCCATGGACCCCCTCAGCCAGCCTGAGGGAACAGTTCAGACTGTACCAAGACATAGCAGAAGCCCGCCAATGCAGAGCCAACCACGAGGAGAAGTAATCTGCCCAGGCCTCAGTTTCCCCACATGTACATCAGTAGGAGCATGTGAGCCCCTACCTAAAGTTCTCAGTGAGTTAGTTTATACTCCAGCCTTGCTCTCTGCAGACTTAAAGCAAGCAGCACCTTTTAGAAGACTGGAAGACACTGTTTGGAGCTAAGGGTATTTTCATTTGAACTGCAGGTATGGGGCAGACATGTCGCCCTGGAAATTTCTATCCAGTTTTAGAGTGAGGCCTGCCTCACAGCCACGTGCAAGAAAGATGAAAATTTAAAAGATACAGCCCCCCCCCCCCATCTACTTCTTTAGCTTCCGTTTGTATAGCTGACACCATCTCTGGGAATCTTGCACCAGCCTGAGCTGAAGAAGGGTGCATGATATTGCCAAGCACAGAGTTGGTGGCTCAGCTGAGCCCATGCAAAAAGGCTGCATGCAGCTCCCAGACTCCATTTCAGTGAGTTTCTAGACTCTGCTATAGGCTCTTGTTCAGAGGCAACACGCAGACAGGGGTGGTTGCCTTCAGCTATGCCCAACCCCATCCCAACTGTGGCCTAACAAGTGTGACTCCAAGGGCGCTAGAGGAAGAGTTCACTCGGCAAAGTTTCTATTGAGCAACCCCCAGCCTCCCATCTGACTCTCCCTCTCAAAGTCCCCTAGGGCATCCAGGCCCCCAACACTGCTTGCCAAGTGACAGTCACTAAACCACTGAAAGTCCTGGGTCATCCCTGAGGATTCAGACAGGTTCTCACTATTAACTGGAACATGGTTTGTCCATCACTAGCACCCCTGAGTATTTGAACCTGGCAGCCCTAATGCCCTGATGCTTTGGCAATGATGAGCAACCTCGGGTGCCCAGAGTGGCAAACATCCAGGGTCCCTCATTTACACATACCCAAGGGTCTCCTGCTAGGTATGTAGAGGAATACGGAGCTCCCCCTGCTGACCTGTCCAGCTTGTCCAGGGAGAAGCGCTGTGTGGAGAAACGGAGGTAGCTCTCCTTGTAGAACCAGATAGTTAGGGGATTCCAGTCTGTGACGAGGAACCACTGTCTGATGTCAAACTTGGTGTCGTAGATGAGCATCGGAGTCTCGATGTACTTCTGGACTACCCATTTGTTGTCCTTCGTGGTCTGGTTGTCTGTGGCCACCAGTTCCAGGATGTTCTCCACACGGTCCATGCACACGATATCTCCAAGAACAAAGGTCACACCTTGGCCCAGTGAAGCACAGCCTCCCGCCCCCGCAGTCATGATAGGCCCCAATATCCACCCTGGCTTTGCAGGGATGGATGAGTGTGCATTCAGTGGACAAAGCTACAGTTAGTGCCAGCCACTTGTTCAGCCCCCCCACCTACCGCCATGGGGCCAACCCCACACTCCAGAGGGCATTCAGAGATCAAAGGAAAAACAGTGCAGAAAGCCACTCAAGAGCACGCTTTAGGGTCTGGTGTGTCCTCAGAGAAGGGCCTCTGGAGACCAGGGAGGGTTAGTGCTAAAGGAGCAAGCTGCCAAATGATATAAGCTGGGCACAGGTAGGAGGCATTTAATTTCTCCCCGCTGGCTTTCCTTTTCCTTTTCTCAGAGGACAATGTCCCGCCTTGGGCCCTAAAGTAGGTCACATGACTTGTGGCACATACAGGAAGGAGTGATGTGTGTCACTGTGAGCGGTGTAGGGTAACAGACCCCCGCAGCTCTCTTTTCTCTGCTATGACCATGTAGGATGGGAACAAGGCCACAAGATGGGCAGAGCACCCGTGACCAGGTCAAGGGATAAAAGTTTCTGTTGAAAGTTGGGGGCCAGTTACACAGCACCATCTGGTCATCGATTCTGTTGATAAAAGATAGAGGGCCTTTCAGCACAGGCTAAGTTCTCAAAAAACACATGGCTTTTATTTATTTGGCCACAGTAAGTTGAGATCTTGCCTAAAATGAAACAAACAGCTGAGGTCACCTTGGACATATAACCAATGGCCACCAGCGGTTGGTAAGAGCATATGCAGGGACCAGCAGAGAGAAGGGCATTGATTGAGAAGAGCGTATCTGAACAACCCACAAAGGATCCCTGGGGATGGTGTCTTCGGCGGGAAGAAGGTGTGACCCGACGGGTGAGAGGAGACAGAGATTTCTTAGGAAGGGAAGGAGGCTTAGCACAAAGCCCAAGAAGGGACACAGCGCATGCTGCCAATCAAGGTCACATCACAGGAGAATGGAGGAAGACCTGACTGTCTGCAGAACGCCAGAAGGGAATGGACCACATACACCCAGAAAAGAGAATTAAAGGACAGAAGACATTTAGGCTTATATGTGATTAATAACATTAATAAAAAATTAAAGATCACATATATAGGGCTGGAGAGATAGCTTGACAATTAAGAGTACTTGTTGCTCTTATAGAGGACCTGGGTTCGGTTCCAACCACTCACATGGGGTTCATGACCACCCAAGACTCCAGGGATTCTGACAACTTTTGGCCTCCACAGGCACCAGGCACACACATGCTGCAATACACGTGAGAAAAACACTCATACACATAAAATAAAGAAATCTAATTTTAAAAAAATCACATAAATAACCTACAAATTAAAAAACTTCAGAAGAGATCAAGAGACCAACAGGATATACAAACTAAAAAGCCTGTTTAAATACTACAGAGAAATAGGCTGTTCTGTAACAGGGCCAGAAGGATGCAGCTACTGCCAGCGACCAAGGAAATTTTGTAGCCTTAAATTTTCTATTATTTCACAGGAAAGCCTAGAAATAAACCAACTTAGTATTTAAATCAGAGAGAAGAGGAAATCTCTCATAGCAAAACTGAAACCGTTGACTTTGGAAACACAAGATTAGGAAATTACACACCTGCATATGTGCACATGAACATGCACATACCATCACACACGTGCATAAACGCACATGCACACATGCACATGCATACACACACACAGCATTAAGAAAGAAGGGAATGTAATGCTGACTGCAATTTGGGCAGATGAGGCAGAAAGTATGAAGGGGTGAAGAACCCATAGGCAAATTTTATGAGGGGTTCAGAATCTAACGGTCCTAGGTTTTACAGCTGAACTTTACAGTGGATCCATGGAATGGGAAGTACACTGCTTGAGATGAAGGTCCTCCACCCTTCTTAGAGGCCAGAATAAGCCAATTGCTAAGATCAAGGTAACACACACACAGAACAAAACACCCCAAAATAATGCCCTGTGGTTGTTTAGTGGATAGACACAAATGAGGAAATCTGAGCTAAATCAGCAGACTCCAGAGCAGCACTGACGGACACCTCCTCCTCCAGCACAGCTTGGGCACCCCTGTCCGGCCTTGGCAGCACTGCTTGGACCTTCTCCCTCATAGAGCAGGCTCTGTCGAGGCTGGAGACTTGCATGATGAGAAGCATCTGCCCAGTGAACTCACCTCGACCTCGGGACTTTGCTGCTGGCTTTATGATCCAGATGTTCCGAATCCCGTCGATCTCTGTCTGAGGGTTCGCAGAACTGATCTTACTCAACAGAGTTTGGCACTGTGAAAAGTAACTTCTCGAATCAAGGATGAAAGCATCACCACTAAAAAGCAAGATCCAGAGAGGGCGTGAGGCGCTGAGAGGCAGCGCTCAGCCCCAGGGATTTGGTGGGTGCCTCTGCGCTAGGACAGGTGAATGGCTGTCTGGTAAGAAAGGGTTAGGGGCAGCAGGATGTCTACCAACTGAGGAGACCTGGGGTGGACCTTAGAGGCTGTACCTGGACAGGGTGTATCAAGAAGGAAGGACCCTAATAGGCATGGTGGTGCATGCCTCAAACCCCAGTACTTAGGCAGAGGCAGGAAGATCTTTGTGAGTTCTAGGCCTTCATGGGTTATATAGCAAGTTCAAGGACAACCAAGGTTACATAATAGAGAGTCCCTGTCTCAAAAAAGGAATGAGAGAAAGAGAGAGAGAGAGAGAGAGAGAGAGAGAGAGAGAGAGAGAGAGACCCTGATACATGGATCTGGATTGCCTATATGGACAAGAACACCAATCCTGTACCAAAGGGAAACCAGAGATGGGTGGGTCCCTGTGCCAAGACACTGCCTGCACTGCTGTTTCCAGAAAGATCCTTATAGAGGAAGCCAAACTGCAATGCAGACTTACCTGCCTCACAGTAGCAGCCAGGATATTGTCCTGTGACCTGGACTGTCAACCTGACCCCAGGTCCTTGTTGACGACTTCAGACTTGTAGGGAAAGGCCTAACTTAGAAAGCCGCCATAATCTCAGGGTCTAAGGACAGGGAGCAGGAGAGATGTTCCGAGCAGCTTTCAGAATTTGAGGGTACACTACTGGCAGCTGGGAGAGAGACATCCACAACAACACCCACAGCCCCTCTCGGGTTTTGTGGGAATCTCCTTATGTGGGCAGACACAGTACAATGGGGATTGTTCAGGGCAGGCTGGGGCTGCTGCTGAGCCACAATTCTGGCTGCAGCCCCAGAGGTGGGAGCCAGGGCTTGGGGACAGGAGACATGTGTGTTCTGTCCACCTGCTGGGAAAGGAGGGCAGCGTTTAGGAAAACATGCATAATGGCGATCCCTGCCATGTGAGTTAGAGTTCTAACTATTGCCAGTTTCCACCCCTGGGAGAAGGAAATAGATTGGCGTATAAGTGATCTTTCCCTTACTGGCCAGTTACCAAGCAGATGTGGGCTTCCTTCACAGATGTTACACGTTGATCAACTCCACAATGATAGGACAGCTCTGCCAGAATCAGTACAACGCAAACAGGTATAGGCAACCCCCAGGGTCCTCATAGCAGTGTCTGGTCCAGGAAGATGGGCCCAGCTAGTGCAATGACTAAAGCAATATCAGCAAGAGCCGGACAGCATAGACGCTTTCACCACTGTGGCTCAGGAAGACAAGCATTTTGTCATCCAGTGGGAAGGAACCACCTATGATCTCTGCAGGATACTGGAGCCTGGGCTCTGGAAGTCACCCCTGAAGGCGAGCCAGCACCATGCCATTATGCCTCTATCACATAATGAGAGGATGGAAAGTGTGAAAAGTTAGGAGTTAGCTGAAAACAGAGCAGGAACCTGGCCTGTTTCAGATTCTGGACATATCCATGCCCGCCAAAGAACAGACATGGTCCCTGCAGGTCCCAGGAAGTGTAGCCTTTTGGCCTTCTGGGTCCCGACACATGAACACCCATGTGGGAACCTGCCAGTCTCAACAAGGGTGAACCCCCGCCCCCACCCCCACCCCCACCCCCACCCCCAGGCTCTCAGCGGGCTGTGAGGCAGCTAAGGATAGAGTCACAGCAAAGCCGCAGAGAACCTGCTCTCCTGACAGGGTCACTTCACACCGCATTGGAACCCAATGCTGCCACCCAGTGGTGAAGCCTCGGGTTCTCCTTAGCAGAGGTTTAAGAAAATGTGGCTGAGTATAGAAAGCCCTAACAGAGAAAGCAAGTTTGCTATTTTTTGCTCGGGTGTACTCTTGTGTCTTTATCACCAGCTCAAAGGACACACAGCATGGGCTTCTCAGAAAGTTCTCCGGGTTTACGTCCCAGTCGATGGGAGCTCGTTATCACTGTCACATTCTACCACAGGGACAGGCTCTGCCTTTCTAGAACGTCACACCCGTGGTCAGGAACACGGGGACCTACACAGCCTCACAGCTGGGAGATCGGTCCATGACTGTGCCATTTGCAGTCCCTGCTCTGACACGGCTAGGGTCAGTCAGGTTTGGGCTCACTGCATCTTTCTGAGGCTGGGTGCTTCCATTTCTCCAGGGATGGAAGAGCTGGGTCATAGGGCTTACAGTTCTTGCTTTTCCACCAGCATTGCACTAGAGCTGTTGGCTTAGGCCAGCACTTGGTGTCCTGGTGCGCACAGGATCCATTTTTTTCTTTTTCCTTTTTTTCAGCTTTTGAGACAGTCTCATTTATAGCACAGGCTAGCTTTGAGTTCAAGATCCTTCAGGGGTGATAGGAGCTACCACCAACCGTTCACTGTAGTTCTGATAAGTTCTGATACGGGGCACTTATCTAGTCTGGTTAGACAGCTGAGTTTGCCTTTCATCAAGTGTCTGTTCCATTTTCTCTTCTCTTGAGACAGGGTCTCATGTAGCCCAGAGTAGCTATGAACTTGCTGTGAACCTGAGGATGACCTTGAACTTCTGATCCCCCGACTACTACCCCGAGTGCTTGGGGTTTTAGGCACGAGCCACAGCACTCAGCTTAGGTGGTGCTGGAGATGAAGCACTCTACCAATTGAGCATTTCATTTGGTTAACTTCTTTTCTCTGACTGTAGTTCACTCTGTAGCTTCTGAATTTGAACCCCCATCAGGTGTGTGGGCAGTGGATCTGAGCCTCCGTCAGGTGTGTGGGCAGTGGATCTGAGCCTCTGTCAGGTGTGCGGACAGATAGTGATCTGAACCCCCGTCCGGTGTGTGGACAGTGATCTGAACCTCCATCAGGTGTGAGGACGGTGGATCTGAACCCCGTCAGGTGTGCAGACAGATAGTGATTTGAACCCCGTCAAGTGTACAGACAGAGGATCTGAGCCTCCATCAGGTGTGAGGACAGATAGTGATCTGAACCCCATCAGGTGTGTGGACAGTGATATGAACCTCCGTCAGGTGTGCGGGCAGTGGATCTGAACCCCCATCAGGTGTGCGGGCAGTGGATCTGAACCCCCGTCAGGTGTGCAGGCAGTGGATCTGAACCCCCATCAGGTATGCGGGCAGTGGATCTAAACCCCAGTCAGGTGTGCAGACAGTGGATCTAAGCCCCTGTCAGATGTGAGGACAGTGGATCTGAACCCCCGTCAGGTGTGAGGACAGTGGATCTGAACCCCCGTCAGGTGTGAGGACAGTGGATCTGAGCCCCCGTCAGGTGTGAGGACAGTGGATCTGAACCCCCGTCAGGTGTGAGGACAGTGGATCTGAACCCCATCAGGTGTGAGGACAGTGGATCTGCCTCTAGTCTGTAGCTCCTATTTTCACCCTCTTTACAATGCTTTTTAAGAAACACAGTTCTTAAGCCAATGTACAGCATTTTTCTTTATCAATGTTCCCCTGTTAATTATTAGTGACTAATAAATACAAAGATACAGCCAACTTAATCAGGAAGGACTATGTCTGGAACAACTCGTGTAGGGGAGTATGAGGACAAATCCTGAGAGGAAGAGTAAACAGAGCACGCTCCTCCTTTGATGGATTAAATTATGAACGTGTGTTTTAAAGCAGTGTACTAGTGTTGGACAGACGAACATAGTATACAGAACATAGCCAGGAACAGACAAGCCTATCAAGAGGACTCCAGGTAAGAAACACACGGGACACAGCATAACACACATGTACCTGGAGTCCCAGGAAGAGAAGAGAGAAGGAAGCAGAAGCAACAGATGTAGAAGTAATGACCAGAGTCTGAATTTGAGGGGAAAGTCTCAACCCCTGGTTCAAAGACGCCACACAAACTCAAGGATGATTACAAAGAAAAGCACTCCTACAAACATAATAAGAAAACTACTAAAACCAAAGACAATCTTAAGGCAGCTGGAGAAAAAAGTACAACTTCCCTCCAGAAGAGAAAAGACACTGGCAGGAAATTCCTGATCAAAATGGCATGAGTTAGAAGACAGAATAACATCCAAACATCAATGTATCTTTGCAAATTGAGAATTCTATTCTGGAGAAAAATATCTCAAAAATGAAAAAGTTTAATCTTTTGAGATTAAAAAAATGGAGAAAGTTTACCACCTCTTGCCTTTACAAGAAAATATATTAAGAGATGTTTTTATAAATAAAAATGGCTGATATACAAAAAATGAAAGTGTTCAAAGCAACAACAAGCATGTCACGTGCTTTTCAAATGAAGATAGAGGATGAGAGTTGGCTCAGAGGTTAAGAGCATTTACTGTTCTTGCAAAGAACCTAGATTTAGCTCCTAGCCACCCACATCAGGCTCACAGTCACCTGTAACTCCAGGTCCAGGGACTCTGTGGGCATCTAATGCACCTGCATACACATAAATAAAAAATAAATAAAACAAATATAGACAGAAATGAATGACAAGAGTGTCCGGAATAGGAGGAAGTAAGGAAGTACGTCACGCTACACTGTCATGACTGGTTTTGGAAATATATATATATATATATAATATAATTAAAGATGAGTAATAAAACATAAAGAAAGGGTTTAGGAGCAGTGGCTCATGCTAGACCCTGACTCAAAACAAAAACAAAACAAAAAACAAACCTATATTGTAACTTTTAGGGTTGTCCTAAAAAATCAAGAGTCTTGCTATATATCTCATGCTGGCCCAAGACTCAGTGCATAGCCCAGTCTGGCCCTGATCTCAAGCCCTTCCTGCCTCAGTCTCCCGAGTGCTGGGATTACAGGCATAAGTCCACAGAAAAGAGTGGGAAAAGGAGAGGAGAGGAAAGGAAGGGAGAGGTGAGAACAGGGGAGAAGAGAAGAGAAGGAAAATGCTTAGTAACAAAATAGAGGGAAGGAAGGGTCAAAGGGTGAAAATACCCATGACAGTATGTGGGGGTTACCATGACCCCCTGAAACAAGCATTGCCTCCCTCATTTTGTCCCCATAGATTATCTGGGCTTCTTCCAACCTCTGTTTTGTTCCTGGTGGTGACCACAGGGGGTGTGAGGCTGAGGAAAGTAGGGAAGTAGCATTACTCTGAGGGCCTTGACAGTGAGGAGTGACCAGCATCCTGACAGACTGAAGGCCTGGGATGCACCTCTGCCATCACTCATCAGAGCCTGCCAGGCCCTGAGCAGTACAAACTTACCGGGCTATTGTGGGTCCAAGGGTGGGTCAAGCATAATAGGAGCTGGGAAGGTACAGAATGAAACACTGTCCCCCAAAGACACTCATAGGTGGTATCATATTTGTAAACAAATAACAGAAAGTTTTGGTACCCCAATAGCCAATAGGCACCCATGATACCCAAGGCAGGTGCTCCAACATCAGACTATTCCAAGACTCAGGAGGCATCCCAACCTCAGACAGGTACTTATCTACTCAGAGGTAGATAAGCACCCCAATACCTACACAGATGCCCAGACATGTGACAAACATCCCGACATCAAGGCACGTGCCCTCAACACCCAAAGAGGTGCTCCAGCACCCAGACATGCATCCCAGTGTGTGCACGGCGACACGTCTGGTGTCAAGGCAGTGGAGTGTCATCTTACTGAACCAATAAGTAGTACTGCTTTGTCAAGTCATTCCATTCTTCCTCAGTCAAGGCTTCCGTGCTGGTCTCTGATGCATCAATGTCCTCGTGCTCCAGCTGTCCCAGGTAGGCCTGGCACACCTTGCATGCTGTGTCCACAAGCTGCCCAGAGAGGCCTTGGAACTTGTCATTATTATCTGGATCTGGAATTCAAGCCCATGCACTGAGTGTGAGCTCCACCCAGGGCACAGAGGCTGCCCTCCTGTTCCTACCACCTCTCCCCTGGGGGGGGGTGACTCTCCCCTGGGGGGGTGACTCCTCCCCTTCGCCAGTCTTGTCAGCCTCAGGGTTCAGCATCACTGCTGCCACCAGGAGCTCGCTCTCTGAAACTAGACTTGGAGGGCATGACAGGGAGGAGATCGTACTTTTGAATCGTCACAAAAAGCATGACCAGATCTGTGCTGCTGATACCTGTGAGCACTTTGAGCTGCTATGATTGCTAATTCCTACTGCCCACAGAGTTTCCTGTACCACATACACTGGGGGCATTGGTGGGTCCTGGCACCTGGACTCTGTCTGACATAACGTCTCACCCCTTCTCAACCCCATGATTCAGGCAGGACCACTGTTGAGTCTTGGGAAGTACAGACTGAAGGTGGACTTCCTGGTAGCTGTAGGTTGCCCAGGGAGGTAGCAGGTTTGCAGCATAGACGGGGAATGACTGGGGGCTTCAGGCACAATGTCGGTAGAGACATGGCACTGAGGGGTGTTGTGATAGGAGGCTCACTGAGCATACTGCAAAGCCAGAGCAGGAAGCTTATGTGGCAGTTTCAGAGTACAAGGGGCCTGTGAAATTCACAGAACATAAACTAACCATTTAAAAATGAACGTGAGGTGTGAATACCACTACTCTTCTAAGTAAAAAGTCGAGGTAAACAATGAACAGTTCTTGATCTTCCAAAGAAGTGAGGCCAAAGACAAAACCAATGTCCCAAAAAATAGAGAGAGAGAGAGAGAGAGAGAGAGAGAGAGAGAGAGAGAGAGAGAGAGAGAGAGAGAGAGAGATGTTGGGAAATATTTTAAGATGTGTGACTTATGATTATGCTGTATTTGTTTAACTCTGTGAAGCTGTGATTCTTTGTCTAAAAAAAACCCTGATAGTCCTAATAAAGAGCTGAATGGCCAATAACAAGGCAGGAGCAAGGACAGGAGAGGCTGGCAGGCAGAGTGGATAACTAGAAGGAGAAATGAGGAAGAGAAGGAGCCAGAGAAGGAGGAGGACATCAGGGGTCATTCAGCTATACTTAAGTAAGATATACAGAAGTAGGAGAATGCGAAACACCCAGAGGCAAAAGGTAGAAGGGATAATATAAGTTAAGAAAGCTGACGCTTATAACTAAGAATAAGCCTCTGTATGGTTTATTTGGGAGCTGAGTGGCAGCCTCTGCCCCTCCACCCCGCAAAAGCCAAAAGAGTAAAACATCATACAACAGAGAGATATATGGAGAATCATGGCTAATTGGGAGGACCTTGGACTTAACATAGTGAAGGGAACCCTGATGACTCTTTGGCTTGGAGAGGGAGGGAGTGGGGGTATAGATGGAAGGGAGGGGAGGGAAGGGGGAGGAGGAGGGGAGGAGATGGAAATTTTTTCTTTCTTTCTTTTTTTTTTTTTTTTTTTTTTTGGTTTTTCGAGACAGGGTTTCCCTGTAGTTTCTAGAGCCTGTCCTGGAGCTAGCTCTTGTAGATCAGGCTGGCCTCGAACTCAGAGATCCGCCTGCCTCTGCCTCCCGAGTGCTGGGATTAAAGGCGTGCGCCACCACCGCCCGGCCGGAGATGGAAATTTTTAATAAAAAAATGAGAAAAAAATTAAAAAGACATTGTCACAAAACAAAACAAAACAAAAAACAAACAACAACAAAATTAATAAATAAATAAAGAAAGAAAAATCTCAGCCTGGCCATAAAACACATGGCAACATAGTCAAGAGAACACAAATCATAACATGTCCCCTCTCAAACTACAATGAGGTTAAAAGTAGAAATCAAGAAAAACAGCTGGTCTACATAATGAGATCCAGGATAGCCAGGGCTACACAGTAAAGGTCTGTCTCAGTAACAGTAATAATAATAATACACAGGGTAAAGAAAAAAACAAAAGAAAATAGAAACTATTTTCAATTAGATGAAAATGGAATCACCACTTACAAAATTTGTGGAATAGCCCCAGAGCAGTGCTTAGAATATTTATATCAGTGACTGCTTATAAAATTACAGGTCGAGCCAGAAAGTGAGAAAAAGAAAATTAAACTCAAAGTAAACAGAAGAAAATAAATAATAAAAATTAGAGAAGAAAGTGAAAACAGGTAAACAAGAGAAAATACTAATGAGCACCATGGTGGCATCTCCACCCGTGGATGTGTATACACACACACACACACACACACACACAAAATTAAAAATAATAAAAATAAATCTTTAAGAAAGATAACAAAACAAAAACAAATCTCAATACAGATCTCAACTTTAAGAAAAAAATTATTCCAAAAGGATAAGTCTATATGGAAGATGAGCGGCTACAAGACTCCTAGATGAAAAACACAGAAGAAATTCAAGCGAATCTTGAGCTTTCTGTTGTCTGCTTAGCTACAACACTGAAGGCTTTATCTAGAAACAAATCGCTGGCGAGCTAACTTCACTAGAATTCAAAAACTAGCCGGGCGATGGTGGCGCACGCCTTTAATCCCAGCACTTGGGAGGCAGAGGCAGGCGGATCTCTGTGAGTTCGAGACCAGCCTGGTCTACAAGAGCTAGTTCCAGGACAGGCTCTAAAGCCACAGAGAAACCCTGTCTCGAAAAACCAAAAAAAAAAAAGAAAGAAACTAAAAATATCTGCTGCATGAAAGTCAACTTCAATGGAATGAGGAAACAAGCCAAAGACTGGGAGGTAACACCACCAAAGCAGCAATGTCCAACCGGTTCATCAGCCATAGAGACTCTGCCTCGCCAGCTAAAGACCTGTGCTGTTGACCAGACACCCCACCCCACTAAGGCACAGAGGCCCGGTCCCATAGATGTGTACCTTTCTTGGGGCTGGGGTCACCATTCTTGGCCTCCTCCTTCTTATACCTGGCCTTGATTTTGCTGTAGTAATTCTGGTGGTTGACTACCCACTTGAGGATGCTGGAAGCCACTGTGCGCCGAAAGTCATCTGGAAGGACACCAAGGCCTCGCTCCCACTGCCCACCCAGAGTGGAGAGGCAGTAGAGCACGCCACATGGGTCTGCCTGCCACCCTCAACAGGTGCTTCCACACCTTCCCCCAGCTGCTCACCCACCTGTCCACACCCAGCCCCGACAGATCTTCCTTCCAGGCACCGCTCTCCCCTTCTCCTCTGTTTTCACTGCCCCACAACCCCCCAGAGACCTGAGGGATATTCCCAGAACCCTCTGAGGAATCTAAGGGGTCTTTCTGGACATCCTGGACCATCTAGAACACAGCCCTCCTCTACTGAGGGGTCTTAATTGAACTCACCCAGCACATAAGCAGGCAGCTTAACTGAGCATCCTGCAGACCCAGGCTGGAGCTGAGCCCAGGCTCTGAGCAGCAGGGTGTCCACACAGAGATTTGAAGTAGGCGGTGAACCTTTGAGCCAGTGTTGCCCGAGGCCTCCTCGGTCCCTTCAGAGCCAAGACCTGAATACTTAAGGTCTGTCAGCTCCGATGACTCCTCCCACACGGCCAACACTGCCTATTCCTGGTCTGGCCCTTACAAAGTGGACCAGAGACTGGAGTCCTGGCCCTAAGGAAGTGTGGTATGGTGCCACAGAACGGCGCTGGTCACTCACCCAAGAATTCCTGCTTCTCGCTCTCGGTGCAGAGGCCATAGCAACGTGGGAAGAAGGTGTTAGGGTTGGCCTGGACGTACCAAGGCAGGCTTCTCATGTTCACACACAGCCCGATCTCCAGAGAGAGCAGTGCGTTAGGGACCTCAGTGTGCGGCCTCACACAAAGCGAACGCCACTGGGACCCACAGCTCTGACTTGACCCATGTTCCCTGAGAAGGGGGCTTCCACGGCATGAGAGTACCCAGAGTGGGAAGAACAGGGGTGCGTGCTGGTGGGCATATGGGACAGGAGGCAGCGGGTGTTTGGGGGAGGAGCTGGAACCTGAACAGTCCCTGTGGTTCTCCCTGATGCAGATGGCCCACCCCCTCGGATGAAGCCCTGGGCAGAGCCTCCCATCCACCTTGGTGGTGAACGAGGCTGTCTTCCCATAGTGGTTCAGCATCTGGTCACAGGTCAGGCTGTGATAGTCCACCACGTCTCTCTTGATAGTCCAGAGGAAGTATGGTATCTCGTTCTTTACCAACCTGGACTGGCAAGAAGAGCCCTCTATCAACACCCAGCTTTCAGGAATCTACTCCATTGAGGCGCTGGGACCCAGATGAGAACTGGGGGTGGGACAGAAGCTAGACTATACTCTGATAGTTATGGCTGGAGGTTCCATCTTAGCAGAGGTCACATGGCTCCCGAGGGCTCGATGTGTTGGTATGGGGACAACCCCAACCACATGGGGTATCTGCTGCCCAGAAGCCAGCTGCTTTTCTTGACTTGGGGCTGAAGGAAAACTGGAACTCTTCCCACCCTGGTGTTTAGGTGGGACTCAGAGACAGGCTCTCTGTTGCCTGGAGATGAATGTGGTACTCTGGAGCCCGGGAGTATGGTCCAGAGGATGCTTACTCCCAGAACCCCTAGGAGGCAGCTTCCTCCCACTGTTTAGAGCACGGGAAGGTCCCAGGATCTGGCACTCACAGCAGAATAAATTAGACGAAGTGCACAGCCAGCTATAAAAATGGAATTAACCCCATAAACGTAATGTGCTTACTGAGCACCTGTGAGCTCTCTGTCCATTTTGTTTTTTGTTTTTTTTTGGGGTTTTTTTTGGTTTGTTTGTTTGTTTTAGCACTGATTTATGAGATCTCACACAGAGACATTCTGGACACATCTGTCCTTTTAAATTACATGTATGCAAGGACGTCCACTCTGCGACTAACCTTCTTGTTCTCTTTATAGAAGATGTAGGAGAGCTTCAGAGGAGCCAGGCTAAGGGTGAATGGGGTACAAGGGCTGCGTTACTGGAGACCCCATCTGTTCACCGGCCAGGCCCCTTCTGCCTCCATCCTGTAGTGCATAGACCCTCAGCCCAACCACTCAGCACCTCCTTGTCCACAGTCACACCAGCCTTTGGTGTGAGATGCAGGAGCTGGGAGCAGGATGCGGGAAAGGCTGATGTCTAGTGTTTCCATACAGGCGTCTCACTCCGCCCTCTGTCTAGTGTGCTCTGTCTTAGAAAGGCCATGGGACACCCTAGTACCAGGCCACAGGGCCTACCATCACATCATGAATATCATCTAATCTCTCCAAGGGTATTTCTTGATTTTCTTTGGTCTCTGCACCTTTATTATCTGCAGGCAAAACATAAGAAAGATATTACTGCCACTGTATATGGGGACCTCACCAGACTCCCTGCAGCATTGGGGTTCCCACTATGGAGGAATGACCCCTGGGGTGGCAGGTAATCTCTGAGGGCAATGCTGTAGAGGCCACCTATGCCCATCCCTCCAACATCCTGTGCAGCACCCCACATAGGCTGTGATAGGTCAGGACTGAGGGGTGCTGCAGGCTAGATGAGCCTTAGCAGAGGCTGAGGCATGAGTCATAGGAGGAAACTTGAGGAAAGGCCTTGGTGGGGAAAGGAGCTGGAGGACAAACGGCTAGGACCGTGTGAACACGGGGACACCGAAAAGTGATTGGCACTAGGGTAGGAGTGTGGCTGCCTGGGATGTGTGAGTTTGGGACAGTGGGGGAAACATGAAGGGAGCCAGTGAGTGTGTAGAGCCACCACACCAAGAATGGCTGACTTACTGACCACATCTACAAACTCCTACATGCGACAAGGTGAGTCCGATACTCTGCCCATGCACCCTTTACCTTCGCTCTCAACATTCTGAAGAACTTTGGGAAGGAAATGAAACTTCTTCTCCACCCAGCCCTTTTTTCGCAGTGCGGCCCGGATGACAGGGTAGTGTCCGTAGATGGAGAAAATCTTTTTTTCCTAAAAACAACAGTGTTTTAACTGAAGCGTTCCGCAATGAGGGAATCGAGTCAACCTGAGGAGAGTTTCCAAAGTGGGATGGAACAGACTACACCATGGGAAGACAGCATAGCTTGCCCAGAGGGCACAGGAACGTCTTCAGCAAACAGAGGTGTGTGTGTGTGTGTGTGTGTGTGTGTGCGTGTGTGCATGCATGTATGTGTGTGTGTATGTACACATGTGTGCACGTCTTGGGGGTTCAAAGACGTAGCCCCCACAGTTGCTGCTTATGTGTATTTGTCATTGGATCAGGATTACAGAGGCAGTCATATTTACACACTCGTTCACATACTCAGACATACAAAAAGGAGCCAAGACACAACCAAGAAAGGCGACACTTCCTGAGCAGCTATCATAGTGACCCCCACTCAGGACTTCTGGACTTGGAACAAAGATGGAATACATAGCTATGCAATGCCTGTAGGTCTATAAAATAACCGAGGGACTCCCTGTGTGATTTTCTTCTATACAAGAGTGAGGGTCCTGGCTAGTTTTATATTAACTGGACACAAGCTAGAGTTATCTGGGAAGAGGAAGCCCAACTGAGAAAAAGGCCCCACCAGACTGGCCTGTGGGCAAGCCATGGGGCGTTTTCTTGGTTAACAATAGATGTTGGAGGGTCCAGCCCACTGTAGGTGGTAGCCTTTGGCAGGTAGTCTGAGTTGTATAAGAAAGTAGGCTGTGCAAACCATAGGAGCAAGCCAATGAGGACTGTGCCTCTGCTTCAATGTCTGCCTGCAGGTTTCTTCTTCGGCTTCCTACTCTGAATTCCCTAAACGATGGTCAACAAGCTTGTAATGTGAAATGAACCTTTTCCTCTCCAAGTTGTTTTTAGTCATGGTGTCTTATCACAGCAGAAGAAACACTAAGGCCAGAGAGCATGCCTCGTATTTCTACAAGAGCTATGGGTGCCTGAGGTTGGAATGGCAGAAAGGAAGAAGCTAATGGTTAACGGAGGATGGGGTAGGGCCAGCCTAGAAGCTGCTGGAATCCTGAGTCATCACTTGGAGATGGTTAGCTATGTGTGGATGGGGTGGCTGGCAGCTAGAGGGAGGACTAAGCTGTACTCCTCAGTTTTCCCAGCTGAGTGCAAGGTCAGGGAAGGAACTGCCATTGACAGGACATGATGGTGACTTGATCCCCAAAGGCTCACGTGCTTGAGGTAAGGTCACCAGCATGGGGGTAGAGTGGGGACATGCCTCATACAGTGAGCGGTTACGAAAGTGAGCCAAGTCCCCATCTCCCTCCGGTCTCCTCCATCAAATGTGTTCTCCCTCCCACACACATGCCCCCGATGATGCCATCTGCCACTTTTGTGACACAGCCAAACAGGTGGAGCCACCCAATCTCTGGCTTCAGCCTTTAAAACTGGGTCTTCAGCCTTTAAAACTGGGTGGCAAATACTTTTCTTTTTTAAATTTATTTATTATATATACAATATTCTCTCTGTGTGTATGTCTGCAGGCCAGAAGAGGGCACCAGACCTCATTACAGATGGTTGTGAGCCACCATGTGGTTGTCGGGAATTGAACTCAGGACCTTTGGAAGAGCAGGCAATGCTCTTAACCACTGAGCCATCTCTCCAGCCCTACTTTTCTTTTCTTAATAAAAGACACAGCTGTGGGTATTTTATGTAGCTGCGGAAAAGAAGCTGGCATTCATATGGGCACCCCAAGCCACCTGCTAAGTGAAGGCAGTGGCAGGGCCTGTACTCAGTCACTAGCTGGGTCAGGGATGAGCAGAGCCAGCTGGAGTCAGGCAGGAGGGGCGACTCAGAGCCACTGGAGTCCTGCAGCAGACGTATAGACCTGATAGGTCACGCATACGGGACACCCTCCCTGGACACTAAGCAGCAGGGTAACAGGACATCAAACCACAGTCCCTGGCATCATCCCACAAATGTGACAGGGTTTTGCAAATGTCACTGAGGTCCTAAATCAGTGACTCTGATGAAAAAGCAGCCAATTTCTGGGGGAGCTGACCTCATCAGGAAGTCCCTAATGGAGACTTGAAGCTCAGAATGTCCCCCACTGAGGGCTGTAAAAAAAAAATACCACAGGGGAGGGATTTGACTGACTATCAGAGAGCTGAAAGCAGATAGACTCTCCGGAAGTGACCTTAGCCAGCCTGAGATCTTGAGTTCAGCACACCAAGGTATCATCAAAGCCCAGACTCTGTCCCAGAGACAGAGACAAGCTGAGCCCAGAGTCCATCCCAAACAGAGGTAATCTGAATTCAGACCTTATCACAGAGACCCAAGATAGAAACACAAGCTGGACTCAGATTCCATCACAGAGACTTCAATAGAGACAAGCTGAGCCTAGATCCTGTCACACTGAAGTGCTCGTGTGTGTGTGTGTGTGTGTGTGTGTGTATGTGTGAGTGTATGTACGTATATGTGTTCTGCATCCTATATGGATTTAAAGTAATTTCATTTATTTACTCTTCCCCAACATAATATTTTATTGATTATTTGGGAATTTCACATAATGCACCCCATCATACTTATTGCCAAATCCTCCCAGGTCCACCACCACCCTTGTGACCTCCCCACCTCCCAAGGAAAAAAAGTCCAATTTGTGTTGCCCATATAGCTACTGGAGCATGGTCGAACTCCCAGTGGGCCAGTCCCTTAAAGAAAACTGAGTCCTTCCCCTCCACCTCTGCCAGAAGCCATCAGTTGTTTGAGTTCTCTTCGATGGCTTCCTCTCTAGGCTGTTACTATTTTAGGGTGCTGGGGTGGGGATGGGGTTGTCACAGAAGCCTTCTATGTCTTTCTTTCTCAGCTGTGAATCTGCAGCCACCCAGAGCATTGCAAGAGAAGCTTCCTTGCCCTTTACAGTCAACAGGAGCATTGGTCATGGACTTCCATATAGTTTCTGGTGACAGCATGAACCACGAACATCTACATGGCTTCTGGCATGTTCCATGGACCTCAGCATGGTCTCTGGTGGCAGCACAAACCATAGACATCAGCACAGTTCTCTGCTACAGCATGGGCCACGGACACCAATATAGTCCTTGGTGGCATCCCTGTCACGGACATCAACACGGATTCAGGCAGTAGCACAAACCGTGGACATCCACACAGGCTCTGTCAGTGGTACACACCATGGATCTTGACATGATCTCTGATGGCAGCACAGACAATGGGCATCGATATAGTCCTGGCCGCAGCATGGGCCACAGACACCTTCATGGCCCTCAGTGGCAGGGTAGGCCATGAATATCAACATGGCCTCCCCTGGCAACATGGCTACAGACACCAGAATGGCCCCTGGTGGCATCATGGCTCACGGACATCTACATGGTTTCAGGTGGCAGCACATGCCACAGACATCCACGTTGCCTTTAGCGGTAAAATGAACCATAAACACCAACATGGCTTCAGGCAGCAGCACAGAACAGCAGGGACCACAGACACCATCATGGTTTTTGGTGGCAGTACTGACCACAGACATCAACATGGCCTACAGTGGTCACATGGCCCATGGACATGGCACAGTTTCAGGTGGCAGCTTGTAGTGCTATTTTCTATAGGTAACACACCTAACTTTGTCCTATTGGAAGATCTGACTCTACCCAGGAGCATGCTCAGGAGATGCCTGGAACTAAGTCCTCATACCACACAGGAGATACGTGGGCCAGAGGACCCCACTAAACTGCCATGCATTGTTGTATAAGTTCATAGGGAACAAGGAGGAGCTGGCGGCCAGCAGGAGCTAATCAAGAAACTCAGACAAAGTCAAAAGTAATCCTGGCACCATCTCCATACAGGAGGAAGTCATCCAGTCAAGCCAATGCCCAAAATGAAATTCCAAACTAATTTCCCGTTTTTTTTTAAACAGTACCCCCACCCACGCGTACGGAAACACATTTACCTTGATGGCCTTTTCTGTTAATTGTCTTGCTATTTTGTATCTGTCTAATTTGGGGGAAGAAGACAAATCTTGGGGAACTTCTTGTTTTAATTCTGCAAGAGAGAAACAGACACAAGGCAAAGAACAGTCATCCAGCCTGACAGCGGACACACGGGGAGGCCTCATGGCCACCTGCCTCTGCCCACTCTGCCCAGCCCTCAGCAGTTCTCAATCGTCTATGCCCTTGCAACCTTTCGTGAGTCTTTGAACCACCTCTGCCCCAAGTGCTCTCCTCCTCCCTGCTTGTCCCAGGCCACTCTGGCGTTAGGTAGTCATTTTCATGTTGTTGTTGTCATTTGTTGCTCACATTTTTTAGACAGAGTCCCTTTCTATAGTCCTAGTTGTCCTGGAAGTCACTATGTAGACCAGGTTGGCCTAAAAATCACAACGATGCACCTGTCTCTGCCCCCACCCCCAAGTGCTGGGACTAAACATGTACACCACCATGCCTGGCCTGCATTGGGTAGTCTTGATCCTCTCTAGATCTAGATCTAGATCACACATGTCTAATGTGTGGCAAGAGAGGATACAGCCTCCCACTATCTCCATCTGAGTCCATGGCTTTTATTCAGGGGCTATCCTCCCTCCTCCATGGAGAAAAGGCCCCCAACGTCCCCCTTTCCTCTGGATGTCCTCCCTAACATCAACATCTCCCTTGACGACCTTTTGATGCCAATCATTCCCAAGGGCACATGCCACATACCACAGTGTCCTGGGCCCATTTTTGGTTCCCTAGTATCTGCTGGGTTCCCACAGGCTGTGCCTGCAATGTACAATGAGTCTTCCCTCCAGGCAGCAAGGCTATTGGCTGACAACATTTCCCTCCTCACACCCCTTGTTGCTTCCCCTTCTCTCTCCATGCCCTAAATGTGGACTTGTGTGCGTGTGTGTGTGTGTGTGTGTGTGTGTGTGTGTGATTTTTCAAGACAGGGTTTCTCTGCATAACATCTCTGACTGTCCTGGAACTTGCTTTGTAGACCAGGCTGACCCCAAACTCACAGAGATCCACCTGCTTCTACCTCCCAAGCTCTAGGATTAAAGGTGGGCGCCACCACACCTGGCTAAATGCAGTCTTCACAGTACATTTCTACAGCTTCCCTGAAATGTACAGATTCCTCCCAGACTAGCCTGATGGCCAAAGAGCTTCAGGGAACATCAGTCCAATCCTGCCTACCTGCTCTTCCTGTGGCTCTCTTCACCCTAAATCCACAGGCACCAGATACATGGACTTAAACTAGAGCACAAAGCAACTTGGGGTGGTGGTGGTGGTGAAGGACTGTACCTCCACGTAGAAAGGGCAGACCTTAACTGCCACAAGATGCTCAGAATTTATTCTGAAGCGTGTGAAAGCCACACCAAGTTCCTAGCAGAACACACAGGAGGAAAACATCACAACGTCACCTACGCACAGAAAATAGAAGTTGGAATTGGTAAGTCTGGAGCCGTGGAAACGTGAGTGTTCTGGAGCTGAGGCTACAGTTCAGTTGGTACTGTGCCTCCCTTGCAAGTGTGAGATCATGAGCCCCGTCCCCAGCACTGATATATAATGTCCATGCATTTGTAATTCCACTGGGAATTACAAGAGGATCCCAGGAGTTTGCTGGCCAGCTAGTCTAGCCCATCAGTGAGCCCCAAGTCCGAGGGAGAGACTTTGCTGCATCACAAGGTGGATAGCTCCTCAGGAAAGATACCCAAGGTTGAACTCTGGCCTTCGCCATGTATATGGGCACACAAGTGTGTACACAAGCATACACAGCATGCACAAAAATGCTTTATTAAGAAAATGAAGCTGGGTGGTGGTGGTGCACACCTTTAATACCAGCACTTAGGAAGCTGAGACAGGCAGATCTCATTGAGTTTGAGGTCAGCCTGGTCTACAAACCAAGTTCCAGGACGGCCAGGACTGTTACACAGAGAAACCCTGTCTCAAAAAACCAAAAAGAAAGAAAAAAAGAAAATGAAAAGGCAAACTGTAGACTGGGAGCGATATTTACAAATACACTACTGGGACACAAAAAGGTATAGAGTGATGGACTCCATTCAGACAAGCCCTGACCAGAGCTCCCAAAGTCCTCTATGAAAGTAGAGACCATAATAGGGGACAGGGGTGCATAGGACGGGGTACAAGAGCAAGTCCGTAAAGATGTTCAAATAATAATGCCTCTAAATGCAAGGAGTAAAGGTTATCAAACAAGAAGAAACCCCTAAGTCTATAGGCAGAGTTAGTGTGTGGCTTTCAGTAGTGGACGGAGTGAACAGAGGTCATGGGAACAGGCATGACCAGCAGCACCTCACAGTTCGCTCGATGCTGACACAGTCGTTATTATTCCAGAATGGTCGTTAAAGTTGATCTTAAACTCTAGGCTGATTTTAAAGGGTTTGAAAGTCATAAGAATTCTCCTGACCACAGAGCAATTAAGTGTAAAAATAATAGAAAACTACTGGATATGTGTAGATTAGCAAATGTACTTCTAAATAATCTGTGGGTCAGGAAAAATAATCCAGGATGTAGAGGTCTTTTTAGCTGTTTAACCAAAGACAGCTGGAAGACTAAATTTCAAAACTGGTGTAATATAGTTAGTTATAGCTGTGTCCATCAAGAAATTCCCAGGGCCGGAGAGACGGCTCAGTGGTTAAGAGCACTTGGGTCAAGAGGACCTAAATTTGGCTCCCAGGACAAATGTCAGATGGCTCCTGACTGCCTGATGCATCAAGGAAGGTTCCTCCCACCTTACATCCTACACAACTCACACCGAGAGGAGAAGCATGCCCACAACCTGCCCTGTCTGTGGTGCCCGAATCCTGCCTAGTTACGACTAGAAAATGAGATCACAGCCTTATTGGCTATAGATGTCAAGATCAAGCAGAAGAGTTGAGCAAATTCTGGCTACATGTAAAAGTGCCATTACCACCAGGGGGCCTCTCATGTTGGACTTGAAACTGTGATCAGGATGTAAAATACATGAAAAAATGTAATTAATAAAAAATAAAAATAAAATAAAATCAAAAAGTCAATATTGTCATGGGCTACATGAAGAGAATGAAGAAAAGTCACACCATAGATAAAGAGATTGAGAAAAGTCACACCATAGATAAAGAGACATTGATAGAGAAATAAAACAGATAAGTCGGTAAGGAAAACTAGCTGTCATTCTGGTTTAATAGATACAGTGAACCATTAATGAAATCCCAATAACTAGTTCTCCTAGGTATAGACACACTGTTAATAGGACACTGTTGATAGGAGCCAGAGAGCTTCCCCAGGGGTTAAGAACGCTTGTTACTCTTACTAGTGTTCAGTTTCAGCGTACATGGCTCACAACCGCCTATAATCCCAGTTCCAATGCCCCTTTCTAGCCTCTGTCAACAGCACTCATAGACACATACACACAATCACGTAATCAGAAAGTTTAAAGAAAAAAATCACTACTAGAAATGAATTTCCATTCAGGCTTAAATCTCTTGGCTTGGCTCCGTGGGAAACACAGAACCTGGCTCCAATCCTGGTGTTTTGGTTTCTTTTTTGGTTGCTTTTCCTGTTGCTATGATAAAATACCCCAACAAAAACAACTTAAGGGATGGAGGGAGGATTTATTTTAGTTCATACTTCCAGGGTAGAAACCATCGTGGTGAGCCGAGCACATTGCATGTGATGTCAAGCCAAGAGTGACAGATGCCATAGTTGTCTAGCTTTCTCTTTTTTATACAGTTCAGGGAACCCAGGGAAGGATGCCACCCATGGATAGCGTGTGTCTTCCCATTTCAGTAAACCTGATCAAGACACTCCCTCACAGGCATGCCCAGAGGCTACCCCAATCTACATGATTCTTCACAGTTGTGCCTCACTGAAGACTTGCCTCCTAGGTGACACCAGGTAATGTCAATCCAACAACCAATGCTAATCATTAGTTTTCAGTTGCCATGCTACTCCAAGCCAGAAAGGACAAGGGCATTCACTGGAGGAATGGGGTCAGGAGAGACTGCCAGTGATTTCAGGTATCCTGGGGCGTTTAGAGACCAGCACACGGATGGAAATGACGCAGTTGGCAAAGTGCCTGCCACCCAGCATGAGGACTGGGGTCTGGATCTCCATTATCCATGTAAAAAACTCGGTGTGGTCATGAATTTCTGTAATCCTGACTGTAAAAGATGGAGACAGGCAGGTCTGGAACTTGCTTGGTAGCTAATTGTCAGTCTAGCCAATCAGTGATGAGTCCTGATAAAAAGATAAAAAGAATGGCAAGGGCTCTTGCTTATCCACCTTTCTCCCAATCTCAAGGATAGGGTGCTGAGTGATAGTAGAAGTGTCACACAATAGCAACCTCTGGCCTTAATGTGCATACGCACACACTCACACACTCTCATACACACCCATATACACATCACACATGCACACGCACACTCATACACACTCATACACTCACGTTCATACACACTCTCATACACTCACGCTCATACACATTCACACTCATACACACTCTCATACATATACATATATTTGTACATGCAAATGTTCCAAAAGAATCTATCTATGTACATACTACTAAAACTAATAAGCGATTTCTTAAAATAAGACTACCAGGCTACAGCCAAAAGACCCGGAGGCAGGGTGGAGACAATAAATAATCCCGTGGAGCATTGCAATGTGTGACACACACATAGGCTGAGTACAAGTTCAGCCAGCCAGCCAGGCTGGCGAGGTAGTTCAATAGGTAAAATCACTTGCTACAAATACCTGGAAACTGGAATTTAGACTCTGGAACCCATGTAAAGGTGTGTGCCTGTTAGTTTTGGTCAACTTGACACCAACTAGAGTCCTCTGGGGAAAGGGAACCTCACCTCCATCAGACTGGCCTGTAGGCAAGTCTGTGGGAACGTTTTCTTTTAAGTGCATTTTAAAAAATTATGTATATGGATGTTTTGCCTGCACATATGTCTATATATCATGGAGAGAGAGAGAGAGAGAGAGAGAGAGAGAGAGAGAGAGAGAGAGTATGTGCAGTACCAAAAGAGGCCAGTTAAGATGTCTTTCAATTCTCCCTGAAACTGGAGTTAAAAATGGTTGTTAGCTGCCAGGTAGGTGCTAGACATAGAACCTGGGTCCTTTGGAAGAGAAAGCAATCACTCTTAATTGATGAACCATCTCCCCATGTGGGGCATTTTCTAGGTTAATGAATGACGTGGCAGAACTCAGCCCATTCTGGGTGATGCCAAGCTTGGTTCAGTGGTCCTGGGCTGTCCAAGAAAGCAAGCTGAGGAAGCCAAGGAAAGCAAGTGAGTACGCAGAATTCCTGCATGGTTTCTGCTTGGTCCCTGCCTCTAGACTGCCAGCTGGAGATCCTGCCCTGGCTTTCCTGGATAGACTGTGCCCTCTACAGTTAAGCTTCAAGTTCCTTTGGGTCAAGTATTTTATCATAGCGATAACAAACGAGAGAAATCGGTGCCAGGGGTGTGGGGGATTGCTGCTGGACCTGACCATGTTGTTTTGGGGGATGCAGGATTGTGAAAACATTTGAAACTTAGAGTTGGAAGTGCTCAGGGTTGGGTTGTTGAGGTGTGTAGGAACTGGAAGCAAATGCTGAGAGCAGTACAAGACAATGGAAGCCTGACTTGTGAAGTTTTCAGAGGGAAGCAAAAGTCCACCAGAGATGTTCATGTGACCTTTTGTTTTTTTGAGATATGGTCTCTCTACCTATGTATCCTGGATTTTTAAAATATTACTATTATTTTAAGTCATTATTGTAACCTGGCTAGCCTTAACCTCACAGAGATCCACTTGCCTCTGCTTTCTAAGTGCAGAGATTAAAGTATGTGCCACCATGCTGAGCTCATGTGGTATTTTAAGTTAAGAATCTGGTTTCTGGCCATCTGGAGCTGAGGATTTGGCTGTGACTAACATGCACCACTTAGGTGAAAACTTTGCTTTACTGTGATAATTGAGGAGGGCTGGCTGGGACTCAAAACTGATCTGTGGCTAACAAGAGGCCAGCACTGTTGAGGCAAAATCTGGGAAGCCTTTCCTCGGAATCACTACAAGGGCCAAAGTTGCAACCCAAGCTGGCAGCTGAACTTGGTAACATGTCAGAGTGTCCCACTTGGTGCTAGTGTTGAAGGCATGAAGTGTCATAGAGAGCGGCTGAAACTAGGCACCGTGTGGTAGGGTCAAAGTCACTCTAAAGAGGTGGAGAGGAGAGGAGAGGAGAGGCGAGGAGAGGCGAGGCCTTCGGTGAATGTAGCCTTACTTTCAGTGGCGAGCCTAGCATATTGGAGACACTGACACTGTGGGGTGACACTGTGGGGTGACCCCCAAGGACAGCAACAGAAAACAAGTGGGGATACAATGAAAATCACTACTAAAGACAAAAGAGAGATTTCACAACCCTAAACATAGACATAGTGGGGCTGGGAGACGGCTCAGTGATTAGGAGCACTCACAGTGGGGCTGGAGAGACGGCTCAGTGACTAGGAGCACTCACAGTGGGGCTGGAGAGATGGCTCAGTGATTAGGAGCACTCACAGTGGGGCTGGAGAGACGGCTCAGTGACTAGGAGCACTCACAGTGGGGCTGGAGAGATGGCTCTGTGGTTAGGAGCACTCACAGTGGGGCTGGGGAGATGGCTCAGTGACTAGGAGCACTCACAGTGGGGCTGGAGAGATGGCTCTGTGGTTAGGAGCACTCACAGTGGGGCTGGAGAGATGGCTCTGTGGTTAGGAGCACTCACAGTGGGGCTGGAGAGATGGCTCTGTGGTTAGGAGCACTCACAGTGGGGCTGGAGAGATGGCTCTGTGGTTAGGAGCACTCACTGCTCTTCCAGAGGACCTGGGTCCAGTTCATTGCCAGCACCTATGAAGCTGCTCACAACAATTCATAACTATAGTTCCCAGGGATCCAATACGCTCTGGCCTCAGGGGGCACTGCACACACATGGTGGACACATACATACACAGGCAAAACAGTCATACACAAAAAATTTTAAAAAATAGGAATAAACAAATGCTACTCTTGGCATTAATCAGAAAAGTCTCTTGTTGGTTAATAATGTGGACTCGTGGCTGCTCAGAGGGCTGATAAGTGACAGTTGACTGCTCAGCCCTAAACAACATTTATGCCAGCCCAAGGCTCAAGGAACATTGTGGAAGGGACTTCAAAATGTCACCATCTGGGCAGGCAAGACACAATAATCGCAAACACACATCAGCTTGGGTTACCAGAATTGGGCCTGTGAACAATCAGGGACAGGTGCCAGTGGTCCTGCACCTCACAGATCAACGACTGGCGATGGGCAGGTTCTGGGGGATGGGGAGTTATTTCCCCTAGTTGTTTGCCAACTGGTGATCCCACCAGACTGCGGTGAGTGACTCCAAGTTGGTGAGGACATAAATGGCCCTGGCTGAACTTAGTGGATCACAGACTAAATCAAGATGACTGAATCTGGGAAGGGGCTTGTAGGGGGCAGGCGGCTGACAGGCACTGGATGGAGATGAAGGAGTACTCAGAAAGCATTCTATACATATGTCAAATTATCAATAAACTTAATAAAGCAATTTGCCAGGAAAATATAACAGTTCTAAATGCATATGCACTTCATAACAGCTTCAAGATAGAAACACAAGTTGGCAGAAGCAAAGATACAGGCATCCTGGAGCATTTTTAGTATGCTTCTTTTGGAAAATGGAAGATTAAACAAACAAGCAGTATAATTCAGCAATTTGGACATGATGATTGCATAGACCTAAATGACGTACTTAGACACCTCAACTGCACACAGAGGTCGCATGCTCAGCCTCCAACACATTTAAAAGAATATACAACCATGTAGCTTGTGATGGCTACTATAATCGTCACCTGACTGGGCTGAGAGATGCCTACATTTCTGAAGCACACTTCTGGGTATCTGTGGTGGCAGTGTCTCTAGGGCTATATCTTGCCTGGCTCCCTTTCTGTGACTTTCTTTCTCTGCCTCCTCCTGACACTCTTAACCATGATGGACTGAATCTTCTTAAGCCTTGAGCCAAAACAAATAATTTCTCCTTTAAGTTGTCTTGTTAGAGCCGGGCGGTGGTGGCGCACGCCTTTAATCCCAGCACTCGGGAGGCAGAGGCAGGCGGATCTCTGTGAGTTCGAGGCCAGCCTGGTCTACAAGAGCTAGCTCCAGGACAGGCTCTAAAGCTGCAGAGAAACCCTGTCTCAAAAAAACTAAAAAAAAAAAAAAAAAAAAAAAAAAGTTGTCTTGTTAGATATGTTGTCACAGCAACAATAAACAGAGACCAAATTTCTTGCCAATTATCGCACCGAACCAGGAGTATATAAAGACAAGTCGAAAATTTCTAAACGCCCCAGAATAATTAACACACTTGGGACAAATTAAATGTAAATTTGAAAATAAGATGCATTAAATATAATAAAAATATGACATGTCAAAGCATTTCAATACAGTTAAAATAGTAATAAGAAACTGTAGGTTATTAAATGCAGATTTCAGAAAAAGAAAACATATTGAAAGTTATCTTTATCGCCATCCCAAGAAGCTAGAAAGAAGACAATTCCGCTCAAGACGGTTAGAGAAAAGGAAATAATAGGTAAGAGTAAAATTCAATTAAGTGAACAATATTCTAGAGAAAATTAACACAAGCAAAAGTTAGATATATGAAACAAAATTTTGGGGGCCCTGGGCTGTATCTCAGTGGTCAGACACTTGCCTAGCATACACAAGTCTCTGAGTTAGACCCCAATACTGAGGAGAAAAGAAAAAGAAGGGCTCCCATGAATATCAACCAAACATGGCATGCCAAGTTGCAGTAAGACGGAGAACCTCCTTGCCCCTCGTATTAAGGCAGGAAAGGCCTACGTCAGTCCCATGCAGACTCCCTGGTTGTTAGTTTAGTCTCTGTGAGCCCCTATGAGCCCAGGTTGGTTGATTCTGAACAGAAAAGGAGGAGGAGTGGATGGGGTGCAGAGGGGAAGTGGTGAGGGACTAGGAGGAGAGGAAGAAAGAGGAGAAACTGTGGTGGGGATGTAATAGAGAGAGAGAGAGAGAGAGAGAGAGAGAGAGAGAGAGAGAGAGAGAGAGAGAGAGAGAGAGAGAGAATATAGATAGATAGATAGATGCTCCTCAACATCAAAGATAAACATTACCTCAGAGTAAAGGGTTGGAAAAATATTTCCAAGTTAAATAGACTCAAGAAGTAAGCTGATGTAGCTATTCTAATATCTAACAAAATAGACTTCAAATCAAACTTAATCAAACAAGATGGGGAAGGACACATCAGACCATCAAAGGAAAAAGCTACTATGACATCTCAATTTTTAAAATCTATGTCCCAAATGCAAGAACGCCCACATTTGTAAAAGAAACATTACTAAAGCTTAAATAACACATTGAACCCCAAACATTAATGGTGGGAGACCCCAGCACCTCACTCTTACCAACAGACAGGTCATCCAGATGGAAACTAAATAAATAATGGACTCAAATGGAGCTAACAATCTACAGAACACTTCACCCAAACACAAAAGAATATACCATCTTCTCAGCACCTCACAGAACCTTCACCAAAATTGATCACATACTTGGTCACAAAGAAAGTCTCAATAGATAAAAGAAAATTAAATAACCCCTGCATCTTATTAGACCACCATGGATTAAGATTGGATTTCAACAACCATAGAAACAACAGAAAGCCTATAAACTCATGGACACTGAACACCTCTCTACTCAATGACTACTGGGTCAAGGCAGAAATAAAGAAATTAAAGACTTCCTAGAATTCCATGAAAATGAACGCACAACGAACTCAAACATCTGGGGCACCATGAGAGTAGTGCTAGGAGGGGTTCATAGCACCAAGTGCCTGCATAGAAATTAAAAGAGACCTCACACTAGCAACTTAACAGCACACCTGAAAGCTCTAGAACAAAAAGAAGCAAATACCCAAGAGGAAAAGATGGCTGAAAATAAACTCAGGGATGAACTTAATAATGTAGAAACAAAGAGAATAATACAAGAACTTTAAGTAAATCAATAAGATAGACAAAACCTTATCCGAACTAACTAAAAAGCAGAGAGAGAATATTCAAATTAACAAAATCAGAAGCAAAAAGGGGGACATAACATCAGGCGCCAAGGAAATTAAAAGAAAAAAAAACAGTACTCCACAAAATTGGAAAAATCTAAAAGAAATGGACAATTTTCTTGACAGATACTACTTACCAAAGATAAATCAAGATCAGAAAACAATCTAGATAGACCTATAATCTCTAACAAAATTGAAGTAGCCATTAAAAGTCTCCCAATCAAAGAAAGCCCAGGACTAGCTGTTTTTAAGCACATAATTCTACCACACTGTCAAAGAAGAGCTAACACTAATACTCTTCGAGTTATTCTACAAAATAAAAACAGAAGGAACATTGCCAAATTCATCTTATGAGGCCACAATCACCGTTGTATCCAAACTATACAAAGACTCAGCAAAGAAAGAGAATTACAGACCAATATCGCTCATGAACATTGATGCAAAAATACTCAATAAAATACTGGCAAACAGAATCCAAGAACACACCAAAAAAATCATCCACCATGATTGAGTAGGCTTCATTCCAGAGATGCAGGGATGGTTCAACATATGAAAATCTGTTAATGATTAAATACTAAAAGAAAAAAAATGATCGTCTCATTAGATGCCAAAAAATCTTTGACAAAATCCAATACCGCTTCGTTATACAAAGTCTTGGAAGAGATTAGGGATATAAGAGACATACCTAAACATAATAAAGGCAATATACAGCAAGCCAACATTCAACATCAAACTAAATGGAGAGATACTCAAAGCAATTCCACTAAAATTAGGAACAAGACAAGGCTGTCCACTCTCCATATCTATTCAATATAGAACTTGAAGTTCTAGCTAGAGCAATAAGACAACAAAAGGAGATCAAGGGGATACAAATTGCAAAGTAGGAGGTCAAAGTACCATTATTTGGAGATGATATGATACTATACATAAGCGACCCCAAAAAGTCTACCAGGAAACTCTGACAGCTGATAAACACCTTTAGTGAAGTGGCCCAATATAAGATTAACTAAAAAAAATAATAATCACTAGCGCTCTTATATTTTACAAACAATAAATGGACTGAGAAAGAAATCAGGGGAACAACACCTTTCACAAAGCCACAAATAATAAAATATCTTGGTGTAACTCTAGCCAAGCAAGTGAAAGACCTGTATGTCAAGAACTTCAAGTCTTTGAATAAAGAAACCGGAGAAGATATAAGAAGATGAAAAGATCTCCCATGCTCATGGATCGGTAGGATTAACATAGTAAAAATAACCATTTTACCAAAAGCAATCTACAGATTCAATGCAACCCTCATCAGAAACTCCAACACAATTCTTTACAGACCTTGAAAAAACAATACTCAACTTCATATAGAAAAACAAAAGACCCAAAATTGCTAAAACAGTCCTGTACAACAAAAGAACTTCCAGAGGTGTCACCATCCCCAATTTTAAGCTCTACTACAGAGTTATAGTAATAAAAAACTGCATTGTTTTAGCATAAAAACAGATGGACCAATGGAATCAAATCAAAGACCCAGATGTAAATTAATACACTATGGACACCACCTGATTTTTGACAAAGCCAAAATTGTACAATGGAGGAAAAAGCATCTTCAACAAATGGTGCTAGTCTAACTGGATGTTGGCATGTGAAAGAATGCAAAAAGATCCACATCTATCACCCTGCACAAAACTCAAGTCCAAGTGGATCAAAGACCTCAACATAAAACCAGATACATTGGAACTAACAGAAGAGAAAGTAGGGAATAGCCTTGAACGCATTAACACTGGAGACACTTCCTGAAGTGAACACCAATTGTGCAGGCACTGAGTTAGACAATTAATAAATGGGACCTCAAACTGAAAAGCTTCTGTAAGGCAGAGGACACCATCAATAGAACAAATCAGCAGTCTACAGAATGGGAAAAGATCTTCATCAACCCCACATCTGACAGAGAGCTAATTTCCAAAATATATAAAGAACTCAAGAAACTAGACATTAACAAACCAAATAACTCAATTAAAATTGGGATACAGATATAAACAAGAGAATTCTCAACAGAGAAATCTCAAATGGCCAAGAAACACTCAAAGTAATGTTCAACAACCTTATCTGTCAGGGAAATGCAAACCAAACCGACTCTGAGATTCCATCTTACACCTGTCAGAATGGCTAAGATCAAAGATACTGATGACAGCTTATATTGGAGAGGATGTGGAGCAAGGGGAACACTCCTCCATTGCTGGTGGGAGTGCAAACTTGTACAGCCGCTTTGGAAATCAATATGGCAGTTTCTCGGAAAATTGGTGATCCATCTTCCTCAAGATCCAGCTATACTTCTCTTGGGCATATACCCAAAGGATGCTCCACCAAAAGGACACTTGCTCAACTATGTTCATAGCTTTATTCATAACAGCCAGACCTGGAAGCAACCTAGATGTCCCTCAACCAAAGGATGGATAAAGAAATTGTGATACATTTACACAGTGGAATATTACTCAACTATTAAAAACAATGACATCATGAATTTTCAGGCATATGGATGGAACTAGGAAAGATCATCTTGAGTAGGTAACCCAGACCCAGAAAGACAAACATGGTATGTACTCACTTAGAAGAGGATATTAGATGTAAAGGATAACCATGCTACAATCCACAGACCCAGAGAAGCTATGAAACAAAGAGGACTCAAGTGGAGATGTATGACTCTCCCTGGGAAGGGAAAATGGACATCACAGGCAATGAGGGGGTGGAGGAAATGGGAACAGGAGGGATCTGGTAGAGGGAGGTTGGATGGGGAGAGTACTGGGAGAGACAACTAATTGTGGGGTATCTTGGGGATAAACTAGAAACCTAGTGCAATGGAAATTTCCAGGAATCTATGAAGGTGATCCTAGCTGAGATTCCTAGCAACAGGGGATACAGAGCCTGAACTGACCATCTCCTGTAACCAGGCAAGGATTGAGACACCAAACCAGATGCATAACCCTCAACCTACAATTTGTCCTGCCTATGAGATATACTGCGGTATAGTGGAGCAGAAACCTGGGTGTAACCAGCCAATGACTGGTCTAGCTTAAGATCCATGCCACAAGTGGGAGCCCACCTGACACTTGCCTGGAAGGCCAGGACCCAGAGGCCTAGGTTAGAACCAAACACGACTGAAAAAAAATTAATGAAATGATTTCTAATGATATTCTGCTATACTTATAGATTGATGCTGAGCCCAATTGTCATCAGAGAGGCTTCATCCAGCAATTGATGGAAACAGATGCAGAGACTCACAGCCAAATTTTAGGTGGATCTCGGGGAATCCTGCAGAAGAGGGGGAGCAAGAATTGTAGGAGCCACAAGAAAACCCACAGATTCAACTAACCTGGGGTCACAGGGGCTCACAAAAACTAAATCAACAACTGGGGAGCCTGCTCAGAACTGACCTAGGCCCTCTGCACATATGTTACAGTTGTGTAGCTTGGTCTTCTTGTGGAAGCCCTGATAGTGGGAGCAAGGGCTGTCTCTGACTCCTTGGCTGGGCTTTGGGATCCTTATCCTCATACTGGACTCTTTTGTCCAGCCTTCGGCTTGATATGGCATGTTGGTTGCTGTCCTTGGGAGGCCTGCCTTCCTCTGAATAGAAATGGAGGAGTGGATGGGGGAGGGTAGAGGAGAGGTGGGGAAAGACTGGGATGAGAGGAAGAAGGGGAAGCAGCTGTTGGGTTGTAAAAAATATTTTTTTTAAAAAAAAAAGGAAAAGAAAACTTGAAATTTTTGTCTAGACAGGTTAAGAAGAAATATCTAAAACACATATTAGTAACATTAAACTGAAAAAGGAACATTGCCACTGACTGTGGATATTAAGGGATTAACAAAATTTTATTAGCATCTACATATCAACACTTCAACAGCCCATATGAAATGAACATTTTCTTTGAAGTACAACATGAAAACTAACAAAAATAGAAAATCCAGATCAGCTCATTTCTGTTCAAGACATTAATTCCACAATTAAAACATGGCCCCAAATGAAAACTTGAGCTGTAGGTGGCATCACAAGTCAGTCTTTCCAAATATTTAAAGGAAAAAATCTTATATAAACCATGAGGCTATACCTTCAACACCAAAACCCAACAAGGACATTCCAAGGAAGGAACAGTGCACACTCCTAACGACAGACACAAGTCCTAATATATTCATCAATTAAATCCGACAGGGAGAAAAAAAGAACTCTAAACACAGATGGAGTTTATTCCAGGAATGGAAAGTTGGTTTAGTGTTTGAAAAGCTGTTAGCACAATCCACCACCTTAATATGTAAAATTGTACCAGGCTTTTTTTCTTTTAGCCACCAACCATCCCAAATCACGACACGAAGGCTTCTTATGAGTTTTAAATGCTTGGCCTTAGCTTAGCTCTTTTCCAGCTAGCTCTTGTAACTTAACCTGCTTCTCTTTTTCTACCTTTTGCCCTAGAGCAAACTTCTGCATATTTTACTTTCACTACTTCTCTATGTCCACCTGGCTTCTTGCCCCAGGACTATCTCCTGTTCCCCTCCTCTCACACTTTATATTTTCTTACAAGCCTAGATTTCTCCTCCTATTTATTCTCTTTGCCCGCCAGCCCCACCTGTCCTTTCTCTCCTAGCTCTTGGCTATTCATCTCTTTTTCACACCAATCAGGTGCCTTAGACAGGCAAGGTGAAACAGATGCAGCACACCTTTACATAATTAAATGCTCATCCTTATATCATTAAACAAATGCAGCATAAACAAAAGCAACATACCTTTACGCAGATAAATATTCTGTTGCATAAACAAATATAACTCAACACTTCCCAGTTAATATTCTACAACATAAATTAACTAATAAAATGAACACTATGACCTCAAAAGATGCAGAAAAAAACATACCAAAATAGTTGGTAATGCGGGAGGCAGAGGCAGGCGGATCTCTGTGAGTTCGAGACCAGCCTGGTCTACAAGAGCTAGTTCCAGGATAGGCTTCAAAGCTACAGAGAAACCCTGTCTCGAAAAACCAAAAAAAAGAAAAAAAAATAGTTGGTAATGGTTTACTTTAAAAGGAGGGGCTGGAGAGACGGCTCAGTGGTTAAGAGTGTTTGCTGCTCAGTCATGAGGACCAGAGTTCATGTTACAAGGTAGCTCACAAATGCCTGTAACCCAAGCTCTGAGGGATCAGATGCCTTCTGGTTTCTGTATACACACACATGCATGCACATGTACGTATGCACACATGCACACGTTTTAAGGCCGCAATGAAAGGAAACTTCCTCTGATGCTCATAGAACATAATACTCTCCCCCTTGAGATTGGGGAGGGAAATGAAAATATCTGATATACAATTTCTAGTGTTTTACTGGATGTGTTAGCTAATTTAATAACACAAGAAACAAATAAAAAGCCTAAGAACTGAAAGATTTATAGAGTGTTCACATGGTAAATCCAAATCTTGCTAGAGATAGAAAATATATTTAGCAAGGTCACCAAATATCAAGTCAGGACATGAAAATCAATTGTAGTTCTACAGAAGAAATCATTAGATAATGAAACTCCAGGGCTGGGGATGTGGCTCTGTGGGTACAGTGCTTAGTGTGCAGACATGAAGACCCAAGTTTGGTCCCCACCATCTATTAAGAGCTGGGCATCATATCATACACCTGTAATCCCAGCACAAGGGAGGCAGAGACAGGAGGATGCTTGGGATTTGCTGGCCAACCAGTCAAGCTCAACTGGTGAATTTTAGGTTCCGTGACAGACATCGACTCCATACAGTGCATGCACACATGAACGTGTCCATGTACATACACATACATTCACAAAAGAAAATGAAATTAAAATGTCATATATGGCAGCATTTAAAAGACCCCAGTGTATGGGAGTAAATCTAGCAAAAGACACACTGTGCACTTGTCTAGTGGAAACTACACACAGGTGCTCAGAAGAATGAAATAACTAAATGTTCTGTTTCAGAACATTTAATATTAGGATGTTAATTCACCCCCAAACTGAGCCATAAATTCAACATAGACAACAACTACAGCCCCAGCAGGAGATATATGTGTATATAAGTTAATCAGGTCCTAAAATTTACCCAGCAGTGCAAATGTCGAAGAGAACCTAAGCAACCTTGAAGGACAAGTTCAGAGTACTTCATTATGAAGCCTCTGGAATTACAACAGCGGCACAGAAAAAGGAGGAGAAGAAAGCCCAGGACAGCAGAATGGAAAGCCCCAAAGACCTACACCTGGCTGACCCCAGAGACACTGCCAGGCAGAAGCTGAGTCACTGAATAGTCAAACTTGGGCTGAGAGTTCCAAGCCTTGTCCTCCTCAGTCCCCTTAGCTGGCAGACTGACAAGTGAAGTGACAAAGTGGCAAAGCTTCTCAAAGAAAAGAGAAACAAAAGGCTGTGCCCTTCTGGAAGGAAGGTGGGTAGAGTCTAAGACACAAGGGCTCTCACGATATATGAAAAGTGTGTGCCACCACTGCCAGGTGAGTAGGTCTCATTACAAACAGAAATTCACTGGCTGGTTGCGATTTCATTATTTAATCCCAGCACTGGAGATGCAGAGGCAAGTGGATTTATGTGAGTTCAAAGCCAATCTGGCATACATAGTGAGTTCCAGGCCAGCCAGGATATATATAGTGCACACCTTTAATCCCAGCACTGGGGAGGCAGAGATAGGTGGGTATCTGTGAGTTCTAGACCAGCCTGGTCTACAGAGTTCCAGGGTAGCCAGAGCTACATAGTGAGACCTTGTCTCAAAAAAGAAAAGGGACTGGGCAGTGGTGGCACACACCTTTAATCCCAGCACTAGGGAGGCAGGGGCAGGCAGATCTCTGAGTTTGAGGACAGTCTGGTCTACAGAGTGAGTTCGAAGACAGACAGAACTACAAAGAGAAACCCTGCCATGGAAAACCAAAAGAAAAACAAAACCAATCAACCAAACTCCTAGAATTTAAGATTATGGAAGCAATCATTAAGACCAAAATGGCTAGCCAGCCACAGATCCTGAGTATTTGTAATACATTGTTCTAACACAGAATTGGTATCCAGAATGTACAAGAAATACCTTCAAACCAGTAAGACTCACTATCAAAAATGGCCAAGATCTGAAACAAACATTCCACCATCATGGCCGGAAGAGAGAGACCGGTAACACTCACAGAATGGTCCAAATGACAAGGCCAATACCAGCTGTGTGACAGATGGGGAGTACCCCAGCTGGTAAGCCTGAACTATATCTTCTAAAACTAAATGTGTACCCATCTATGACATGTGATTTTACTTATAAGTATTTAGGTATTCACCAATGAACGTGAACCATGTCTGAAGGGCAAGCGCGGGAATCCACTTGGATAAAGGGCTCTCCCTTCTACCCCCAGAAGTTTCCCAGGCCCAACATAAACTGATTTACACAGTCCTCAAAAGCTCCAGGACCCCAGGGTGGGCGGCAAAATCTGGGCTTCGTCCTCTATCCCCAAACCCCCATGCCTGCTTCTTTGAGTAAGACTGACTGCAAACGTGGAACACAAACGGTACGGACTATTTTCTTCTTTGTGATCTTCATCCGGCGTAGTGGAAGACAGCTTCTTCCTGTCGCCATTTTCCATGCTAGCCTCGCGTAGCTGGTTCCTTTGGCCCCCAGCTCCTGCAGACAAGGGTGGAGAGGTCAGACATACCCAGGGAAGCAAGGGTGGGGTTCTGAGACCCAAGGTGTGGAAAGGAGGTCTGGAGAGGAGGTCTGGGGTAATGGGACACGTCATGAGCAGGAGGTTTGGGGCTGACAAGTCGGATGAGAAGAAAGGGCCAGTTGGGGACAGGTTTGAGGGTGAGATAGGTAAGTTAGAGCGGGAGGACAGTTAAGGATCAAGGAAGTAAGTCTGAGGTTGAAAAGATAGGTTTAGAGCAGAGTTAGGGGCCTCTGAGTGAGAGAATGAGTCAGGGGTGGAATACGGGTCTGGAGCTCAGAAGGGGAGGTCAAGGTAGGTAGACAGGTCAAAAACTGGGATACAGGTTTAGGGTCAGGGAGGGGAGGCAGTTATGAAGTTTGGAGGAAGGTGGGAAGGGGAGGGAAAGAAGGTTGAAAAGGCGGGGTGGGGCGAAAGTGGACAGGTGTCAGAGTAAGGCTGGGAATGTTCTGCGGTTCTAAGGAGCGATGTCTGGGGTTCCAATCGGAAGGGGGCGGGGCGGGGTTCGGAACGCGGGATGGGAGGGGGACCTGGGCGCCAGCGAGGACAGGCCTGGCGTGTCGGAGGGAAAACTGCTTACCTGGGACCCGCCCTAAAGCGCGTGCAGCTCTGCCCCAGCTGCGAGCGTCGCGGCTGGGCGTCCTGTGGTCGCCCCTGGCAACGGGCTTTGGCTGCGCGGCGCATTGTGCAGACCCGTGGCGCTGGTGGCCGGGTTTGAGGCATGCCGTGCGGCGCCCCACTCGGGGTGTGGGGCTTCGTGGACGCGCAGGCGGTGAGGCATGCGGACGGTTGCGCGGGAGGGGAGGCCGCCGGCTGCGTTGGGCGGTCGATACCCGAGGAGCAGACAGAGTCCGGACACAGTTGCTGGAGCTTTTACTGAGCTTTGGTTCTGGATCTAGTCCCTTGCTGCGTTCCAGGGAGTGGCCAGTGCCGGAGCGGGTACGGGGGCGGGCCATGAGTCAGGGTTACCTCTCAAGTGCCTTCTACCCAAGCCAGGGTCATGAGCTCCTGCTCCACATGTCACACGCACCTGTCAGGGTCACACAGACAACCTGGCACTCAGACTACAGACTACACCAAGTCACAAAGACCAGGGGGTCACACCCTGCCCCACCCTCGACTTCCTCCCTCCTGGCTCCCTTACTGTTCATAAGATGCCTCCTCCTAGGCCAGAGGTGGAGACAGTCCCACGGTCCTTCCAGGCGCGTGTTCTCCCCAGTCCGTTTGTCAGCTAAGAGTGTCTCCCCGAGATCAGGGTGGCCAAAGAAGTCCTCTGTGCCCAGAGGAACATAGAGGGGCCTTGGTACCTTGGCTCATTAGTGGGGTACCTATGCTGTGTCCTTGGTGCTCCAGGCTGCCTTCCTATGTGGCACTTTGGACAGAGTCATCATTATTTTAAAGCCCAAACTTCAGATCGTTTTCGTTTGGCTTAAAGCAGTGGTTCTCAACCTGTGGGTCACGACCCCCTTGCAGGGATCACATATCACATATTCTGTATATCAGATATTTACATGAGGAGTCATAACAGTGGTAAAATTAGTTATGAGTAGCAGTGAAATAATTTTATGGGCGGGGTCACATTAGGTAGTATTAGGAAGGTTGAGAACCACTGGATCAAAGGCATCTTTATTTCACAGGTGTAGGAGGCTTCTCCCTGACTGGTGACCCAGTTTTTATCATACAAATCAAAGAATAAATTAAAAATGGCATTCCACTCTAGGGTCTTATTTCTCACCCCTTTTTTTTTGTTGTTGTTGTTGTTTTGTTTTGTTTTGTTTGGTTTGTTTTTTGGCTTGTTTTCTTTCTTTTCAGAAGCATTTAACAGGCTAGGACCACATTTGCATGTTAGCATTTATTGCCCAAGCATATTAAACTATACCAAACAAAAGTATACAAGAGACAATTTTTAGACCCCATTTATATGAGATGGTTTTTTTAAGCTCTCTAAAATGAGAAAGTGCAAGTCCACAGCAATCCCCCACTGCCTCGTTCTGGTCCTGAACATTCAAGTCTCTCGTCTCCTAGCAGATGGCTTGCCATCTCAGGTTGCCCATGGCTCCCTCCCCACCCAATATCGTGTGGCAGAGCTGCAGTAGACCCAAAGCTTACAGGGCTCTGCACATATGCAGGCAAGAATGACCTCTCATGGTACTTATTGGTGCAGGGTCCAGCCCTCTGGAGCCGCAGAAGATGAAGATAGAACGGGGACTCCCCGAGGCTGGAGATGGAGCTGCTTTACTGGGTACTTTCCACCTTCCCAGTGCCTTACTTGCATTTCCGTTTGACTGAAAATAACTACTGCACTTTTCATGACTCCTGGTAGTCAGAGTCATGGGCATTTAGAAGTGAGAAGCCTAGAAGGCTTTTTATTATCTCTCTGACCCTGGCAGCTCTTCGGGGGCACAAAATGCACCTCTGGTCTTTTCAATAGCTTCCTTAGAACCCACTGATACACCCCAGCTGAGGAAAGGAACACTGCAGCTCACCTCCCAGAGGAGGACCCAAACCGCTGTGACACACAGATTCAGTGAAAACAATTCCTCAAACGGTTCCTGGTTTCACAAGTACCCAACCTACTGTGGATTCCTTGGTGCTCTTGCCAGCTGAGAGAATCCAGGTGTCCTCTGGCGTTTGGGGAGGTGGCATACACACCGTCTCTTGGCCATGATTTTAATCAAAGCCAATGCAATTCGCACAATCAAACTATCCCCACACTATGGCAAGCATGCAGAGGCATGGAAGTGCCCTAAGACCAAAACATCAGCTCCTATGAGTGAGTGAGGACCAAATCAGGAAGTAAAGAGGGCTGGAAAACAAGGGTTTACCCAGGCCAGCAGGGTCATCTGAGAAGCACAGAATGACCCACTCGACAGGGCGCAACCTTCAACGCTTGGCTGCTCCAAAGTTAAACTACTACAGGAAGTGAGAACCGCCTTGCAGCCTGGCCGCTGCACAGGAGCGAAAGTGTGTGTTAGAAAGCAGCGGTTGCAGGACAGAGTCTGTACGGTTGACCATGCCGGAGGCCAGACAGACGCCGAGACTCAGGCTTCTCATCCTGTAGTCACTGGGCCATTTGCACCACCACGGCTCTCCAGGCTTTCTCTTTGTCAAACTCCTTCAGGGGGCTTCTGGCCACCTGTGGTAAGAGACAAGGACGGCGTTACCTCATCAGGGCCAGACCTAGAAGGACGGCAGATTCAGCTCGGACTGGGCAGCGTCTTGTGTTCTTGTATGCAAGCTTCTTTGCATGTGCAATCTGCGGGGAGAGGGCGCTAGAATAGGGACAGCACATCTTAGAAATGCCCGCACACCCTCCCACAGTGGGGCAGGCTTTAAGATGGGTGTGTACCTGGCAGCAGAAGAAGTGGACAACTGAGGCAGAGACATGCCTCCAGCGTGAGACAGGGTAACTCTCGCTTGCACACTCATTCGGAGATCTGTAGATGGACAGTTCTAGAATCTGGCAAGGACAATTTATTCATCTGGCTCTGTGGCCTGCTGGTCATTTGGCCCAAGACAAAGAAAGACCTGCCAGGCATGACCTGCCTAGACATCTCCTTGGGCACAGAACAGCTAGGTACTTTGTAGTCACTTCCTTGATGGCGGTGGGCAAGTTTGTCCAGGAAGACATTGTGGGGTCAGATGATTTACAGAGACATTAGCAGACCCAATCTCAGTTGTGGGAGCATCAGAACTTAGGAGGGGGTGGGGGCAGGGAGAGTATTGTCCAGGTAACTGTGGACTGACCACTCCCAGCCCACTGGCCACAGAATAGGAATGTTTAGCTGTAGGGAGCCCCACATGCCAGGCAGGGGTAGCTCTCCTCTGCACAGCGTGGAGCACGGCACCTTCTGCCGAAGTCTCTGGAAGGCTTTTTCCGTGTCTGTGAAAGCAGAACTTAAAGCACTACGGCCATGGCATTTTTTCATGAATGGATTGATACTCATTTAGTCATTTAAAAAAATAACCTAGTTTGAACTTTATTTCTCCAAGATTTCCCTTGGGTGTTTAAAACTGCAAATAAGAAAAAAAAAAAAAACCAGCCGGGCGGCGGTGGCGCACGCCTTTAATCCCAGCACTCGGGAGGCAGAGGCAGGCGGATCTCTGAGTTCGAGGCCAGCCTGGTCTACAAGAGCTAGTTCCAGGACAGGCTCTAGAAACTACAGGGAAACCCTGTCTCGAAAAACCAAAAACCAAAAAAAAAAAAAAAAGAAAAAGAAAGAAAAAAAAACCACAAAATGTCACAACAAATATTGAAGGACATTAGTGGAGGGTCCCTCTGAGGACCCAGGATGGGCATCCTGGGAGGCAGGCCACTCACCTCCCCTGCTGGGCGCTCGTGGGCACAGGTCTGGGTGTCCCAGGATGCAGCCTGTAGCCGGGCGCTGACCTTGAAGCTCACACACTGGATGGCTGTGCCAGTGTTGAGGCCCCCCTGAAGCAGCAGCACTAGCAGCAACAGCAGGAGGAGCACATCGTAGGACTAGGATGAAAGACCAAGATGTGAACAGGTCCACGAGCGGACTCTGCAAATCCTCCACCTTGCCTAAGGCTTCCATGGAGTCAGAACACTCCCCCGCTTGACCACCAAGCAATAGAAACCCAAACATGCTTTCTTGTTTCAGTAATCTGAATCAGAACATTCCAGTTCAACCAATTCTGCTAGCTTGCAGTTAACAAGTAAGCATAAAAGGACCCAGGTTGTGTTCCTTCCTCCCCGCGGATCCAACAACCATAGGGAGGCTAAAGAGCCCCATGTGAGACTCTCGAGGCTCATGCTGAGGGTGTGCAAGGGGCAGGAGAAATCAAAATTTTCCACTATATATCTGCAGGAAACACAATCCTGAGATTGGTACAATTGGCTCTGAAGGGCCTTTGGCTGAAGGAAAGTCATGGGCCCAAACCTACCAGCAAAGAGACTTGAACACCAGCTGCTGGTGCAGGGGAGGCAATAAGGGAGAACAAGAAGACAGGGCAAGAGTCCTTGTCCTGGGAACCCAGGGACCAGAGGCAATAAAATGCACTTCACACAGCAAGGAGTGCTTCAGAAATATCCACAAAGCAACCAGATGGATGCCTTCCACCAGTCCACAAAAACACAGAGCAACTAAATGTTAACACATAAAGGACATAGTGCTGACAGACATGATGCCGTGAGCCCAGGATCCCAGCACTCAGGAGGCCCAGGCAGGAGGCTCTCAAATTCAAAGGTGGACTGGACTATACAACAAGACCCTGTCTCAAAAATTAAAATATAAATTCATGCATAAGAGCAAAAGCTATGTGGTCGCACAGAGAGGAGTTCTCCTGTCTGGAGGGGAAGGAGGCAGGTTTACAGCCTCTCCCGTTAGCGCAGGGCAGTCCCAGTACATAGCGACAGGTTGGAGGAGGTGCTGGGATATAAAGAGAGCACCTTGCGGGCAGGAGCACAGCCTGTGAGAAAGCACGCGAAAGGGTTGATGGAAACAAGGGGTGTTATACAAACGTAGCTTCAACAAGAGAAGCATCTTAAGATCAGATTTGTTGTTCATGGCTTTGTTGTGCTCTGGAAAACTTGTGCTAGAAAGTCGTCTAGTGAGGACTTAGGAGTCCAGATACATCCGTTGTCTGTCTAGTCCCTCTCCCAGGTGCTCATCCTCAAACTCATATGAAATGTGCATGAAGGCTGGTCACCAGGAGCTATTCATAACTGCAGATGGGGGAAATAACCCCGTTCCCATCACCAGGGACTCGTCAGGTCAGTGGGGCAACATTTGAACAGATTAATGAAAGAGTACAGAAGAGTCCTGATTCCTCTGGGTGTTTACCAAACACTAGGGTAAATTATTGGGTTAAAAAATGACCCTCAGTGGAGGTTGTGGTGATGCACGCCTTTAATCCTGGCTCTCGGGAGGCAGAGGCTGGAAGATCTCTGTGAGTTTGAGGGGGCCAGCCTGGTCTACAGAACATCGAGTAAAAGAACTTCAGGAAGTAACGGGAGGAGGGGAAGGATTGGGAGCTGGGATTGGTATGTAAAATGAAAAAAGATAGGTTTGTTTTCTTTTAAAAAATAAAATAAAAAGAACTTCAGGAAGAAAAACAGAGAATGTTCAACTTGTATTGGAAACAATGCAAAAGCCTATCTGTAAACATACAATGCTTTCCAGCTCTGTTCAGTGAAAGGGCTCAGAAGGGACCTGAAGCAGGGAGAGCACATAGAAGCAGATTCAGAGCCCATGGGGCTAGAACAAACATGGAGAAAGCAAATCAGATCCTCCCCATCCACACACAACCCACCCCACCCAGAGCAAACTGGGCAAGGTCACTTTGTTCAGGCGGATGCCCATTTGTCCTGGCCACTGTCAGGAAAATAGTGGATACCTAGAGCCACCTCCCCAGACTTTGTTAACAAAGAGTCTCAAAAGAGAATGGATACATACTTTGATGGCTGGTGGGTAATCTTTAAAAATCTCGACAATTCTCATGACGCTGAAGGACAGATATCCAGAGGCAGTGAACAGCAGTGGGGATGTCAGGCTGCTGATGGCAATCAGCACCTCCACCTGGCAGACAAGCAGATGAAGTTGGGCAGTAGGTGTGGCCAGTGCTTACCTGCCTGGGAATTTGTGAGGCTGGACCACTGTGTGGCCCTGGACAAACGCTACTCATTCACTCAGTGCCGTGTATGACATGTGAGGTTTTGAATTTCACTTGTGACCATCTAAGCTGATGAAAAAATCAGCTCTTGTGTGTGCTATCCATTTCTCCCACTCTTCTAAGCCCTGTTCTAAACTCCCCCATGTATTAGGGCCATACAACCCAGCACAGATACTTGTCTTCAGAACAGTTAGGCCCAAAGACCAGTGGTTGCTAACATGTAACCAGCTCCACAGGAGGTGGGACAAAGCTAAAGGACTGGTCTCTTCCTTCATCCTTGCTCAGCAACAGGAATTTCTGGCTTCCAAACATGAAGTGCTTATGTCTTGTTTTGAGAGACAGGGTAGCTGGATCCCTGGAGCCCCAGACTGTTGTGGATCCTCTCCAGGGCAGTGGTGCCTGCCCTGGCCTTCCCACTGACCCCTGAGATGCCTCTCCTTCTCAACTCTTGTTCAGCCACACCCAATGTGTGACCCATGCCACCATAGCAGAGCTGGGCCTCACCTACCAGACATTTGCTGGGACACTCTGCTGTCACATGGCTGGCAATGGCACTTGGAAAACACTGGGGAAAAAAGAGAACATCTTAGAGATGGGTGTCCAGGAAGTCATCTAGCCGTGTACTCCTGCTCTGATGACATGCGCCCTTCTGTCTGGTAGAAGGAAGGCCAGGACTGCCACAAGTGGCCTTGGCTCGGGGAAACATCTCACAGGTTTGGTATCTCTTTGTTCCTCAACTGTTTGTTTATAAACATTTAAGACCCCAAGTAGAAAAGCTGCAAGAATGGGAGAGTGACATGTCAAGTCTCCAAGTCCCCTGGGATGACCTTGCTGACATCTGTCACCTCTGAGCTCTGTGCTCTCTGCTTCCAGTCTGGTCATTTGACTATATGCTACATGCTTGGGCAGCACACTGCAACATACGCAAATGTGGATCTGTCTGCAGCACTGTCCGGTGGGCCCAAAAGCAATATGAAGAGGAATCTGCTTTGCGATCTAGGACCCAAGCAAGGGCCTCCTCTTTGTGCCCCCTAGTTAGTCTCTATTCACGGGGATGTCCCTTAACCTCTGGCACCTTGGCAGACTTTTCTGAGACATGGCCCCTGAGCTGCATATAAGCCTTTGTTGGGTTAGGTGGGTACCTCTTCAAGATGAGGCAGGAAGGTCTGCCTATCCTGGGCTGGGGGACAGTGTGGGACTCTTCCTTTGGATACCAAAATGTCTTTTCCAAACTCCAGACAAACAAGGACAGTGGAGATGGTAGGAAGCTGAGGGAGTCCTTTGGCCATCTTTCTGGGCCATGGCCCCAGGAGTTCCAAGGACCCTAAACAACCTGAGGGGCTCCTGAAGTCTCTCAAAGGTTCTTATCTATCTAAGGAAATACCCATTCCCCAGGATAACAGCACTAGCCCCAGGATACCTGAGCCTGCTAAACCAAGAAGGGGTCTGCACTTGTCAAGGCCCCAGAGCAAAGGTGAGTGGAGATGGCAGAGGAACTGGCAACTGAGGCCGAGGTGGCTGCACATGGTGAGCAGGGCCTGACACAATGTGTCAGCACAGGAGTCTCTTTTGAGGGTGGCATTTCCAAAAGTGCCCTCTGGCTACAGCAGGAGCAGGATACAAAGCCACCAGTCAGGAAGCAATTGAAGTGGCCCTAGCAAGCCAACAAGCAGGGGTAAGGCTCTTGCCTTCTGCCGTGTGGACCCCAAGGATAGGCTTCAGCCCCACCCCCCATCCCAGACGCCTTTCTATACCCTTGGTCTCTCTGACCATCTTCTGGCTCACTACCACTCCAGGAATTCTCCTTCCCCTCCAATCCTAGGCCCTCTTTCTGGGCTCCCCATACCCATTTTCAAAGCTGCTTATGCCCTGGAGGAGTGAGGTCATGTTGCATAGAGGTATAACTGGCCAGGAGAGAGGGTCAACATTGGGTAGAACCTGGGATATTTTGCCAGGAAGGATAAAGGGGCATTCTAGCATATAGATTCTGGAGGAGGATGGGTCTGTAGGGAAGGCCATGCTCATTGGTTTAACTCTGTCCCCAAGAAGCTCAGTGATGTAGGTGTGTCTTCTATCTATCTGATGATTTCATTGGTTAATTAATAAAGAAAACTGCTTGGCCTGATAGGTTAGAACATAGGTGGGTGGAGTAGACAGAACAAAATGCTGGGAAGAAGGGAAGTGAGTCAGATGCAATGAAGCTCTGACCCAAGATGGACGTAGGCTAGAATCTTCCCCGTAAGCCACCCCTCGTGGTGCTACACACATTACTAAATATGGGTTAATCAAAATGTGAAAGTTAGCCAGTAAGAGGCTGAAGCTAATGGGCCAAGCAGTGTTTAAATGAATACAGTTTGTGTGTTGTTATTTCGGGGCATAAGCTAGCCAGGCGGCCAGGAGCTGGGCTGCAGGAACACAGCCTGCCGCTTCACACTACAGCTCAGGGTGTAATTCCCTAGCCATCTCTGCACTGCAGACCACACAGATGAGTCTTCCTTGTTTTGTCTCTCTGAGAGCATCAGGCTCAGGGCTCACCCTGAACATGTAAGAGATGTCTATCTCTGTCATGGCCCACTCCTGTCTCTTCCAGAGAACAGCTGTGTCCACGGATGGCTCTGCACCTGTCTCCAGGGCCCTCTAGAATGAGCACATGGCCAACGCTGAAGCTCACTGAGGGGATCACAGGTGCCCTGAGCCCCTGGAAGGGAGCTGAACCACAGCTTTGATGGGCATTTTGCCTCCTCATGGCTGAACAAAAAGATTAAGAAGGTGTACTGGTTAGTTTTTGTCAGCTTGACACAAGCTGGTCATCTAAGAAGAGGAAACCTCAACTGAGAAAATTCCTCTACCAAACTGTCAGGTAGGCAAGTCTATGAGGTGTTTCTCCATTAATAACTGACATAGGAGAGCCAAGGCCATGATGTTGCTGCCTCTGGACAGGTGGTCCTGGGTTATAGAAAGCAGGCTGAGCAGGCTGTGGGGTATACATCAGTGAGCAGTGTTCCTTCATGGCCTCTGCATTTGTTCCTGCCTCCAGGTTACTACTTGACATTCCTGCCCCTAATTACCCCAGTGGAAGTGCAAACCAAATGAACCCTTTCTTCTCCAAGCTACTTCTGGTTATAGTTCTTATCACAGCAAGAGAAAGCAAGCTTGAACAGAAGGCAAGCAGCCAAGCCAAGGACATGTCCCCTGGGCAGCTTCAGATCCCACTTCTGACTCAGAAGGCCATGGAAGAGGTGGAGGATACTCTTCAAATCCTGTTCACTTCTCTAAGATGGCAAGAGCATAATCTAAAAGTCTACCTAACCAGAAGCACAGAATGGAACAAGCCAGGAGCCAATGGCAAGTTACTAGTGGCATGGTGCAAAATGACTGTTTAGCCAACATCTGGAAACACAAGCCACAATGGGTATGGTTTCAGCATCCATCTGAGATGCATAGAAATACTGAGTATGAGCCGGGCGGTGGTGGCGCACGCCTTTAATCCCAGCACTCGGGAGGCAGAGGCAGGCAGATCTCTGAGTTCGAGGCCAGCCTGGTCTACAAGAGCTAGTTCCAGGACAGGCTCTAGAAACTACAGGGAAACCCTGTCTCGAAAAACCAAAAAAAAAGAAATACTGAGTATGGAGAAGTTGCTTTAGGCTGACTGTTCTGGGGCATGTCATGAGCTCAAACAAACTTTGGCTGCATCTGAACCCAACAGATTGTTAAGACTCTTAACAATAAATCACACCGATAGACTTGGAATGTTTTAAAATGGCAAAAGGATCGTGTTTAAAGGAGTGGCCAAGTGTCACACATTCCCAAAAGCTAAACCTGTGCTAAATATTTACCATAGCAGCATTTAATATAATTGAATTTCTTAGAAAAAATATGAAAGTAATAAAATGCAGCAGTTAAGATAAATTTTTATGGAAATACATTTAATCCTTGGTTCTCATATTCTTTGGGGGGAGGGGGACTCTCCTGTGTGCTCTCCTGTCTGAATTTTACCAACACACTGCTGAAAAACCCAGCCACGTAGGGTCTAAAGAGGGAAGCTCAAAACTGGCGATAACCATGTCTAGTTGGCTATATACATAGACACAGTGACCATCCAGGAAGTACTCACAGCCACTAAAATCCAAAAGAATGTCACTGAGAGATGTGGGCCCGAGACAGCTTCATCTACATTTAGGGCGATCACCCCACCAAGGACAGCAGAGACACCAGCAATTACTTCTACCACCTGGGGGGGAAAATGACACAGTTACCTTGATAGGCCACCATACCAATGGTCTGCCCCTGTGGTGAGATAAGAGACATTCTGGAAGTCTCCGAAGGCAGTGTATAGATACAGACCTCCCCGGAAGAGGCCATGGGCTCAGTAGGTGCCCTTCTTTGTACTGTTCACATTGACCATGGAGAGACCACTAGACAAGGCCAAGGGAGGTAGATGGTGGAGGGAGCTGCTACCTACCCACAGTGAGGCTCACGGGAAGAACTCAGCCTGAGGGGGATGAACATGGAGTTGCCCCATTAGGAGCAGAGGTGCTCATGCTGTATCTACCACACGGAAGGCTGAGTCAGGAGGGTTGGTAGCTCAGTGCAAACTAGGCTACATAGCCAAGCCCTAGGTCAAAATAAGAGAAGAGGAAGAGGTTTTTCTTACAGAGTAGGATTTTAGGACCCGAGCAGGAAAAGCCACTTCATCCAGAATGTTGGCGCCATCTGAGATGGAACCCTAGGAAGAAGGAAAGCCTTGTGGAGTCATAGAATGCTGGAGAAGGGTGTTGGTTGCATGGGCAGAGTTATACTTCTAAAAGCCTCAGGGTCTGCGCCCTTCAGTCCGGAGGAACAATGTAAGTACAGACATTCCCGTTTGCATGCGGACGTGTCCAAGCACTGCAATTGCAGCTTACCTACATTCTTGCGGAATTGGTCTCCCAGTGACAGTCCTGAAGACAGTACCAGAGGGGAAGGACGCCCCCCAGGCTCAGCCAGCGGCTCCCCAACCCATACCTGTGCCCTCGCACTTGTGATCTCCCCCCCAGCCAGGCCCAGCTCGGGGACATGAGGAGGTAGCTGTGGGAGACCCACCTTCTTCTTCTTACAGGACTCTTCACTGGACCGGGCCGAGATGATCACTGTGGCTGCCATGAGGAGCTCCAACAGCAAGAGCAGGATGAGGTTGAAATTAATCTGCAAAGGGAACATGTGCCTCAGCCATATTAGTGCTACCATCCTCCTTCAGCTGGTTGACCCTGCTCTCCTTTCCTTTCATAGGCCTGAGTAAGCCATGGGCGACAAACTGCCTCTCTTTTGTGTGGGTCTTGTTTTTTAGTTTGGTTGATTTTTTTTTCTCTTTCAATCTCTCTCTCTCTCTCTCTCTCTCTCTCTCTCTCTCTCTCTCTCTCTCTCTCTCTCTCTCTCCCCACTGTTAAACTTTTTGATATTTAAATTTCTTAATTACATCTCTTCACTGGGGGTGGGGGCATCAGTCACAGCATACATGTGGAGGTCAGAGAACAACTTGGAGTCAGGAGTCAGTTATTTTCTTCCACCTGTAGGTTCTGGGGATTGAACTCAGGTTGTCAGGCTTGACAGCAAGCATCTGTATCTGCTAAGCCACATCACTGGTCCCGGGTTCTTGTTTTTAAAACTACTCTTAGTGAATGGCTATGCAAAGACATGACATAGACCACCAGGACTGGAAGCCAAAATTCTCTATAGAAGTCTCGCCTGGGCTGAAATCTCTCATACTGGTTGAATAACTAGAACCTCATGGTTGTGGAGAACTGAGATGTGGCAGATCAAGAGCCCAGTCACTTGGGCCCGTCTTTAGTCCCTGAACAGCCCCTCACAATCAGTGTCTGTGTCTGACCTAACATCTTTGTGACTCCTAGGGAAAGCATTTGGAACGTATACGTAAAAGACCTCTAGCTTCCAATACCATCAAGCTAAATATGTCATAACTTCTGCAAGGTATAAAAGTGACTCCCCACTTGTCCACTGCTTGCTTTCCTTGTAAATGCACTGACTTAGGACTTTCACTTATTGTGGGTCTATAATGGTTCATATAACTCTTCCACAGTAGAACGTCATTCAAGGTATCCTGAGTTGGTGTTCCTGGGCCTTGGTTACTTCTATCTTGCTCACGATAAACTACGTTTTATCCCTTTTGGAGCAAAACTGCCTCATATCAAGTCCTTAAACTGTATTTCCCACTCCACTCTAAGCTCCCACGCTCTTCTAAGCACACAGAAAACACGAACACAGTTTTCATAGCATGCTCAGCTCCATGTGCAGTTTCTAGAAACTGCAAATACAAGGCTTGAAGGGTGGCAGAACCACTTTGAGGCCAACTGTGTCAGCAGTTACGTAAATGTTCACACTTGCAGAGCACAAGCCTAGCACTCACAAGGACTGGAAGTTGTGCCTTGGCCCTACATAAATAAATAATAAATAAATACTTAACTGATATGGACACACTCACTATGCAGTACTGGGAGATGGACTTGAGATCCCTTATAAGTAAGTACTCTACCACTGACTATACCATAGCCCCTCTTTTGAAATAGTCTCACCAAGTTGCCCAGGTTGAACTTGAACTCACTCTGTATGTAGTAGGCTAGTCTGGAATTCACAGTCCTCCTCTGTCAGCCTCCCAAGTTGTGGGATGATAGTTGTATACTATATGTGTAGCTTTGAAAGTAAATTTGTAAGGGAAAGACTATACGGTAATATTTGACTAACAGAACATCAGAATATACAAAGTAATGACAGACTTTCGGGGAGAAATAGATAAACCAACAACTGCAGGTAAAGAATTTAACTTACTTTTCTCAGAAACTGATCCAAAGCACAAACACATACAAACTTATCCAGCAGGGCGTGATGGTACACACCTTATTCCAGTGCTTGGGAGGCAGAAACAGGCAGAACTCTGTGAGTTCACGGCCATCCTGGTCTACAAATCAAGTTCCAGGTTAACCAGGGTTATACAGTGAGACCCTGTCTCACCAAAAACAAGCAACACACACACACACACAAAATCTCTCTCTCTCTCTCTCTCTCTCTCTCTCTCTCTCTCTCTCTCTCTCTCTCTCTCTCTCTCTCTCTCAAAACCAGAAGTGTACTATGTTAAGCACATTTTATTTTTTGTGTTCTGATGCTTGGCCTGTGGTCATGCTGACCCTGGACAGCCTTGGTCTTCCTAGTGATGGGTAATCACTAGAGTTGGAAAAAAAACAGTGTAGACAACCCTCCAACCCCACATGACCCCTAACTTGGTTACTATCTATCTGCCTGTCACTCCAGGGCAGGATCCAGGCAACTAGGGATGGCCTAGAGTCCAGCACCTTTGGAAGCTATTCAAGCTGGAGGGTCGGCTGTCTCTCCTGTCTGTCCTTTTCTGTGGAGGCCACAATGGAAATGCTTGCCTATTTCCCCGTCACTACCTCTGCTTGTACACTGCCCTGCTGCTCCCCTGGTGGCTCTGATGGTGTGGGTGTTTCCTCCACTGGAATCTGTGAGCAATAACTCTCTTTTCAGTGGCCAATGTCTCCTGAACTACTGTCTTCACCATATCTAGACAGTCATAAAGTCAACATTTAAAAAAACAAATGCAATTCTCTGCATAAATAAAACAAATCAATCGTTCTTTGATAACTACCATGGAACACTAAGAGAAATCTATTTTGCCACATGGTGAGCCTTGGTAAATGTCAAAGAATCAATGCACTTGGACTATGCATTCGTGTTGTAACATAATGATATCAGAAATAATAAATCTGTGGATGGTATTTAAAAATAATTCCACATGCCTGCTTCCTAGGGATCCTGACAATGAACAGTCAGGACATTCACTTCAGTGGCAGATAATTCATGAAAGTGAGTTCTTGGACCAGAGGAGCCTGTGACGGTTAGAGTAGATTGTCTCAGGGACTGCAGCTTCTCCAGGGAGCTCCAAGCAGAGTGGTTACAACTGAGACCACCTGCCCTGCCATACCAGTGAGGACTAAGCCAGAGAAAAAATAGGTCCAGCCGTCCCTGAGGCCAGGCTAGAGGGTACTGGTAGGCAGGCGCAACTTAGTCCCCCTTCCTCAGATCTTCAGGGGCAAGGAGAACCCAATAGCATTGAGCTGAGATAAAAGCCTGTAACCGAGTGTATTACCATACTTGACAATAGGAGAAGTTGGAGAAACTGAAGTTCTGAAGTCAGGGGCAGAGTTGACACAGGTGTGAGAAGTCTCTAAGGGACTGGACAAGCTGCTCCGGCAAAGGATGTCACAGGCAGGTCAGGGAGGGTTTGGAGGTGGGTCAGTTTCAAGGGTCAAGGATCAGTTTGAAGTGGGCTGATGTGATTAGAACAAGAAGAGATTATGCTGGATCTGAAACATAGGGATGAAGGCAGTGAGGGAGTCTTGGTGAATCTCATGAAGTTTCTAAGTCACTGTGCCTGCCACACTTCGGTCTGGGGATGCGCCTTCTTTTATAGTCAAAGTGAGGGGTTCCATCTAGTAGGTGACAAGCTCATGTGCCTGGTGTTTCTGATATATCCCATTTAACCATTTACCATTTAACATAAACATCTTGGCAAATGTTTTTTCTTAATTTGTATAAAGAAGATGTAGATTGAGTCATTCTTTCTTGGCACCTCCATTAAAAATGGGGTAACTCAGGTCAAGGCATGTTTCTTAGGTCTGTAAAATTTTTTCTATCTGGGGTAAATAGATGACTCTTCACACGTCTTTTGGAAAAGTCATATGAACTAGTTCAATTTGGTGCTGGGATCCTAGACAGCTGCCGACCTTCAGTCTGTGTTGGAATCCCCTGAAAGTAGATTCTCATACGAGCAAAGGAATGCCTCGGGTCACAGGACAGATGAACTCACCAGCGCCAGCGTGGGCAAGCAGGCCAAAAGCAAGAGCTGCTTTATTCCAGGTCTTTTATGTGGGCTGCTACCAGAAGGTATGGCCCAGATTTAGAGGAGGTCTTCCTACCTCAAAAGATACAATCAAGACAAACCCCTCACAGCTGTCCCCAGCTGATTGGGTTCTAGTTGGTTCCAGATGTGCTCAAGTTGACAAGCTTAGCCATGACACCAACCCACGAGGAGATGGGTAGAGAGCAGGAACTGCTGAGTCCTACCACCAGGTAATAGCAGTGTAGGGACCCCAAAGGTTTCCCAGCACTTAGCAGAGCCCAGAGGATCTGAGGAAGGGCCTGCAGTGTGGAACAACCCATACAGGTGGAGGCATGCTCCTGAATGTCACCATTCACATGGATGTCCTTGAAGGAGGCATACATAGTTTCTGAGCAGGACTGGGACAAATACCGTGCTCCTCAGGTTCCTCCTACCCCAGGTAGCTCTTGCTATTGGCTCAATAACCATCAGGTCTCAATGTGGTTGGGGCTGTGGAGGGCCTAGTTACTTATGGAGTCTGACCTCTAGCCCAGGTAGGACTGAAGTCCTGCAGATGTAAACATGAGATGAGGTTGGGACTCCTGGTCCATTGCCAGGGCTCTAGCCCCTCATGCATGCTTCTTATCCATGGTGTACCAGTGTTTCTCCAAGGCTTCCACTTGGGATGGGCAATGTCTTCATTTTAAGAAAATACATACAAGTACCAAATAGTTCTCTGAAGGGCCTGCTGCTGTCATCAGAGAGACTCTCGGTGTGTGCCGAGTTACTTTGCTCTGTGATTTCCTCCTCCTTGGGCATCAATTTCTCTTGGGGATCCTAGTGTGCTGGAGGTATCCCCCTGTTACTTCTGCATCTCCTATTCCCACCCTCAGGGTGCTTCCATGCTTGGGAGAGAGCAGTCTCTTCTAGCTGCACCCACACAGCTCAAGTCTTCATCTATGTGGCAGGTAAGGGGTAAGGGGTCTATCTGGATAATTCGATTCAGTACTTGCTGTAACTCAGATCATAGCCTGACGCCCCCAGTACGATGTGACTTTGGTCTGACCGGCTATGATAGTTCCTGTAACCCATGACCAGCTTACCCTCCTCCAGTACTTCGACATGTCCCCACCTGTCCTTGAGGGATCCTTCTCCTCCTTTGTGCTCCCCTGAACCAGGCCCTATGCAGACTTTGGAGAGGAGCCTCTCACTGTGCCCTGCATTGTCTCCTGGTCTCACCCTCCATTTGTCTGGGGTGTGTACCTGTCATCCACCCTCTCCTGGCCTCCATTGGCACCAGGCACACACACAGTGCACAGACAGACATTCAGGTAAACATAAAATAATTATAAAAAGGTAATTGCCATGATTTTTAATTTCTTGTTAGGCATATTCCCAGGAACTTTATATGTTTTGTTTGGTTGGTTAGGGTTTTGTTTTTGTTTTTGTTTTTTGTTTGTTTCTTGAAACATGGTCTCATATAGCCCAGACTGTTTTCAAACTCAACTATATAGCCAAGGTTGACCCTGAACTCTGATCTTCCCCCTTCCATCTCTTAAGTGCTGGGAATAACAGGAAGAGTTAGCATAACCAATTCTACACATTTAATTCTATAAAGCATCTGTGTTTAGAGAATAGTTTCATTTTTGTGGCACAATTAAATTTTTATATTTATTTTTCATATCCAGCAACTTACTACATGCACTCAATAATCACAGTGTCCAGTCGGCTGTGTTTCTTCTATACACAGCAGCCTGGGTGGTCCTTGAACTCTTGTGTGTTCTCACAAGAGTAGATAGAGCATCCTTAATTCTGGTGGAAATTTTTTTTCTCATAGAATATTTATTACATTTTATGTAATCTTTTCCCACTGGTACAGAAAATAGCAGAATGCCTTGTAAACAGCAATGTCGTAGATTGGATAAGATACACTAGTAAGTTACTGTCTTTTCTAACATGTGTGGCACTGGGCTAAAATGTGAAGCACTGCACATAATAGAAGCACATGCTCTACCCCCGAGCTGCATCCCAAGCCTGTTGCTCTTGGGAAATAGACACTAAAATATCATTTTTCAATAGATTTGCCCAATGGAATAAACTCAGAATTCGATAGAGATGATTCCTTCCTTCAGAAGCATAGGCAAAAATCCTCAACACCTGCCAGCAAAGGCATCTTACAGGGACTCTCTAACCAGGGCTTGCCCCTGCTCAGTGAGAGCAGCATTTGATATCAGTGGGAAGACATGACTCCGGTCAAAACATAAATCCATGTGACCCAATCCCCTTCCGGTGACTTACATTTATGGCTGAGGGATTCAGGATCAGTTTACATCCAAACCAGATGAGACATGTGGTGGTAACAGCGAATGTGGAGACAAATAAGATCTGGAAGTTGGGAATCTGGAAAACAGAGTAGGAGGCATTTCCTTCTTTAGAAATACTAACGAAATCAAGAGGACATCTGCTTTCCACAGCTCAGTGCTGTGGGCTCTCCAAGTCTGCAGGGGAGGCTTCCCCAGCAGCTTAAGTCCAGTGCAGGGCTGCAGAGATGTGCTTACTATTCTTACCGAGGAATCAGTCCTGGATTTGATTCCCAGCACCCACCTCAGGTGCCTTCAACCACCTACAACTCCACTTGCGGGGGATCTGACACCCTCTGGCCTCCACAAGTACTTGGAAACACACAGTACACATGAATTCATGAAGACACACATATATACATTAATTAAATAATTTTTTAAAAAAATAAGTACAAAGCCTGCTTACCGCGCTGACGTTTCTCCTCCCCACAGCGAAGCTCACGATTGCGGAGGGGATGCACTGAAAAGAAGCCAGAACCTGAGTGAGCCAAGAGTTCGCCTGAGTCCTGTGCCCTGGACATGGTGTCAACCTTTAAACAGTGAGTGGCGGGCCGGGTGTAGGTCAATGTTAGCTAGGGCTCTTGCCTATGGTGCTACAGACTTTGGGTTTTAACTCCAGCTCAGCATATAATTAAGATAATCGTGTGTTACAATGTTTAAGTCTCTACAATGATCTGAGTCAGTCTACTTGATACAAGGAGCTCCCTCAACCCTGAAAGTCCCTTGGTATTTCAAAGTAACTTTATTTAAAAACAGTATTTTGGAGGAAGAGGCTCACCAGTCCCCTAACTGAGGAGTTGCTGACTGTGGGGGAAGGGAAAGACAGGTCTTTTTTTTTTTTTTTAATGACATGGCCCCTGGTGGGTTGACTCAGCCCAAATTGGACTCAGTGGGTTATTAAAAAGAAAAATGAAATGAAGTTGGGGGGGGGGAGTAGGGAGGTCAGAGAAAGATCTGAGAGAAAAGGGGAAGGAGTGGAAGTAGAATATAGTTCAAATATATTGTATGCATGTGTATGAAATTCTCAAAGAATTTATAAAAATGTTATACTTCAAAAGTTAATTAAAAAAGCATTTAGTGGAAGTTATACTATAACTTGGTATTGTTGAACAATTACCCAGAAGGGAAATATATCTATGTGGCCAAAACAGAAGTGCCCCCTTGTACTTAGGGGTCCCGTTATCTCAGTGGCTGTCATCCAGGCCATGTCTGACCCTGCTATGACTCCAAAGTCAGATCAAGAATCAGGGGAGCTAGTTAGTGAGAGTGTCAGGGGAGCTGGAGGTGGACCAGTCTGGGTCTGGTAAGCCTTGTGGTGTCCATCATGTGGGCAATGGGACCCTAGTCCCCTAGAACAGTACATGGGACTTAAAAGGATATGGCTCATGGGACAGAGGTCAATGGGAATGTCTACATAAGACATATAGTGGGTGGTATGGGAGGGAAAGGAAACCTGTGTTGAGACCTGAGGTAGGGATTGGGACCAACTTAGGTAACCCAACGATCAAACCCCAGCTTCTGGGAAGACAGCTGCTAGGGGTGTAACAAGGCAGGCACGAGTGTTTCCCACCTTTGAGACCAAGGGATCATTGCCACCCTGGAGCAGTGTCGGTCAGAAACACAGTGATCCTGCTCCCATGATGAGGACACAGTAAACATAGCCAGAGAGGAAGCAGCAGGGAGGGGTTCACATTCTTTCAAAGGAGCAAAGAGGCCAATGATAGCATGTGTACATGGCTGGGGTGTGGCGCTAAAAGAAACTGGCGTTTTCAGTCTTTATTTTCTTCTTTTTTAAAAAGAATTATTTGTTGTATATTATGTGTGTGGGTGTTTTTACCTACATGTGTCCTTATGTACCACATGTATGCCTGGTGCTCACAGAGATCAGCAAAGGGCATTGGATCCCCTAGAACTAAAGTTACAGAAGGTCATGAGCCATTACAGTGATGGAAAGTGAACCTTGGTCTTCTGCAAGAGCAGAAAATGCTCCTAACTGCTGGGCCCCATGTGGTCCTTTGTTTTTTAAGATAACTCAGACCCCTGATGGGAGCAGTGTCCTGTGGGAGGGGTAGGGGACCTTGGCAGGGGGCTTAGGGAAGAAAAGATTCCCAGGAACCTTGACCTGTGCTGGCCAGTCACCAGCTGAATAGGGAAAGGCATAGGAAGTGAACCTGGGGATCCAGGACCTCGAAGGACCTTAGGGTGTGTGGGCATTTAAAAAAAATAGCCCTCAAAGGGAGTGGCACTGTCAGGAAGTATGGCTTTGTTGGAGTAGGTGTGGTCCTTTTGGAGGAAGTGTGTGATTGTGAGGGTGGGCTTTGAGGTCTTCTATGCTCAAGCTACACTCAGTGTAGAGACAGTTCACTTCCTGTTGCCTATGGACCAAGATGTAGAACTCTCAGCTCTTTCTCCATGTCTGCCTACACACCCCCTGCCATGACGATAATGGGCTGAACCTCTGAAACTGTGAGTCATCCCAATTAAATGTTTTCCTTTATAAGAGTTTCTGTGGTCATGGAGTGCTATTTCCCACACAGGGGTCGGACTACTGAAACTAGTCACATGAGTAGTTACCAGAGAGGAAACTAGTCACGTGAGTAGTTACCAGAGAGGAAGCTAGTCTCACAAGTAGTTACCAGAGAGAAAACTAGTCACACAAGTAGTTACCAGAAACAAAACTAGTCACATGAGTAGTTATCAGCAACCTATAAACCCCAGATCACAGAGGTTCAGACCCACAATGGGAAAATTAGGGTGCTGGTGTGGCTGAGGAGTGTGCTTACAGAGCCTGCTGCACAGCGCAAATAATCCATCTCAGAGGGGAACACATTCCCCAAGTAGAGCGAAAACCCGGAAGTCACAAGAAGGCAGCTCTGCAAAACAGCGACATAGATTCAGGTTATAACTGGCTCTGTTTGATGACGAGACACCTGAGGAGGCGGTACCCAGTCCTCTGAGTGCGGTTTAACTGTTCCCATATTAACCAACGCCCTCCCATATTTATTTTGCCTATGTCTGGGTCTGTATGACTGCAGCTCTTCTCGGCAGGACCAGCAGAACCCAAGGAATGGACCTCTCCTATCCCATCTCTGGTGCCAGAGCAGAAACTGCCACACTGTGTGTGTGTGTGTGTGTGTGTGTGTGTGTGTGTGTGTGTATGTGTGTGTGTGTGTGTGTGTGTTTGTTTGTTAGTATCCAGGGATTCAGGATCCTACCCCAAGTGCAGGTTCAGAGTCTTGTAAAATAACTGCCTGCCCTACTGCCTCTGCAGAAACTGATCCAAACTGTGATTTGGAAAGGGTTTAGAGACAGGGAAAGGGAGAAGTCCCCATCTAAATGTAGATTCTCAGACCAGGGCTGCACAGAACTCGGCTCCAGTCATAGAGAAATGTATGTAGTGTCTTGGTCCTCGGCTACTGTGCACACTTTAAGCCCCTGGGGTTATTTGCAAGACTGTGTACATGCGTCCTGGGGCCCCACATGGCACTACCCTACCCCGGGCTAGCATAGATCTGCTCTCTAGCCATACCCAACTTAACCCTCTCCGTGGTCCCCCATGGTCCCCAAAGTCCTTATGACTGCTGTAGCTCTTGCTGCTCTATAGTCCTGACCCTAGCCCTGGCCACAGCTCTTGTCATTCACTCCACAGAGCTACCCTGAAGGATGGGATGGCTTCCTTCCAACCTTCACAGACCATTCATGCCAGCTACCTGACGGGTGACCTGTGGGATCAGGGTAAGTGTAGTTTAGGGACATAACACTCTCCGCCCCAGCAGATATTGAGAAAAGTAACTAATAGAACACAAATAGTATGTAGGCACTCTAGGGGCCCCACACCCACATGGGAACTGTTCCTGCCTGGCCCACCTGAGGCAGATTGGTTCCCCGTCATGTACTCTACAGAACAAGGCCAGCACCTGAAGTCCTCTGAAACAGTGTAGCGCTACTCACCCCCATCAACACCGAGAATACCCATGTCTTGTAGCTGAAGCACGGGGGCAACCTCTTCGACAGTTGCAGGTCCTTGGGCTTTGAGTCGGGTGTGTAGCTGCCCGTGTCCTGTCGGCCTGTGTCCTGCCGGCCTCTCTCCAGTGTAGGCATCCGGTCATAACCCAGCTCCTCCCTGAACTGCCCCTCCCGTGTCATGGCACTGGAAACAGGCATACCTACTGAGGGTGACACACAGCCACGCTGAGACTCATGGATAGACGTGGACCCCATTCCCTCCCATGCTATGGACCTATCACGGACAGTCTCGACAAGGGAAAAACCTCTAGTCATAATAAGTCACTCTCAAGAAATTCCTCTAAAAATTCTCTTTTGAGGCAAAATATCACACTGTGTGGCCCAGGCTGGCCTTAAACTTCTGCACAAGTAAATACCACCATCCTGGCTTAAATAAACACTTTCTTATACAAAGAAATATGCTCATACACTAGGGGTGTGAACGTAAAAGGGAAGAAGCACTTAACCCTCAAAGTGAGTAAAACCACCCAAACCCATCCGGATTCAGGGTGTTTAGACTTCATCTGAGCCTTCAGATATAGTATGTTCCAACTTCCACCAGCAACTTTATGAGTCCCAACCAGAGGGGGACTCCACCTAGTCAACACAAAGTGGTAACATGAGATTACAAAGGATGTACTTACTTTGTAGTTTAATGTCTTCATGCTTACCTCTGCTGCTGTCCGGTTGTTGGGAGAGCTGGCCTCTGGGTGATGGACTTCCAGCAAGAACTATTCATAAGTGGAACAAAAGCTCAGCCAAACTGCACTGCAGCCAGGAGCAGGCACACAGCTTCCTGAATTTCAATGAGATTAAGGGAGTGGATCTTAGAAATGTCCGCTTTGGTTGCATAAGCCCTGGCTTGGGGCTTTCCTAACATAAGCAGGAGAGGAAGAGCCCCTGGTCCCACTCCCTGCATAACAGCCAGGTGGGTGCTTTGGAAAGAGAAGTACTGCTAAAGGCAGAGTCCAGCACTGGATGTGGGTCCTGAGCAGCCTAGGGCCTGAAACAGAAAACTGTTCCAAGGTCACATCAGACACCTCTTCGAGCAGTCTTTGTCTCCTATTATCAAACGATGGAAATCTCCTTTGTCAGGCCTTATAAACCTTCATGTTCTCGATTTGGCAAGGCTGGCTCCTGAACTGCTGGGAATTCCACCACAGGTTCCCATGGCAGCCCCAAGGATTGGCAAAAATCGTCCCACTGCACCCTTTATTTCTGCTCACTAGGCAGAGAAAAGGGACATGAATGTGTTTCGTTTGCCTGGAGACACTGGTGTCCTGGCAATTACAGCAACAATTTCTTTGTGCACATTGCAAAGAGGCTCAGCCCAGAGTACTTGGAAAAAACAGGCCCTTGAACAGCAGAACAACGTGCAGTCTGGGTTCAGTCACTGGTTTCTAGTCAGGGATGTTCAGTTATCTTAGCTTTTTTTCAACCAAACAAGAAGGGTTAGAAACAATTTACACAGGGCCAGAGAGATGGCTCAGAGGTTAACAGCACTGGCTACTCTTACAGAGGATCTTGGGTTCAATTCCCAGCATCCACATAGTAGGTTACAAGTTCAACACCTATGTGGCATCTCACAGACATCTATAGTTCTAGGGAATCCAAAACCCTCTTCTGGCCTGTGTGGGCACAAGACACACACATTGTGCATATACATGCAAGCAAAACACCCATACTCATAAAATATAAATAGAACAAGAAACAATTCTCTCACACTGTTCCTGACATATCTGGAACTTCTTTTGAATGGGTTGAGGAACCTCCCAAATTTACTGAGTTTTAAAATCAGTAGAATTCATGGGAATCGATCCAACTGGATTGAACTCTTCTGTGTTTTCTTTTGGGGAAAAATGGCGAGCAAATTTCATGACTTTCGTGACTTTCAAAAGTGTTTTCTACTGAGAAACGCAAACAAGCTCTTTGAATTAGAGAGAGAAAGCCCACTCCTTGAGCTCCCCCAAACTTACAGTGACTTGGAAAAGACAGGGTTTCTCTGCATAACAGCCCTAGCTGTGCTGGAACTCTTTCTGTAGACCAGGCTGGCCTCGAACTCACAGAGATTCACCTGCCTCTGTCTCCCAAGTGCTGAGATTAAAGGCGTGTGTCACCATTGCCTGACAGAAGTATGTTTTCATTGTACTAGTTTCTAGAGCAAGTCCTGTTTTCAGTATAATCTTCAAACAACTGCCCTTCCTCCTTCTGCCCACCGAATATTTACAGGCCACAGTTCTTTTGTGTCATATGGCAACACATTTGACTTTGTGTGAGTTTGAATAGACTTCACGGAGACAGTGGATGGAACTAAAGGCACAGAGGGTGGGCAGAAAAACCAGAGGTCTCCTAAGGTGTCCTGGAGCAGGCAGGAGCATGGCTGGAGGGAGGGTGAACTGAGGATTCTGGGAAATAGAATGCAGACCATCCAGGTACAAAGTATCTGTGGGCATGGGAGCTGGTTGACTTTGACCCTGAGGTGGACTGACATCAGATGCTGGATGGAGAACAGGCTGGTGATGGGAGGAGGTGTGACCCAAAATGACGAGAGGGGATCAAATTCCAGGTAGATATGGAAGAGCCATTGCGATCAGTACTGTGGGCTATTTAGACCATCAGGGATAATGGTCTAGAAGCAACATCACGTTGTCATTTAGATATGATGGACAGATACACTGGCCGTAGGGTGTCTGCATGGAAATGCAGGAGAGACTGATCTAGGACAGCAGCTCAGGCTGGCCGCATCCACGGACAGTCCTGAAGGGCAGTACTTCTACCATACCCCGTGAGAGTGAGCCTGACGGTGTATCCAACCTTTGTCTCTGAAGGTAACGCCTATAAATTCTCAGGTCCTTTTTCATTTTTTCCATGTATCCCCAGCAACACACCCAAGAGGAAGCCTTTATGACAGGCCCCTAAATGTTTTTTTTTATTTTATTTTATTTTTATTATTAAAAATTTCCGCCTCCCCACCTCCCCCTTCCCCCCACTCCCCTCCCCCTCCCTCTCCAGTCCAAAGAGCAGTCAGGGTCCCCTGCCCTGTGGGAAGTCCAAGGTCCTCTCCCCTCCATCCAGGTCCAGGAAGGTGCGCATCTAAACAGACTAGGCTCCCCCAAAGCCAGTACATGTAGTAGGATCAAAACCCAGTGCCATTGTCCTTGGCTTCTCAGTCAGCCTTCATTGTTCTGTCAAGAAGAGGTGTAAATTAAACAGACAGATCTGATGTATTTTTTTTTTTTTTTGGTTTTTCGAGACAGGGTTTCTCTGTGGCTTTGGAGCCTGTCCTGGAACTAGCTCTTGTAGACCAGGCTGGTCTCGAACTCACAGAGATCCGCCTGCCTCTGCCTCCCGAGTGCTGGGATTAAAGGCGTGCGCCACCGCCGCCCAGCTCTGATGTATTTTTTTAAAAAAATTTAAAAATCTAATCTAGAACTAAATCAGACCCCTAAGTAATTCAACAGAACACAACTCTTTTATGACACAGAACATATAGAGGAGGAGGCTCGGGAGACTAATGTTGTGGGAAAATTCTTGATAAGGGTTTGTGTTTTATTTCGTCTTGAGATGGGGGTCTCATCATGTAACCCTGGTAGGCCTAGAACTAACTATGTAAATCTGTCTGCCTCTTCCTCCCAACTACTGGGATTAAAGGTGTGGGCCACCATCTTCTGATAAATTTTAAAAACAGAAGTCGTCCAGATTTGACTATCTAGGACCTAATGAAATGAGATGAGCAGCAGAAACCCTCTAGTCATATGCAAACATGCCTGGAGAAAACAAAAACAAAAACAAGCAACAGCAAAATAAAATATCCTATATGGTCAAGAAAACCACACACACACACACACACACACACACACACACACACACACACAAGGAAAGTGTAAGCCAAATTATGTAGGATGCAAGTTAATCAAAATTTAAACAGAAATCCATAATTTAAAAATAATTACTTTAAAAAAATACAGAATAAAACCATTTCGCAGGCTGGGGATATAGCTCAGTTGAAGCAATGTTTGCCAAGCATGCCAGGCTGTAGATCCCTAGAACCACACATAAAACAGTGTGGTAGCACAGGCTTGTAAGTTCTGGGCTTGGGAGATCAAGGCGGGAGAATCAGGACTGTAAAAGCATCCTTAGCTACATCGCCAGTTCATAGGCAGTCTAGGTATATAACGTACCCCCGCCCCAAAAAATAAAATCCTCAGAAAAACTGGAATAGAGGGGGCATCTCTCTTTGTAGAATATCTACAAAATCACTTCTAAGGGGCTGGAGAGATGGCTCAGTGGTTAAGAGCACTGACTGCTCTTCCAGAGGTACTGAGTTCAATTCCCAGCAACCATATGGTGGCTCACAACCATCTATAATGGGACCTGGCGCCCCCTTCTGGCTTGCGGGCACACGTGGAAGGAATGCTGTACACATAATAAATAAATATTTAAAAAAAAATCACTTCTAAGGTCACACTCGGTGGGGAAATTCTTCACTTTTTTTTTTTGCTTTGTTTGTTTGTTTTGTGGGCTTTATTTTTCATTGTTTTTGTTTTTGTTTTTCAAGACAGGGTTTTTCTGTGTAACAGTCCGAGCTGTCTTGCTATCATGAACTCATTTTGTAGACCACGCTGGCCTCGAACTCACAGAGATCTGCTTGCCTCTGCCTTGCGAGTGCCAGGATTAAAGGCGTGTGCTGCCGCCACCACCACAGCCGGGCCTCATTTTTTACTTAAGTGGACTGAGCAGAAATGCCCGCCCTAGCGTCACTCTGCGACCATCCGGCCTGAAGTCCCGCCTCCCCCCCCCCCCCCCCCCCCCCCCGCAGTCAGGACACTGCGCATGTCAGGTCTCTTTGGCCTCCACGAGGAACTCGGGGCTCCCTCGCGTGCTAACCGTCAAACTCGCCTTGCTAACGGTCGTGGCTCACGGCATATGCAAGGATCCTATTGGCTGAGTTCTAGGACAGGCAGGCGCAGGCGCAGACACAATATGCCTATTGGCTGAGTTCTAGAGGCGCTTGCGTAGAGGCCAATGGGCGGGGCTGTGGCGCGCAAGCTTCTGGGGCCGGGGTGGAAGCTGAGTGGGTGCCATGTTGCGCCTAGCGGCCAAGCTAGTGTCCTTCTTCTGGAGGAGGGAGGACCTCCCCGAGGAGGAGGTCCGGCAACCCGGGCCGGAGCTGTCGGAAGGTAAGGGCTCGAGGAGCCCCCAGCAGGAAGCCCAGCAGGCCTGGGAGGTGGGGCAGGCTGTGACCCCTTAGGGTCATGCTAGGGTGCCTTCTTTGTGCTCCCCTCTTTCCTTGTGGCCCAAGAACAGGCCATGAGAGGCTTAAGGTTGGCCCTTGCTTCTTGGTTTTTCGTGACAGGGTTTCTCTGTGTAGTCCTGGCTGTTCTGGAACTCATGCTGTAGACCAGGCTGGCCTCGAACTCAGAGAGATGTGCCTGCCTCTGCCTCCTGAGTGCTGGATTAAACTCTTGGGTCGCTGCCACTGGTTTCCTCGTTCTCCCTTACCTTCACAATGCATGATTGGTGCCACACAGAGTAACCTGCTGTCTCAGCACATTTCTGCCTGCTTTCTGCCCCGAGGGACCTCTTGGAGGTCTAGAAATCATAATCTCACCACCTCATGTTGTCCTTTCAAAAAACAATGAAATCTTTCCCCTTGGATTGTTTACCGTCCCCAGGCTTCTAATTCGGGGAGGTTACCCCTCCCTGGTCTAAGCTCCAAGCTTGCTGTGAGCTTTCTCTCTAGCCCCTCTTCTCCAACCCCGCATGGGAATTCGGGCTGGTTGCTTTCACCGTCCTCTAAAAGAATGAAATTTCCTGTAAGAGAAACTAGAAATAACATTTTTAAAAAAATGGAGTTGCTTAGCGCAGCTTGATAAAGGCCTGTATGCAGGTGTGCTAATGTGCAGAATGTAACGTGCGGAAATAACGTTATCTTTCCAAAGAAATGGCTCTCAACCTATGGCTGGCCACCCGACGGAGGTCACATATCAGATATTTACATTATGGTTCGCAACGGTAACAAAATTACAGTTATGAAGTAGCAATGAAATAATTTTATGGTGTGTGTGTGGGGGGGGGGTCACCACAGCATGAGGAGCTGTATTAAAGGGCCACAGCGTGAGGAAGGGCGAGAGCAGCCACAGCTTGATCCCGTTTTCACGATGCACTGGCTCCACAGGTGTCCTGTGGTCTGGGGGCTGAGAATTTAATTGCCAGTGAGAGGTCAAGGGAAAGGTGTAGTGGGGACTCAGAGGTGGTGGCTGCAGCTCCAGCCCAGGATGGGTCACTGACTGGCCAGGTCTCTCTCCTCTCCTTGAGGAGATGCCCTTCCGTGTGCCCTCAGTGCTGTTTGCAGCCTTACCCTCGTAGGCTGTGTAAGATGGGGATGAGATGGTAACAGATAGCGCATGTCTAGGCCTCCTCATAGATGCCCACATACGCCTGATCATGTACAGGGCACCCTAGCCCGTGCTAGCCACTCACAAATCTGCACGTTGTGCATATAGTCTGTCATTTAGTCATACAATAGCTGTCATGTAGTGATAGCTACTGACTTCATTTCATAGGTGGTAACTGATGTGTAAAGGGTTAGGGGCCACGTCAGGGTTACACATGGTAGAAGCTTTAGAGTCAAGCCAGGCAGCCTGAGTTTGGAGTCAAAGTTCTCCCCGCCGTGTTTACTGCCTGTGCCCCTCAGAACCTAGGATTCTGTCTTCAAAAATCACTCTTTCAAATGTACTTCAATGGTTGCTTCTCCAGTTCTCAAATCCAGCCAATAAGTTCCTGTCCCCATGAATACCCATACCTTGCCTTTTTCTGTAGAGTTCAATTGTAGTAGGATTTGACTTTTTAAAATTGTGTGTGTGTGTGTGTGTGTGTGTGTGAGAGAGAGAGAGAGAGAGAGAGAGAGAGAGAGAGAGAGAGAGCGCGCTCTGTATGTGTGTGGTAGTTACAGAGGCCAGAAGAAGGTATGAGATACTCAGGGGCTACAGATGGTTACAACACTCCACCGCAGTCCCTGTGGGTGCTAGGCACTGAACTTGGGTCTTCTGGAAGAACAGCGAGCACTAAGCCACTGAGCCATTCTCTCTGGCTCTGGAATTATCTTTTGTTACTAATGTAACCTCATTGCTCACTTGTCCCAGGTGATACCAGGTTGAAAACTGTGCAGGGCGTTGTGACAAGATACTGCAGTGATTATGGCATGATTGACGATCTGATCTACTTTTCCAATGATGCTGTGACCAGCAAAGTCCTTCTGAATGTTGGGCAAGAGGTTATTGCCGTTGTTGAAGAAAACAAGGTGTCAAATGGACTGAAAGCAATCAGGGTGAGTCTAAGCTTGCTAGGAGTGGTCACCCTTCACCATGACTCTCAGACATGGCCAGCCAAGAAGGCCGTGGTGAAGTGTGCCTGGGGGGGTGGGGGACAGCTTTTGTCCTTTATAGAGATTTCTGTTTTAAAACACAAATGATGGTAATGGCAAATAATTCAGACATAGAAATTTGTAATTCAGAAAGCAAAGTTTTCCTATAAATTTATGTTGTGTCATATTCCTTAATGTTTATTTAAAATTTCTCTAGTGTTTTAAAAATAATTGTTTAAAATTATAAAGATCGGCCATCCTAGCACTTGGAAAGTAGAGGCAGGCAGATCTTTGTGACTTCTAAACCAACTTGGTTTACATAGTGAGCTCCAGGCCAGCCAAGGCTTCCTAGTGAGACCCTGTCTCAAACAAAGACAAAACAACAGCAACAAAACATTTGATTATAAAAGTGATCAGTGGCTTTTATTCAGCAATTTCCTTTTTTATATAAAAAATAGTTCTTTGATAGTATAAAGTTTTCGAAGTAGAATTGATAGATTAAAGAATACAAAATGATCAAATTAATATTAAATTAGCAACATTGTATCAACTTGTTTACATAGCTGTTAGGATCTGCACTCTGGACCTGATGACAGTGCAGAAATTCTCAACCACTAGAGCTCAGCATTATTGTTGATTTTGTTGCACAGTTTCATTTAGTGTAATTACATGTTTAAGTTTTTCATCTTAATTTGTCTCCTTGACTGTTGATTCCTAAGTGTTTTTTTTTTTTAAATGGAATCTTCTTTTATAGCCTAAGCTAGCCTTGAGTTCACAATCTTCTGTCTTAACCACCCAAATGCTGGTATTAAGGTATGCACTACCACGTCCAGCTTCTCTTTGAAGTTTAATTTCTATTTTGTATTCTTTATTATAAGAACATAGAAACAAAACAAATTGTTTGCCTGGTACCTTGTCAAATTCGGTTAATAGCTTTAATCGCTTGGGGGCTTTTTTTTTTTTTTTTAGAATGTGAAATCTTTAGGAATTTATACATGCATCTGTAAGCAAAGATAGTTTTACTAATTTTTTAATTTGGATATAGCCTTTAGTTTCTAAAACCTAATTTTTTGGTGAGGACTTTCAGTACAGTGTTGAATAGACATGAGGAGAGTGGACACCCTCGCCTGTCTCCTGACAGTGGAGGAAAGCATTTCATCAGCCAGCATTGGGTGATGCTAACCATGGCACGTTCCTTTATTTATGTTCCTTTATTGTGCTGGAAAAGCCCCCTTTTTATTCCTGCCTCATTGTTTGTATTGCAAAGGATTGCTGAGATTTTTTGTTTTTAGACAGAATCTCTCTATGTATACTTGGCTGTCCTGGAACTTGCTATGTAGACCACATTGGCCTTGAACTCCAAAACATCTGCCTCCTCCTGCATCCTGAATACTAGAATTAAAGGTGTGTGCCGCTATTCCCAGCCTGGGAAATTTTAAATATAAAATTATTGTGGCATCTATTCCTTGCATTGTGACAACTTATAAAGACATTAAAATTTTTGAGTTTTTTTTAAATTATGGATGTTTTGCCTACACATATGTCTGTTTACCTTGTGTGTGCAGTGCATGACAAGGCCAGAAGAGGGCATCAGATCCCCAGGAACTGGTGTTACAGGTGGTTCTTTGTAACACAAAAATCCGTTTAGCCTGAAGGCCAGAAAAGCAAAACAGCCAGCCACTGGCTCTTAACCTCTACCTCAGTCTGAAATGGTGATCCTGCCTCCAGGAATCTCAGAATGAGACTGTGTGAGAGCTGTCTCCTCACTTCTTATATTCCTCTCTAGGGCTGGGATTAAAGGCGTGCACCACCACTGCCAGTTTCTGTGGCACACTAGTGTGGCTACTGGGATTAAAGGTGTGTGCCACCACTGCCAGGTCTGAAGGCTGACCAGTGCGACTGTTTTACTCTCTGATCTTCAGGCAAGCTTTATTTATTAAAATGCAAATGAAATACAGTTATTGCTATGTAGGTTCTGGGAATTGAACCTGGGTCCTGAAAAAACACTCAATGCTCTTAACTGTTTAGCCGTCTCTTAGTTCCAGGACACTTTTATACAAGTTTGCCATATGCTTTGGCCATGTTAGATCCCATCCTTTCTTTGTTTCCTGTCATAGAAGGTTTGAATTTTATCAAGTGATTTTTATACATCAATGGAAATATTCACTTAATTTTTTCTTCATCTTATCAGTGTGATAATGTTGACTGAATTTTAAATGTTTAACTACTTCTGCATTCTGGGATAAACCCTATTTGTTTGTGGTGTATATTCCTTATAATATGCCATTACATTCATTTAACTAATGTTTTATTGAATATTTTTATGTTTATTCAGAAGGAATTGCTATACAGCTGTCTCCAAAAGTATGTTATATTCTGAAACCCATGGTGGCCAGAATTACAGGCAAAGTTCCCCCCCCCCTTTTATTGATTTTTTTATTGAGTTCTACATTTTTCTCTAATCCCTTCTCTGCCTCTCTCCTCCCCCCTTCAACCCTTCCCAAAGGTCCCCATGCTCCCAATTTACTCAGGAGATCTTGTCTTTTTCTACTTTCTACTTCCCATGTAGATTAGATCTATGTAAGTCTCTCTTGTCCTCATTGTTGTCTAAGTTCTCTGGGATTGTGGTTTGTAGGCTGGCTTTCTTTGCTTTATGTTTTAAAACCACCTATGAGTGAGTACATGTGATAATTGTCTTTCTGTATCTGGGTTACCTCACTCAAAATAATGTTTTCTAGCTCCATTCATTTTCCTGCAAATTCAAGCTGTCATTATTTTTTTCTGCTTTGTAGTACTCCATTGTGTAAATGTACCATATTTTCCTTATCCATTCTTTGGTCAAGGGGCAGTTAGGTTGTTTCCAGGTTCTGGCTATGACAAACAATTCTGCTATGAACATAGTTGAGCACATGTCTTTGTGGCACAATTGAGCATTCTTTGGATATATACCCAAAAGTAGTATTACTGAATCTTGAGGAAGGTTGTTTCCCAATTTTCTGAGAAATCGCCACACTGACATCCAAAGGGGTTGTATCAGCTTGCATTCCCACCAGCAATGCAGAAGTGTTCGCTTTTCCCCACAATCTCTCTAGCATAAGTTGTCATCAGTGTTTTTGATCTTGGCCATTCTTAACAGGTGTAAGATGGAATCTCATAGTTGTTTTGATTTCTATTTCTCTGATGACTAAGGGTGTTTAACATTCCCTTTAGTGTCTTTCAGCCATTTTAGATTCCTCTGTTGAGAGTTCTCTGTTTAAGTCTGTACTCCACTTTTTTTATTGGATTATGTGGTTTTTTGGTGACCAATTTCTTGAGGTTTTTGTATATTTTGGAGATCAGACCTCTGATGTGGGGTTAGTGAAGATCTTTTCCCATTCTGTAGGCTGTTGTTTTGTCTTGTTGACTGTTTCCTTTGCTTTACAGAAGATTTTTAGTTTCGGGAGCTCCCATTTATTGTTTCTCTGTATCTGTGCTGCTGGGGTTATATTTAGGAAGCTGTCTCCAGTGCCAATGCGTTCAAGTGTATTTCCCACTTTCTCTTCTATAAGGTTCAGTGTGGCTGGCTTTATGTTGAGGTCTTTGATCCATTTGGACTTGAGTTTTGTGCATGGTGATATATATGGGTCTATTTTCATTCTTCTACATGTTTATATCCAGTTAAGCCAGCAAAAGGCAAAGCTTTTAAGGAGAGACTGGCTCATGCGAGCACATGTGTAAGATTCATGCCCTTCTAAAGGACTCTCCAGGAGCTGGAGAGATGGCTCAGCAACTAGGAATGCTTGTTGCTACTGTAGGGGACCTAATTTGGGTCCCAGCACCTACATCAGCTGGCTTACAACTGTTACTCCGGCGGATCAGATTCTACCTTCTGGCTTCCATGGGCAATTGCATGGACGCATGGACGTGTCTCTGTGTGTGTGTGTGTGTGTGTGTGTGTGTGTGTGTGTGTACACAAAACTAAAAGAATTTGTTTGAGACAGTTTAACTGTGTAGACTTGATTGACCTGGGACTACTACATAGACCAGGCAGGACTCTAATAGAGACTCATCTGCCTCTGTGTCCTGAGTGCTGGAATTAAAACCATGCTTTACCACACCCAGCTTAATCTGGTTGTCTGTTTTAATTCTTTTTTTAAAAAGTGCCTTCATGAAGCACTTTCTGTGAATCAGGAAGCAAATCTTCCCAGACACTGAACCCACTGTACCTGTTCTTGAACATCCCAGTCCTAGATGGGGTCTTGCCTGTAATTTGTTTTTCTTATTCTTCTTTATAATGATGTAAAGAGTCACTCATTTGTCTTACAGGTGGAAGCTGTCTCTGATAAATGGGAAGATGATAACAAAAACTCTAGCAAAGGGTTGTCAGACTCCAGCCCCAGAGTGCTGATTGGCTGTGTGACTTCCATGTTGGAAGGTGCTGGTTACATCAGCCAGACCACATACTTCTCTCTGGAGTGTGTGTGTGAAGGTAACTAGATGGATTTCTGTTTCATATTTAAAATTAAATGTTCTGTCTTTTAGTAATTTTATGTATTAAGTTTGAGTTGACTACATGTATTATTGAAAAAGTCATGTTTGGAAATGGCTGCCAGGTGTTGGCCTCACACAGGGGTTCTTGAATGTTTGGTAGACTTTGGATTGGGGGGATCATGATTTAAACTCTGCTTTTACTTGTTTTGTATTTATCTCTCAAATACATTCACTGGTCACTCATATAAGAACAGTATGTTGTGTCAGCTGGTGGTGGTGCATGTACTGGTGGGGGCAGAGGCAGACAGATCTCTGAGTTCAAGGCCAGCCTGGTCTACAAGAGCTAGTTCCAGGACAGGCTTCAAAGCTAGAGAGAAACCTGTCTTGGAAAACCAAAAAACCAACCAAATAAACAAAAAAGTGTGTTGCTAATATAGGAACAGTGTATTGGTCTAAGAAATGTTCTTTTCTGTTTGTTGAAACCGGGTTTCACATTGTAGACCAGGATAGAACCTGCAGTGATCTCCCTTTCCTGCCTAAGTCTCTTGAGTGCTTGGTCTGACAACAGGTTTGAGCCATTACACATGGTTAAGAACAGTTCTAAGATACTTTGCATTCATTAAAGTAAGACTTGGATCACCTTGCATTTTTTTCATTTTCCATTTTTAGTTACATTTGTTTCTAGCCAAGCTAAATTTTTACTTTGTGCCTAAAGAAATAATTTGCTCGTGTCATTCACTAATTTTAATTCCGTGTATGCTAAACAACAGCTGTCTAGTAGTGAATGCTGTGCTAGTCATTGGAGACCTCAGGCCAAAAGGTGTGCACACAGCAAACAAGAAGGGAATTGGAACTGTTACCCTGGGAGTGGCTTTTGACGTGTCAAAAGATGAGGGATCAGCTGCCCTATAGCCTGGGTGCCACTCTCACTGGACCTGTGGTTCCCAAAATGAAATTGGCAGGTGCTCCTGAGGATTTTGAAGAAGGTTGTCTGTGATTGTTTAGATCCCTCAGCCATGCCAACTGGAAGCCATTCCCAGTGCAGCCTTGCAGGGAGATGTATTTCACACTGCAGCCATGGGTTATATTGAGGGAATCTTTCTGGAATAAGCACTCTGACACCAGTGGCAGTCAGAAGAGTGATGTCACCAGTGAATTGAAACCAGGATAATTCCTGAAAGGCCTCAGTATCGGCTCCAGTTTATATTTTCATTTTAGACTCTAAAACCACAAGGTGGGAGGCGTGGAGGCAGGGTGTCATGATTTTACAGAAGTATATATGGCAGTCAGTAGGTTGATAAGGACAACTGATTGTTTCAGCTATTTCTCCAGGTCATTCTGCTCAAGGTAGCAAGTGAAGTCAAGTTTAGAAATGGGCAGTAAAAATAATGCTTTAAGTAAACCCCTAAATGAGCATCTAATAATTGGTCTTTTCTACCTTATTCTACCTCGCTAGAGGTACAGAAGGTTTGCCTGAGAGGTAAAGAGGCACATGGATTTTCTAACACAGAAAAACTCCTGGGAGGCAAAGGTTCTTCTGTAGGGTGAGAGGTGTGCTCAGAGATGTGGAGTTTTCTACTAACATCATGATTGATAAAACCCAGTGACTAGAGCAAAATAACATCCTTGAAAGAAAATACAATGTGAAAGACACTGCCAGATGGCCCCTGGGTAAGATCCCAAAGCATGAGGTCCAAATATTAGTAGACTAAGGGGCTTTCCAGGACTCTAGCACCAGACACAGTCCAGCAAGATCCATCGGGCTCACACTCGTCCTCGTTAGTTAAATGTAGTGAGGAGGCGAGTGGGCCACATCCCGCCACCTGGCTAGTAGCTTTACCTGAAATAATTACACGGAAACTGTATTCATTTAAACACTGCCTGGCCCATTAGTTTCAGCTTCTTATTGGCTAATTCTCATCTCTTGCTTTAACCCATATTAAGTCATCTGTGTAGCACCACGAGGAGGTGTCTTACCAGGAAGGATTCAGCATGTCTGACCTGGTGGCTGGCTTCATGGTGACTGACCCAGAGAGGAGAGGCATGGCGATTGCCTGAAGTGTCTGCCTCACTGCCTTCTTCCCAGCATTCTGTTCTGTCTACTCCACCCACCTATGTTTTGACCTATCAGGCCAAGCAGTTTCTTTATTAATTAACCAATGAAACAACAGATAGATATAAGACACTCCTACATCAGTTAAAAACATCAACACAAAGAAGAAGAAGAACGAAGAAAAAAAAAGAAAAAAAAAACATCAACACAGCCCAGTGAGGTTTGTTTGGCTCACATTCCTTCTCCTTAGTTAAAGTCGTCACCACAGCCCAACGAGATCCACCTGGCTCACATTCCTCCTCATTAGTTAAAAGCCATTACTTGAGTTGTTCTCGTCACTGATATTTCTGAGGTCTTGGTTGTTGCTTTGAAGGCCTGCACCCGAAGCTGGTCAGGTTGCTCAGTGGGTAAAGGTGTGTGTATCATACAACCCTGGCACGCTGAGTATGAGCCCTAGAATCTTGTATAGATGAAAGGAGAGAATTGACTCTACAGAGTTGTCCTCAAAGCTGAGGACACTGTTTAGTAAATACACAGTATAAAATGGCAGATTATGTTAAGGATTAGAAATTTGGTCCTAATTCCAAGATTCCAAGACTTCACATTTTCTCTCTCCCTCCCTCCCTCCCTCCCTCCCTCCCTCCCTCCCTCCCTCCCTCTCTCCCTCTCTCTTCCTCACCACACCTAGATTTTATGTGATTCTGGCATTTTAACACAGGTCATCTTGAAAGCAATCTTCACAGCCCAGGTTCTTTGGAATTTTATTCTGGTTTTGGTTTTGTTATTGTTTTGTTTTTGTCTAAGCCCTGGCTAGCTTAGAACTCTTCTGTGTAGACCAGGCTGGCCTTGAACTCACAGAGATCTACTTGCCTCTGCTTTCTGTGTGTTGTGACTTAAGGTGTGCCCCACCACACCTGGTTAAAAATATTTTTTATATGACAAAATATAGAGAGTAGATTTATTGGGGTTGGGATCTGAGATAACAGACCTGACTTGAGACTGACTACTGGCTCTTAGAGCAGCGTTCTTAACCTGTGGGTTGTGACTCCACAGAGATCACATAGCAGATGTTTACATTATGATTCATAAAAGCAGCAAAATTACAGTTAAGAAGTAGCAATGAGATAATGTTATAGTTGGGGGTCACCACAGATAAGGAATTGTATTAAGGTGCCATGGCATTAGGAAGGTTAGAACCACTGTTTGGAGACTGGAGGATGGTTGATACCCAAACTGTGCTCCATCTAACTAATGTGAGAGCATGAATTGCTTCAGGGTGAGGAGTTACATGAATTGGATCATGACAGAGATGAAGGAAGATGGACCAGAAATTATTTCAATGTGTCATAACTTCAGAGTGCACTGTACATTTGAATTTTACTGAAGTTTTTTCTTTGGCCATTCAGGCTTCCGCCCATGTAAGGGAGACTGGGTAGAGGCTGAGTACTGGATCAGACCAGGGACATGGAGCAGCGAGGCAATCTCAGTGAAGCCACTGCGGTACAAGCGTGTGGACAAGGTAATGTGCTGATGAGTGAGTTTCTGCCACAGCTGCTGCCAGGGATTCTCCTTGATGCTGTAGTAAGCCTGCATAGATAAAATTCAGTCCTAGCCTGTGTTTCAGTAAGGAAGTAGAGGTGGGGCTGGAGTGATGGCTCAGTGGTTAAGAGCACTGGCTGTTCTTCCAGAGGACCTAGGTTTTTTGCCTAGCACCCACATGGTGGCTCACAACTGTCTGTGAACTCCAGTTCCACGGGATCTAGTGCGCTCCCTCTTCTGCTGTCCAAGGGCCCTGAGTGCACATGGTGCAAAAACATCCAGGCAAATCACCCACACACAGAAAATAAATATTTTTAAAGGGAAGTAGAGGCAGCAGCATGCTTGTATAATTAAGACCTGACTTACAGCATTTACCTGGATGTGTTAAAGGTGTCTAGGACAAAGCATATACATGATAAATTGAGGGCCTTAGACTTCCTTGTCAGCTGGTGATTTAGGGAATTACATGGGTTGTGGAAGCATTGAGTTTGCACTGGGGTGAGGTGGATGCATGAACTGGACCATGAGAGAGCAGTTGGGGAAAGATGTCAGCCACCATCACAAATCTCTTTTTTAGCCTGAAAGCTCCCAGGCTCTTGTGCATCCATGTTGTACTGGACTTTACTGGCTTTGCAAGACCAGACTGGGTAGTCAGAGTCAGAGAAACAAGTATTGAGAACTGTGCCCCTGTGCATAGACTCTTTGAAGCAATATTCAGCACTGCACTTGCAGGTTTGCATTTCCAGCCTGTGTGGGAGGAATGGGGTGATAGAGGACAGCATCTTCTTCAGCCTGGACTCTCTGAAGCTGCCGGAAGGGTACATACCAAGGAGGCACGACATTGTCAATGCTGTGGTGGTGGAGAGCAGCCAGTCATGCTACATCTGGAGAGCACTGTGCATGACCCCCGTGAAGAGGTGGTACCCAAACCATTCTTTGGAAATAAAAAGGCCAATTTTAACTATATTTTTAAGAGTTGTAATCACGTTCTGTCTAACATTTCAGTCATTCATGGGTTGTGTATATATGGTGCTTGTCCCATAAGATCATACCACCAGGCTGACAAGGTGGCTCAGCAGTTAAAAGTACTCATTGCCAAGGCTAACAGCCTGAGTTCAATCCCTAGAAGTAACATACTAGGAGAGAGCCGACTCCCACAAGTTGTCCTGTCTTCCATGTGAGCCATAGCATTACACACATGAGAGAGAGAGAGAGAGAGAGAGAGAGAGAGAGAGAGAGAGAGAGATCTAAGACAAAGATCGGTTTAAATTTTTCCTTAAAAATTGTATCACCTAGTGACATTTATTGTGGCCTGCTTAGGTCTTTTCAAGTATTGTGTGAAATTGACACAAGCATACAATCACCTGATGACCCATTTCTCAGAACACATTCCTGTTTTTAGCATGTGTTGTGCTGTATTTTATTAAGCCAGAATAGTTGACATTCCAGGCCCTGTATTTACTGCTGGTTAAAAGAATCTTCTCTTTTGTGGTTGATTGAAGGTAGAATATTCCAAGGGTCTCCTTTTATTTGCTTTTTAGACAGGGTCTCTATTACGTAGCTCTAGCTGTCCTGGAATTCTCTACGTTTATCAGGCTGATCTTAAACTCACAGAGATCCACCTAGTCCTGCCTCCTTTAGGTGTATCCCACTATGCTCAGCCCCAAGAATTTCTTAATCCTTATTCTTTTGGTAGTGATTGTCTTCATCTATTTTCTGTTGCTGATGACACGTTACCATTGATTGGTCAGGTACAAGAGAATGAGGTTTATTTTGACTTCTTTGCTCAGGTCTGTGATCAAGGGCTGCATCTAGTGATGGGACTCCCTCCACCTCTCCCACCCAGCCTCAGTGCTAAGGATTTGATGCCAGGGCCTTGTGCACTCTGGGAAAATGCTCTCCTGCTGAGCTATACCCCATATCCAGAAATGGCCTTCTGGTCAGCAGAGTCCTGAGGTAGCACGAAGCATCACATGTTAAGAGAACCCTAGTTAAATTGGTTTATATAATGGACCCATTGGAGATAACCCATTACTTACTCTGAGTTTAATCTGTTCATGAGGGCAGAGCCCTGGGACTCAGTTCCCAAAAGTGCTATCTGGACCTACCTCTTTATTGCTTGGTTTTGTTTTGTTTGGGTAGGGGCAGTATCCCACCTCTTCATAATAGAGATTAAATTTCAGCATGAGTCTTGTAAAGGACAAATCATATTCAAATCATATAGTAGTTATTGTCATTTTATAATTTTATTCTTTATTCACCTATTTTATTTGACAGGGTCTTTTTTAATTTATGTGTGTATGTATGTATTTATTATGTATACAATATTCTGTCTTCATGTATGCCTGCCCGCCAGAAGAGGGCGCCAGATCTCATAGATGATTGTGAGCCACCATGTGGTTGCTGGGAATTGAACTCAGGATCTCTGGAAGAGCAACCAGTGCTCTTATCCTCTGAGCCATCTCTCCAGCCCTTGACAGGGTCTTAAGACAGCCTCAAACTTACTATGTAGCTGAGGATGGCCTTGATTTTTTATACTCTTGCCTCTGTCTGCTTAAACCTGGAATAAAGAGGCATATACAATCATACCATTTGTATAGTTCTGGGGAGTGAACCCAGAGCTTTGTGTATGCTAAGTAAGCACTCTGCCCACTGAGCTACACATCTAGCCCAACTTTTATATGAAGTTTGTTGTTGTTAAATTGTTTGTTTTAGACAATATCTCACTATATGGTCCTGGTTGGCCTGGAGCTTCCTATATAGACCAAGCTGGCCTTGAACTCAGAAAGATCTGCCCCCTTTGCCTCTCAACTTCTGGGACTAAGGGTGTGCACCAGCATATCTAACATCAATTTTTTTGTTCTGATCTGTTGTCCTTTCATTATGAAAAATATATATTGAGGACTGGAGAATTGGCTCAGTGATGAAGAGCACTTGTTTTTGCAGAGGAGCCAGCTTGAATTTTCAGCACCCTATGGCAATGTACAGCTATCTATAACTCCAGCCCCAGGGGATCTGATACCTGCCTCCTCTGACCTCCCTGAGTACCTGACACATATACAGTCAAGCAGGCAAAACACTCACAGCACAAAAGTAAAAAATTACACACAGACATACACACACACACACACACACACACACATATATAAAATGTAGTAGGTTTTTTGTTGTTATTGTCTTTCTTTTTTTGTTTCTGAGATAGGGTTTCTCTGTACAACAGTCCTGACTGTTCTGGCGCTTGCTCTGTAGACCAGGCTGGCCTTGAACTCAGAGATCTGCCTGCCTCTGCCTTCCTAGTGCTGGGATCAAAGGTGGCAGCTGGTAAAATTTTTTTGTTTGTTTGTTTGTTTGCGAGACAAGGTTTCTCTGTGTTGTCCTGGCTGTCCTGTAACTTGCTCTGTAGAACATGCTGGCCTTGAACTCACAGAGATCTATCTGCCTGCCCTGCTTCCCAAGTGCTGAAATTAAAGGTGTGTACCACCACCATCGCCTGACGTGGTAGATTATGACAGTGATTAGATATCCTGCGTCTGAGTTTTTTCTGTGCTTTATTTGCAACAGTGTCTGTCTGCTGGACTTCCTTGTCTCGTGTTGCCCTTAGCAATGACCATTAGTAGGCTCCCTTAGATGCCTTTCATTCTTCTATTCATGGTCCTGTCTCCTCCATAAAACACCAGTTCTGCATGGGAAAGTGCTTCGTCTACTTTTCTGCCCAAAATCTAGCACCAAGCCTAGTGTCTGAGACAGCTCTGCCTCATACAAGCTGATAGGCAGCAGTTGTCTGATGGGGTGTAGAGGTTGGACTCACCTTGCTGGGCTAGAAATAATTCCACATCTTCCTGCTGGAAGATACTTGTTTCTGGCTACTTGGAGCCCAGTTCTCTTATTCATGGGACTCTGATTACCTTCTGGAAAAAGAAACAAAACATGGTTCTCGCTTCTCATTCTCTCAGCATGTTCATCTGCCGAGGCATGGAGTACAGAGTAAGGCAGGCTGTTTTACTAACTGGGCCCCCACCTTTGAGTCTTGATGGGCCTCAGCTCTGTATCTGTTTCTCAGCTCTTCATACTCTGGTATTCTTTTCCATGGAGTTGGGGGCAATGCCCATGTATGACCAGTAGGCATGACTGAGTCCATGGATGTCACAGCCACTTGAAGGGTTTATCTCCTTCAAGTGGAAACACATGCTGCCTCAACTCTTCTCTGAAAGCCATACATTTTGTTGTTGTTACTGTGTTATGTTTAGTTCTGTTTTATAGTAAGGTTTTGTTATGTAGCCCAGGCTGGCCTATAACTAATCCTGTATCAGCTTCCTGAAGACTACAGTTCATGCTGTAGCACATGTCCTGCCACATGAATTCCTGAAGTTCTGCTTCTGCTCCATGACATGCCCAGTCTATCTTGACCATGGAGTGGGAGCTGCTGGGCCTAGGGAGCCAGGGCATGCTGACCATTTCCATGCTTGGATCACAGGGCATGTGGACAGGAAGAAGCAAAGGATTCCTCTGTGAGAGAAAGAAGTTTCTTATTTTCTGAAGAGCAAAACTTCCCCTTGAGTTGTTATCACATACAGTCAGATATTGCTTAATACTGGATATATGTTCTGAGAAATATGTCACTGGTCAGGCAGCTTAGTGATTATGCATATATCATAGAGTACAGTTATATAAGTATTGCTGTAGGCTACAGTGTAGCACACTGTGCCACATACTGCAGGCTGTTGTAGCACAGTGTTAGTAGTACATCTGGACAAATGCAAGTGTAGAAAATGAAATTTCTAAGTAGTGGAAATTTTTCATCTCCATCTTACTCTTACAGGACCAGTGCTAAGTATGCAGTCCTGTAATTAAAAGCAAAGAAAAATACTCCACATACAAGTTGGGGAGATCTCTGAATGCAAGGCCCTGTGTGTACCTCCTCTCCTCCTCCCAACATCCACCCACTGTAGGCTTTGAGGCAATGGAGAACAGAAATCTCAGCACTGTAACCTCTATGGGAATAGGTCAGATGCCACCTGTTTCACCCCTTGCTGTTAGCCTTTGAGGGACTTGTGATGCTCTTTTAGAAATTGTGGGACTTGTAGACTCCCTGACTGGCCTCTCTGTCATCTTATCAGTTGGTCTCCAGGGAGGTGGGAGGAAGGTGAGGAAGAGGCAGCCGTGCTGCAGGGAGGCTCAGCACCTTGACACTGTTGGGTGTTCTTCAGAGACCCTGCCGCTGTGGCTGAGGCCCCTCAAGAGCCCTATGGAGCCCTCTTACTGAAAAACAAAGGTGATATTGAAGTTACGAGAACGACCAATTTTGGAACATTGAAGGAGGGAGAAAGCAAGGCAATGGTGATCTGGATAGAGTAAGTATGCCCTGGAGATTCAGGTGGAAGGAGGGGTACAAGTTGCTTTTAAACTGTGATTCAAGGTATCTGTAGAAACTGTATGGTGCCTTTTATTTTTTCCTCTGAAAGTCTATAAAAATCTCACTCCTTGACCTGGTGAGTTGCCTCACTGGGTAAAGGCACTTGCTGTGCAGGCCGAGATATCTAAATTCAGGCCTCCAAACCCATGTAAAGGAAGAAACAAAGAACTGATTTCCTTGAGTTACTCTCTGACTTCTGCGAGCACACCCTGAGACACATGCCCACACATGTATTAGAATGAATGAATGAATGAATGAATGAATGAATGAATGAATATTAAAAAGAAATTTCACCTCAAGGTAGTATGGTGACTCATGCCTACAATACCAGCACTGGGGAGGCAGAGGCAGGAGAATTATTGCAAGTTGAAGGCTGGTCTGCGTAACAAGACTATATTACCCTCTTCATAGACTTTGCCTTAAAATGTCCTTCAAACACGGTGAAGATGTTTGCAGCACCCTTCGCTGTGTTGAATTGTGTGGTTTTAGTCAACAGTAATGTCTCAGCTCTGAAGTCCTGACAGTCCATGGTCTTTTATCTTTTTTTTCCAGGAATAAAGGAGAGATTTCTCAGGACCTCGTCAGTTGCAGACTGGCTGGCTGGGATAAAGCTCAACAGTTTAGATTTGAGGCACAGGGCAGAGGACAGACCTGCTCAGGGGAGGCTGCTGTTTCTGTTCCTGGGGGTGAAAATGTTAATTCATTGAATCATCACAGAGAAAACAGAACTGATGAGATCCCAGAGAGCAATCTGGTGAACAACACAGAAAATTCTCCAGGTAGATGGTGCAGCTGCTGCTCCATAAGGTCCAGGAATTGAGCTGGCCTTGTGGCCCACTTGTCTGAACTCTTTAACCTGGATACTTGTGCTCCTCCGGTCCTGGGGCTGAGAGAGGGACTGAAACAGCTTGACACAGACCAGCATGTGCTTTAGGACATACAGGCAACCCTCAGCTGGGGAGATGGCCAGTTCCAGAGACCTTTCCCTAGTCCTGGCTGGTCTTGTGGGTACATCCTCTTCACCTGCTTCCCTGTTCTGTTAGCCACCTGCAAGAGAGAGAGAGAAAGAGAGAGAGAAGGAGGGAGGGAGGGAGGGAGGGAGGGGAGAGAGAGAGAGAGAGAGAGAGAGAGAGGAGAACATTTCTACCTAACATTGTTAGGAAGAAGTTACCTTTTTCTACTAATTGTTGGTTTAAATGTCATTCCCTAGATGACTGTGCTTGTGAAGAAGAAAGTAGAGAAAAAGGAAACACATCAAAGAAACAGGAGTCTGAGCCTGGGGGCCTCATTCCTCCAGGGGAGAAAGTTTCCATTGTGGTCGTATGTGATGCCAAGTATGTGCTTGGAGCTGGGAAGAGCTTCCTGTGGGGTACTAGTGCATGTTTCTCTCTTGGATCATCTGTTATGCTTATGTATTTTTTTTCTTTGAGACAGGGTTTCTCTGTGTAGCACTGGCTGTCCTGGAGCTTACTCTGTAGCCCAGGCTCTTGAACTCACAGAGATCTGCCTGCCTCTGCTTCCCTAGTGCTGAGATTAAAGGTGTGTGTCACCGCCGCTTAGCTATGTTGTAGGTTTTTTTAGGCATGTATTCCTGTCTCTGATGGGACCAAATACATAGACAAGAATTGATCCAGAAACTGTCCACCTAGAATAGGATCCACAGAAAGTAGTATTCATGACCCATTTGGATGTGAGCTCCCTCACTGCTTTTGAGCCCTTCTGATGGTAGCCATCTTGAGCTCATTTTCACTGTGTCCTGGTGTCCCCAAGATCTCAGTCCATCTATACCCTTCTTCTCATCCTCTGGGCATCTTGTCAAGACACTATGGTGAACGAGAGGTGGAGGGGAAAGACAGGCACAACCCAGACTAGAAAGTCATTATCTCCATTCTGCCTCTTCACCTGGTTGGCTGTAACCAGATAGCATTCCCTAGCCTTTCACTCAACTCTCCTCTCCTCTCCTCTCTCCTCATGTACCATTCTGGCTGCTCAAAGCATGTAGTCACCAAGGTTAACATTTGGGTACAGGCTTCCTTCCCATCGACAGTCATTTAAATCATTTTGATCTGACTGCCTTACTTCAAACACATCAGATTGTAGGTGAGTCACCCATGTAAAATGAGACAGCTTAACTGAGTTTTAACATAGCAGGAGTAATTAGGTAGAGAAAAATAGTTATGAACAGAGGTGAGCATGTCACAGCTGGGAGTGAGCAGTCAAGAACAGTGCTGTGCTCGTCACGTGATTACAAGTCTTACCTGAATTCGTGAATACTGAAAATGTTTTCCCTGTCAACTTTCAGAATTACAGAAAGGATTATTTTAGAACCTAAATTTATCTTGATGTATTAGTTACTGTGCCTGTTGCCCTGATAAAATACTGGAAAAACCAATGACTTAGGGAATAAATGGTTCATTTGGTCTCACAGTTCTAAGTTATAATCCAGCAGGATGTGGTGGTGCAGCCTTTGATTCCAGCACTCAGGAGGCAGAGGTAGGCAGATCTCTGTAAGTTCAAGAGCAGCCTGGTCTACAGAGTGAGTTCCAGGATTGCCAAGGCTATACAGAGAAACCCTGTCTCAAACAAAACAAACGACAGAGTATATTGTCATGGCAACAGCAGGAACTTTTGGCAGTATCAGCCCAATGCTCTCCTATTTGAAGACCTCGCTGTCAAATACGTCCATTATCTTTAAATTTAGTTTTAATCAGGCTCTCAGGATGGAGGCAGAAGGAGGTCAGATTCTTAGCCAAAATAATCACCAAATGGCCTTAAGCCCAGATCCTGTTGGAGGATCTTTGTTTTACTTCGAAATCTCCATCAGCCCTGCCTCCATGTTTTTCTCTGCATTTTTGTCTTCCACCCACCTGAATGGCCCAATAAGCCCTGCTTCCAGCATGCTAGGGATTTCCTAGCCTTACGTATCAGACTCTTCCACAGTCCAGCCACAAACATTTCTGAAGGCCAAGAAACCACGTGTTTGGATTTAACACAGCATCGGCCCACTTCTCAGCACCAGTTTTCTATATTAGCTTCTTTTCCTGTTGTTACGATAAAAGTGTCCCAGGGAAAGCAACCTAAAGGAAATATGGTTTGTTTGGTCCACAGTCCGTCGTGGCAGACGTTCCATGGCATGCTCAGTCAGAGAGCAGTGATGCCTGTGCTCAGCTTGCTTCTCCTTACTCGGTTCAGAATCTCATCCCAGGATATGAAGACAAAATCAGCAAGTTTTCCTGCCTTCTTAATCTAACCAAGAATAACATGCAGAGCCCCAGCTCCCTAGTGATTGATTATAGACCTTCCCCACATTGACAGTTGGGATTAACCTTCACACTTGGGAAATACTACATTTCTTGTTTTATAAAGTAAACTTTTCTGTGTAAAATTACTGTGTAAAAAAAAATACTAAGAAATAAGCATGGCTGTTACAGCTTTACAACTTCCTGAAATACTGAAGGAAAATCAGATTGAATCTGCCTCATTCATAATGAGACTAAATTTCTTTCTTTCTTTTTTTTTTTCTTCTAAGAAACCCTGGCCGTTGCAAGGAGCTCCTTCTGCTGTGTTTCTCCAACTTTCTCATTGGGCGACATCTTGAAGTGAATGTCGTGAGTGGTGAGGAGGCATTAATAGCCGTGCGTGAGCCGTTTTCTTGGAAAAAGCCTAAAGGCTCCCAAACGATAGTGCCTGCAAAGACTACAGTTGTTGTGACCACACAGAAAAGGTATTTGGAGAGCTATGTGATTTCCTGTCTGTTAGCTTTATATGCTATGGAAAGGCAGAGCCTTCAGCTGTTATATTGTCCCCTTCCACCTCATCCTCAGCTAAGGAGGTGACAAGGGCAAGGCTGGTGTTTGAGCCTCTTCCATTACTGCTCCTGGAGCAGGATGTGTTCCCATGGAACTAGTAAAAGCAGATCTGTTTCTGTGCAAGCCAGGCCCGTGCACCCCTCGGCTCTGCTCTCTGTGGCAGATCTTGAGGCCACTTTGAAGCCAGGATGGATTGGCTCTTGGCTCGTGCCATCCACTCCCGGGCAGGCCCCGCTCTGATGTCCAACTGCACCATCAACAGCAGATCTGTGCTGTGTCGGCTGGTGCGGCTTTTAGAGCCGTTCCCAGAATTGCAGTGCAGCTTGTGTTGAGCCCCAAGATTGCTTGGTCACTGGAAGCCTTTTGGAAGACCTAATATCATTTAAGATTGAAGTCTGACGAACATAGGAAATTTGTGGACAACCTTGTTTCTGCCTGGGTTGGGTCCCGGGTCCATTTGCTCATGTCTGAAGTAAACAAAGCACAAAACTTTCAAGAAACACATTTCTTCTAAGTTTGGTTCCCCAAAATGGGGCCTGCACATGAGAGGATATTGGATGGCTTTGTCCCGGTGTGAGTCAGGGCTGCCCACAGCCCATCAGAGCAAGACGACTATTTCTCTAATCCTAGAAAATTCTGGAGTTCAGATCATGTTAACCCAGTAACAGTCTAAGACAAAGGATGATGGAGTGCTACCAAACTATAGACTGAACTGAAGGAGTTTATGTTAGCAGACAGTGTTGTGGAGTTGCTCCACTTGTTGGTCATTGTTTGGAAGGCAGCTGTGGACACCATGCTTCTTTAGACCATTGTTTGAATCACAGCACTGCAACCAAGATGCTGTATGGCCTTAGGGAAGTTTCTTGACCTCTCTGTGCCTTGACTTCATTTGTAAGTGATAGTCTCTACCTCATGTGGTTTGAGGTGTAAATGGTATAGAGCTCACAAAATGTACAGTTTTTTTTATTAAAAGTTTCCGCCTCCTCCCCGCCTCCCAATTACCCCCCTGCCTCCTCCACTCCCCCTCCCTCTCCTGTCCAGAGAGCAGTAAGGGTTCCCTGCCCTGGGGGAAGTCGAAGTTCCTCCCCCTTCGACCCAGGTCTAGGAAGGTGAGCATCCAAACAGGCCAGGACCCCCAAAGCCAGTATGTGTAGTAGGATCCAAATCCCGTTTCATTGTCCTTGGCTTCTCAGCAGCCCTCATTTTCTGCCATGTTCAGGGAGTCCAGTTTTATCTCATGCTTCTTCAGTCCCAGTCCAGCTGGGCTTGGTAAGCTCCGAATGGATCAGCCCCACCATCTCAGTGGGTGGGAGCACTCCTCGCAGTCCAGACTTCCTTGCTCATGTTTTCCTTCCTTCTGCTCCTCATTTGGACCTTGGGCGCTCAGTTCGGTGCACCAATGTGTGGCTCTGTCTTTATCTCCATCCATCGCCAGATGAAGGTTCCCTCACTGTCCTGACTTTCTTTCTCATGTTCTCCCTCCTTCTGCTCCTCGTCAGGACCTTGGGAACTCAGTCTGGTGCTCCAATGCGGGGCTCTGTCTCTAGCTCCATCCGTCAGCAGATGAAGATTCTATGGTGATATGCAAGATAATCATCAGTATGGCTATAGGATCTGGCCTTTTCCGACTCCCTCTCCTCAGCTGCCCACGGAACTAGCTGGGGGCATCTCACTGGATACCTGGGAACCCCTCTAGAGTCAAGTCTCTTAATAATCCTAGGATGGCTCCCTTAATTAGGATATATGCTTCCCTGCTCCCATATCCACCCTTCCTATATCCCAAGCGTCCCATTCCCCCAAGCTCTCCCTATCTTCCCCTTCACGCTTTGCTCTCCCCATCTCCCCTTTCCCCCAACCCACCCCACCCCCAAGATCCCAATTTTTGCACGGCAAACTTGTCTGCTTCCAATATCTAGGAGGATAACTATATGTTTTTCTTTGGTTTCACCTTCTTATTGTCTTCTCAAGGATCACAAATTATAGGCTCGATGTCTTTTATTTATGGCTAAAAACCGATTATGAGTGAGTACATCCCATGTTCATCTTTTTGGGTCTGGGTTACCTCACTCAGAATAGTGTTTTCTATTTCCATCCATGTGCATGCAAAATTCAAGATGTCATTGTTTTTTACCGCTGAGTAGTACTCTAACATGTATATGTTCCACAGTTTCTTCATCCATTTTTCCACTGAAGGGCATTTAGGTTGTTTCCAGGATCTGGCTATTACAAATAATGCTGCTATGAACATAGTTGAACAAATTCTTTTGTAGTATGATTGGGCATCTCTTGGGTATATTCCCAAGAGTGGAATTGCTGGGTCCTGGGGTAGGTTGATCCTGAATTTCCTGAGAAACCGCCACACTGCTTTCCAAAGAGGTTGCACAAGTGTGCATTCCCACCAGCAATGGATGAGAGTACCCCTTACCCCACAACCTCTCCAGCACAGGCTATCATTGGTGTTTTTGATTTTTAGCCAATCTGACAGGTGTAAGATGGTATCTCAAAAGTTGTT